>NC_091823.1:98680058-99035058 GCF_038994185.2 Dermacentor albipictus
CCTCTTTCTGCTGCTTTTTACCTTTAGGTTTTTCCAAAAGACTTTCGCAAGCGCCTATGATTAAACTGTGAGGGTAACCAGCCGAGAGGAAGCGCCTAACTTGCTGATTGAAACTGGTTTCTAACTTATGCTCACAAGATTTTTGATGGACTGACTTACAAGATAGGTTGATGTTGGCTCTCTTCACGTGACACACATCTCACATATTAAAACACATTTCAAATCACACACTTTAAAACGTTTCCCCTATGTAACTGCTGCGTTGGAAACGTTGGCAGCATGTAATAACTTTCGAGACTTTTTGTAAAATAGAAAAGAAAGGCAGTAATTCAACCACCCACATTTTACTTCGAGAGAACATTAGTCATATAGTTCCCCACAATTTCACTAAAAGTGATTTTGGGCCCTATAACCTAAAACTATTCCAATCTGTTCTTATTTCAATCCCCTGACGTCAAATTTACGTAAACACCGACGCGAGCACCGGGCGGCAACGCGCAGCGTTGTTTGAAAACCCAATCAAACGCTTCTCATTTGTAGGATGTCACTTCCTTTTTCTTTCAAAGCGAACAGCATTGCCTACATTGAGCAGTTTTTCTTTTTCCCGTATCAGGGGGGTGTTACCAGCGTTTGCTATTAGTACGCTTTGCTTGCGGTGGCTGTTCGAAAATTGCGACGGCGGGCAATGAAAGGTTAAAAATGCCTTGAAACGGGTCCTCAGCAAAGCACGGTTGGCTGAGGGAAGTCGTATGTGTGTACTGCCACGCAAAAATCTGCCATTACACGCAAATATATCCATGCTCCCCGGCAGCTCCGAGTAGCCAGTGCCACAGTGATCGGCGGCAGCAATCTTTTATTATTTTTGCAACGGAGCACTTTCCGGCTATTCGGAAAAGCTTTCAGCTTTGTTCGGCAAATTATAGCGTTTTTAACGCGTGCACGCCACTTAGACGAGCTGAGTTTTGGTGGTTTTGTGACGTTGCGTTACATACAAGTAAAGTGGGCGCAGCCCAAAAACGTTTGACCAATAGCAATTGGTCAAACGACACCTGTTTCGCTGATGGATAAAAAGGCGTGGATTCGGAAAGTATTATTTTTCTTTCGTTCGGTCTAATCACACATAATCAGTGTGCACATGACATATCAGGGGGGCGTATTCGCCATTTTCGTGACGTCGCGTGATAGGGAGGTGCAGTGGGTGGTGGCTCGAAAATTTTTTCACCATTCATCGAGAGCTGCTGACTGCAGAATTGTAACAGAGAAGTTTTGACTAGCTTTACGTTATGGCGCCGTTAGTGCGATTTACAATTACCCCAGGGCAGCAGCTTAAGTTCTTCATGGTTGCTAAAAAAAGGTGCAACGCTCCTGAGAGCCTGCATATGTAATTTACTCCTAAGGCCGTAATTTGTCCACATACCTTGAGCTCCATTTACAGAATATATAAAATCTGCATGTTTTGAAAGAATTATATAAAAACATCCCTTTTGCAGTTCATGGAAAGCACTGTGGAAACCAAGGGAACTAGAACGCAAAACTATTCTAAACTCTTCTACTCCAATTCTGCAATCAGCCTCCCACGATTGGCCAAAAACTTTTTGGACCGCCACCACTTCATTTGTCTTTTTTCTTTTTTTCAAATTATGGGGTTTTACGTACCAAAACCACTTTCTGATTATGAGGCACGCCGTAATGGAGGACTCCCTAAATTTCGACCACTTGGGGTTCTTTAATGTGCACCTAAATCTAAGTAGGCGGGTGTTTTCGCATTTCGCCCTATCGAAATGCGGCCGCCGTGGCCGGGATTCGATACCACGACCTCGTGCTCAGACTTCACTTGTCTGTCACGCGACGTCACAAAAACCATGATAGCTCCCCATCTAATAAGACGTGTACACGCTGATTCCGCGTGATTTGGCCGAACAAAAGATAAAATAGTTATTTCTGATTCGATGCTTTTTTGCCATTAGCCCTAGGCTATTGGTGAAAAGTTTTAGGGCTGCAGCCACTTCACCTGCCTGTCACGTGACGTCACAAAACCGCGAAAACTCACCGCGTCAAAGTGTACGCGTTAAAGATGTATTAATATGCAGAACAAACTGAATTTTCTTCTGAATAGCCGGAGGCTGCCCGGTTCCAAACAGAATAAAAGATGTCTGCCGCCGATCGCTCAGGCACTGGCTACTCGCACCTGCCGGAGAGCATGGGTTTGTTGGCATACAATGAAACCTTCTGCGTGGCTGTCTTACGTTCTTACGTTTACGACTTAGCTCTGCCAACTCCTCTTTTGCTGAGGATACGCTTTAGCGGCATTCTTAAGCTCCCGTTGCATGCCGCCGCCTTTTTCCACCAGCCACCGCACGCTAAGGAACAACAGCAACCACCGCAAGAGGGCAAACTGGCAGCGATACTCGCAGCCATCAATCAAATTAACGAGAATCTCGACAATATGAATGCCAGGTTAGAGGTCTTCGAGGGTCAAATTAAGATCCTGTCAGTCAAGCACGAACGACTGGCGGCGAAGACAGCGACGATAACCGTGAAGAACAAGTTCGCAGCGCTAAGGAAAGAACGCGCCAATAAAGTCAAGGAATCGATCGCGTACAGGCGCGGTCGCATCAAAACGTCAAAGGAAGATGGCGCAGACGCCGAACACTAAAAAGCAAATCCGCGGGGGGGAAACAACGATCATTTACCAATGGAATTGCAGGGGCATCCGCACCAAGGAAGCCGAGTTACAACTTCACTTAGATGGGCTCGACCAGAAACCGGATATTATCGCGTTACAAGAGACACACGGCAGACCCAGACTCCCGGGTTACATCACGTACACGGATCCGACGGAAGGCGGGACGGCGTTACTGGTGCGCACCAACATAGCAGCCACCCAGCACCTCACCGCGCAAAAGGGCTGCGAACACACGCTGGTCGAGGTTCACACAAGGACTATTGGCAGTGCCGGAAACCTGTTTGTGATGAGCGCATACTGCAGGCCGTCACAAAGGCAGTACGACTTTGAAACAACAGTGAGCCAGGCGAAGAAGTTGGCGGGAAACAGGCCGCTCCTGGTCCTAGGCGACTTCAACGCCCCTCACACTACATGGGGTTACAAATACCAATCTAAACGAGGCAAGGCTCTAGCAAAGGCAATGGAGGACCAAGAAATGGCGCTCCTCAATGAACCGGGCGTCGCCACCCGAAAGGGAAACAGCGTCAACAGGGACACCACCCCGGACCTGTCGTGGATGGCGGGCTCCCTAGAAGTGGCCTGGCGGAACGAAGACGTAGACCTGGGCTCCGACCACAGTATCATAAGTGTAACGATCAAGGGACCAAGGTACCGGGCAGCCCTCGGCAAAGCCCGGATCACCGACTGGGACCGAATGCGCAAGCACATGGACGCAGAAAACGAGACCTCCGGAGAAAACGCGGAGGAGGGCAGACATCAAACGTACGCAGAATGGGCGCGAGAACAAAAGATCGCGCTCGACAGATTTACTCAAGAAGTTGTGAGAACGATGCAGACGCCCTTCGTCGACGCCAAACTAGCACACATGTGGGAGGCGCGGCACTCGCTCACGCGAAGATGGAAGCGTCAACGACGAAACAAGAAGCTCGTCAAACGCATCGCGCTCCTCAGCAAACAGATCGCTGAATACGCAACCAAGTTGTGCCGAGAGAACTGGATGAGTACGTGCGACGGGCTGCAGGGAACGCTGTCGGCGCGCAAGACCTGGTGCCTGCTCAGACACCTGATCGACCCGTTGAGCAGCAAGACCGCAACCAACCGCAACCTCACCAAAGTTCTGAACGCTTACGATGGCAACGGCCAAAGGCTCATTGAAGACCTCAAGGCGATCTACCTCAAGACGGAGAGAGGGCGATTTCCGATACCGGAGGAGTACGGGGGACCGGAAAATCCGGCATTGGATGAACCGTTCACCATCACGGAGTTGTTAACAGCCATAGACGAGAGTAATAAGGCGAGCGCACCAGGAATGGACGCCATTACATACAAGCTGCTCAATAACATGAGTGATGCGGCGGCACGTGGGCTCCTGGGTCACATCAACAGAACCTGGGAAAGCTCGAAGTTGCCCGCAGAATGGAAAGAGGCCGAGGTACGGTTCATACCTAAACCCGGCAAACCTCTGACCACCGAGAACATGCGCCCCATCTCGCTCACGTCCTGTGTGGGCAAGGTCATGGAACGCATGGTTCTCAGAAGACTTCAAGCACACCTGGACGAGACAAATCAGATGCCGGCGACCATGTATGGATTCCGCCAGCACCTGAGCACCCAAGACGTCTTGATCCAATTACACGAATTGGTGATTAAAAAAGCAACGAGGCACGCGCCCCGGGCTATACTGGCTTTGGACCTCAAAGGGGCCTTTGACAACGTGTCCCACGCCAGCGTGCTCGAGAACCTGCGCAAGACGGGGTGTGGCCGCAAGACCTACGGTTATATCAAAGATTTCCTAACCAATAGAGCAACAACTATCCGGATAGGAAATGAACGGTCAGAGCCTGTGGAGCTCGGAGACAGGGGTACCCCACAGGGGTCTGTCCTGTCGCCTCTGCTTTTCAACCTAGCACTCCTGCCCCTGCCCGAACTACTCAATCAGATCGAGGGCGTGGACCACGCGTTCTATGCCGACGATATAACGGTGTGGACGAACCGCGCGGGTTCCGATGCCTGGGTGGAGGAAGCCCTGCAGAGAGCGGCAACGACCGTCCACGAGTATGCCAGGACCTGTGGCCTGAGCTGCGCTCCACAGAAATCGGAGCTGCTCATGGTACAGCCCGGAAGACCGAAGAAAGAGCCGCCGCCAAACATAATCATCACCATCGACGGCACAGAGATCAAACCAACGCAGCAGATCCGGATACTGGGCCTGCTGTTGTGCAGCGACGGCAAGGCGCACGCAGCCGTCAACAAAATCAAGACCACATCCGAGCAAGTCCTCAGCATGATCCGGAGAGTCACCAACCGGAACAGAGGAATCAAAGAAGAAGACGCACTGCGCCTGGTGCAGGCATTCGTCGTGTCACGCGTAACGTACTCCGCCCCGTACCTCCAGCTTGCGAAGGTGAACCGCGAAACGCTGAACACGACGATAAGGAAAGCAGTAAAACTCGCCATGGGCATCCCAGTCTACTCGTCAACGCAGAAGCTGCTGGAAATGGGTGCCCACAACACGGTGGAAGAGCTGGTGGAAGCACACCTATCCCACCAGAGGGTAAGGCTGAGCCGGACAGAGCACGGTCGGGCCGTCCTACGCAAGATAGGATGGCAAATTGAACAGCTACCGACAACGGAGCCGCTCCCCACAACGTGGAGAGACATTATTAAGACCAAGCCCCTCCCCCGGAACATGCAGCCGGGGAGGAACAACGAGAGACGCTCTGCGCGGCCCAAGGCACTGGCTCGACAGCTGGAAGAGGACCCCGAGGTCCTCTACGCGGACGCCTCACTTCCCAAGCACGGAACCAGAGCAACGGCGGTCGTCACCACCATAGATAAACTTGTCACAGGCGCGTCGATACGGACGACGAATACAGCCGAAGCAGAAGAAGTGGCCGTGGCCCTCGCACTCGCACAACCGGGAGTGAGGACCGTTGTCACAGACTCCCAGACCGCCTACGCAAGCTACCGCAAGGGGAACATCTCTTCCGTGGCACTAGCGATCCTCAACAAATGCAAATCACCGGGGCGGGCCGTTGAGCTCGTGTGGGTCCCGGCTCACTCGCAAGTGGAAGGCAACGCACTCGCCGACCACTATGCCCGAGAACTATCGATCCGGGCCGAGGACGAGCCAGGGCTACCGCACCCCGTGACAAGCTACAAAGACATCACGCAAATGTACAGAAGCGGCAGATGTAGGCTTCCCCGTCCGCATCCGCAACTCAACCGAATTCAGCAAACGATCGTGCGACGCATGCAAGCGGGGTCGCTAGCGCATCCAGTGCTCTTGCATAAGATGTTCCCAACAGAGCATGACACTTCATGCCCTTTTTGCAGACGGTCAAAAGGCACTCTAGCACACATCCTTGCAGAGTGCACTAAGCTCAAGAACCCCCCACCACCCCTACCCCCCACCCTCCCCAGCCCCAACCCCCCCCGAGCGATGGGAGACCTTGTTGTCCAGCCCCGACCTACCGACCCAGCTCGCGCTGGCGGCTAGGGGCCAGGAACTGCTGGACACATATGGGACCTGAGAATAAGGTTCCACCCCATCTGGTGCAAGCGCGCACCACCCGTCACTAAGGGCTCAGCACAAAAGTTGATTCTCTCTCTCTAAGGAAGGGAAAGCAGACCAGTCATAGACGCTGGCACCACCTTCTTCATCCGGTTATCGATTTTCAGTGAGCTGGCTCGTCCCCATGAAATCTCTCCACATGAGCATGCTCGCGGCCTTTTGCGGGAGCCTCTGAGAGCAGCTATGTCTTTTTTTTTGTGTGTGTGTGACCGCGACAGCGCTACCGAAACTTGTGCCCTAATGCAAGCTTCGCTTGAAAAAGCAAACGCTCGTTGGCTCAGACAGAGAGAGTTTCAGTGGCTAATGAGAATCAGTAATCGGCTTTTCCAGCGAAACGGCATGGCTCCGAAGCTGCTGCCAATATGTGCGTTAAATGTGCTTGTGCTCCACTTAATTTCCTTGTGCAATGACTAAGGCGAAGCTTTCTGCGTCTTTCGGCACTTCTGGCTTGGTTGCACAATTAAAGAAAAGGAGGATGAGCCAGAAAATTAACACAAGAAATTAACACCTTCGTCTGCATCTCTTGTACGATGGAACATAGATGGCTCACAATTTAATTGCAATCAAATTGGCGAGCCGGGCACTTCACGCAAACTAGCGAACAGTGAAACACAAGAACGAATTTGAGAAGCCCTGTTGTTAAAAAGCAGCATAATTCTGAAGCGCAGCTCATTCAACTCACGTTCTATAGAAGCACGTCAAAGCAGTGTTGCTGCATTTTGTTTATGCTTATTTTTTTCTGTGTACTGTTATACAGCACTGGAGAAGCCAAATGGCGAAGTAAGAATACAGGGAGAGCAAAATTAAATCTCCAATAAAAAGCAATTCAGAGCAATCTTCGCGGAGGCCCAAATGCGATGGTGTGCGCACTGCAAAGCGGGAACAATGCCGTCGAACACGACCGAGCCGAGCAATCCTCCGCAAAACACAAATGACAATGACGTTAAATATCGTTCCAGGCTCGACTGCAAACGAAAAGCCGCGATGCTTTGGCCACGGCTGCGCATGAAGCGCGGTGCTTTCCCACCGCGTGGAGCGCATCCGTGCCTTGGGAAATGCGCGCATAAAAGGAGAAAGGGCGCGACCTAAATGCTTGTTGAACTCTGTTGCCACGAGGCGATAGCGTGCCGGGGCCCACCTATACAGAGGGGAGCGCCACCAACGCCGCGAAAGGAGCATTCAACGCCTAGAAACACGGGGAACTACGCACCAGCAGAATAACGCTTGCTAGAGCAGCCGAAAGGAAAAGAAAAATATGGAAAAGGAAACGTTTCTTACACAACAATTTAGAGGGGAAGAAAGCATGTGAATCGCTGAGGCCTTGCTGCCACTACCAGCGCTGCCTGTGAAGCGAGACGGGAAGTCTGAATCAAGGGAGAGGATAGTGCAAGAGAAAATGGCACCGAAATTTCGAGAATTCGCGTGCTCGACGTTGATAACTTCTTTCGCCTTTGTTTAGTTCTCAGTTTTCTTTTTGTTTTTGTTTTTTACTGCTGCCAGCCTGCGCGCTTTTTCGGCGCTTCCCAGCCGGAACGAGAGCGCGCAAGGTGAAAGGGCGAAGAAAGCCGGCGCACTTTACGTTCGCCTTTGCCGGCCTCAGCTTGGCTTGCCTGGTTTTCTGATGGCCTGGGCTCACACCTTGCCGTGTAATGCACGCCACACGGGCATGACAGGTAATACGGCTTAGCTCGCAAAGTTATTGCTACTTTTGACATGCTGTTTTATAAACATTTGTTTTTGTTTCTTTCCTCTTTACTGTAGCAGACAGCACGTGGGGGAAATGTGCACTTCGAAATGCTCAGAGCCTCTGTAAGAAAAGAAAAATTATAAAGGCATTTCAAGTCGCTGCACACAAGCTTTTATACCGGGTGTTTCAGCGAACACTTTCAAAATTTGTTAAAGGTTGCCTGTGGAAGATAACCCAATTATTGTTCATGAGATTGTCTACTCGAAGAGGCGGACATTACTTGCGCAGAAAATAGAAGTTAATAATAGTACAATAAACAAACATTCATTAAACAGGTTTTTTACCTAATTACATCATGACCCATATTGAAATATACAAGTTCTAGCCATGGAGTTGGCAAGGCGGATCCACTTGGAACGAATGCTCGGGATGTCACCAGTTTCGAGATATAAATTCTCGTACATTGCGAAAAAATGCGTTGGCGTTTCAGTTACTTTCTCAAGAAAACGTCGTTTTCTGCTTTCAAGCACAAAAGTAACTGGGATGCCATTGCATTTCTCCGCGAAGGTCGGCAATGAATATCCGGAAACTGGTGCCATCATAAAGATTCGTTTCGAGTGGATCCGCCTTGTGAACTCAACGGTTAGGATTTATTATTTTCAATATGGGTCATACGGTATTCAGTTAAAAAGGTAATTACAGAAAAGTCGTTATTTAGTCAAACATAATTTCAATTTTTTTCTGCAAGTAATGTCCACCGCTTCGAGTAAACCAGCTCATGAACTATAATTGGGCCATCTCCAACAGGCAACCTTTCAGAGTTTTTAAAAGTGTTAGCTGAAACACACTATATAACAGCATTTTGATCCGCACACTGGTGACACTGGGCGCATGTCTGTTCTGCGTAATGACATTGTGCAGACCCCATACACTGCGGGAATCAATCTTATGTGCAGCATTCACCAAGTACCTGGCTATCTAGCATTGTTTGGGTTGCCTCAATGCGACACCACGTGAACAAAGATGTTTGTATAAATTCAGTAGCACGTGCAGATCGCGAGCGTACACTCGCGAGTAATATTAGGAAAACATTTTATTCGTGTATAAGAAATGATTACTCGTGATGCTTGGATTCAAATCATATGCGCTTAATTGTGTCAGGTAGCTTTCTAGTTAAACACTTACAGAAATTTATTTCATTCATGCGTGGCATTCGCGTTTCGCCACTGAGACCTCTGGAAGGCAGTTTTGTTGTTCCGTTTCATATTGCACAAGGGGGCGCGTGTCTGCCACGACATCAGTATGATGATGACCACGTTGAAGATGATCGTACGACAACAAAGACATGATTTTTACGCCAGTGGTTGGTCGTTAGCCTAAGACACGGTAATTGTTGGCTTCTACATATGTAGGGGACGTGCGTGGGCGATAGGAACACGGATTATATTGTCATCAGCGACTACGTGGTACCCAATGTTATGTACCCATGGCTATGTCATGTGATGTATGTTGTACTCAGGCGGGAAGAAAAATGTAAAGCATGATTAACTTGGGAGATCATGATGTCGCCTACAACATTCGCACAAGCTCTACGTAGCGTTTTACGAGGACTGTACTGAGGAAGGAGGGCTGCTCAGCATGCAGTTGAGCATGGCGCGTTGCAGCCCGAGTTGTCACAGGGAACGAATACGAAAAAGTGACGTGAGGTCCATGCATGAAGTGTTTGAAAGATTTGGCTGCCTTTAAAACGAGAGTGCTATGCGTGCCATGATGGTTAATTGTTTATCGCTAGGCCTCGGTGAAAGAAAAAAGCGACCGTGGCCGAATGGTTTAGCCATCAGGCTTCTGTGTTTTACTGCACAGGTTCTATTCGATCGTTACCGCCGTTCGCACATTATTTTTTTTATTTAAGCGAGGCAAGACGGGTCCTTAACTACCCACTTACGTGCCTGCAACAAAGTGCCATTAATGAGGCACACACAGAAAGGTATCACCTTTCTGTATTGAACAAGATCGCGGTGTATTGATGAACAAGCTGCCTACGACACAAACGAGGCGTGTAGGGCAGTGGTGACAATTTGCGATATTGTGTTCCTAATTTTGCAATTGGATCCTTGCGGCTATTACCTGTAATTAACCTGTACTTACCTGCAATTACGGATGCTGACGGTATCATAAATGAATAAGTGGTGATCATCAGGCTCCAGCTATGTACCGACCCCGAATACACAATGCACCAAGAACCAGATGGTTGGTTGTAGCCAGTGTCGAAAGCAGCAACACGTCACAAGGTTGAGAAATCTCAGAAAAGAAAAATGAGACCGATACACCAAGTACATCTGTGGTAATTATATTGAAATAATAACCTAAAAGAGATCAATAAAAAAGTAACAGGATATATGCTTGTACAAGTAGAGTTAGCATCTTATTTAAAAGCCTAAAGGGCGCATACACATGCACATGCAATGCGCAAAGGTATATCACATGAAACAACGTTTCAGTTAGTAGCGGCACTTTGTTTCCCTGCCTCTTCTTTTTACACACATAAACGCTACACATGCATGTACATGCACATTGCACATACGCACGCAATGTGGATGTGTACAAAAAAAAGGAGACAGACAAACAGAGTACCGCTAATAAATGAAACTTTGCTTCTTTGGGTGTACCTTTCTATAGCATGTATGAGCGGGCATGCGTTGCATTCGTCAGAGGGACATGTGTGAGAGTTCATGGTGAAAGAGGCTCTGGAAGCATATCGCTTAAAGAATATAGGATACAAAGCTGTTCATATCACAAAGAATGCTTCGACGTCGTTTATTCGAAACGTCATTTTTATTGTGATATCAAGAAAGTTATAAATATGCGCTATCAATCTTTCACATCTTTATTTTTTATTTGTTTTTTAATTACATTATTTTTCAAGTTGTCTGCCCTCTCCAATCATTCTATAAGTGTTGTTAACGGCAGCCCAGTAGCGCGGCCCCAATCAGCTCCACGGAGACCCGAATAACGGTGCTGCCATTCGAGCATAGGGCTTGTTCTTCAATCTTCTGAAGCAGTAATTTTGTTCAGAGCCCACGAAATCGCTGAAGTCTGCTCGTTTTTGTTTTGTTCGGATTTACGTTTGCTGCGTACCTAAATAAATAACAATAATGGATGCCTTGTACGGAGTTGTCAGGGCGCTACAGCTCGATTCATTATCTATATCTTGGCTAGTTTTACCGCTGCGTGCTTCTAGCGGACGTAGCTGTGCCACTTTCTGGTGTTCCTGATTTATTGACGTTGCTTATTACTTGCTGATAAACAGCTTGCTGCGACAATTTGAAAGCCGCCTGATTAATACAAGGCTGAGGGTCAGCAGCCGGAAGTTACTTAGTTGCAACTGGACGTCGTAAAGATTAATTACTTCACTTCTGCAGTTAAAGATGCGGGACTATCGTAATTTTTCATTATGAAAGGGAGCTTAAGGAACAAAAATAACTCGCAAAAATGTTCTTGCATTGCCAGTGAATTTTTCATTAAATGCCATATGTCACTGTGGCAAGCGAACAAAAAGGCCTAAGTTAGATATGTGCTTTGTTTGCTTCTCGCCTTTTCGAACTTGTGCATTGGATGCGCGCCTTAAGTTTTGCACTGCGTTGAGTTGCATGTTGCACACCCTGTGCCCTGCGCGCACTTTCATTTTTCGTGGATTTTTAAAAGAGTAAAGTGGAGGGTTTCCCGGCTTTCTCTATCAATGGTCCCACGACTGATATAGTAGGTCAGCAGAGACACAGTCAATGTATTTGACATTCATTTGAAAGATGCGTAGCTGCCACTGCATTGTAGATTATTAAGATTACTATCAACTTCAAGTTAGAAACAAAACGTGTTCCACAAAGCTCATGTCCGCATAAAAAGTGCGAGAAAACATAAAAGTGAGGATGACACTTTTCAGCAAGGTATTAAAATCTGAAACTGCGGCTATACAGTATGCCAAAACATCCTATTCTAAATATTCCAATTTTTTGTCAAAGCATTGAAGAATCTCGGGTACTTGTTATATTTGCAGCCCCATGTACGTTTACTAAAAAAAACATTGAGTAAATTATTTGTGATTTGCATCCATCTTTATGTCTCTTGGTGATGGATGTGCCTCGGACAAGAATAAGATCCAGGAAATGAAAATATGTGAGTACAGACTGATAAAATGCAGGCAAACACAAGCAAAATTTTGAGACTGCACTTTGCTTCAGTATTTAAAATCAGAGATAAGTCACTTGTTTATGGGCACATGCACCACTTTTGACGGACAAAATTAGGGGTTTATGCCTTTTTCTGTTTCGTCGGGAGGAGTGGGTTATCCTGCTTTTCTTATACGGTCTGCTACAATTTTATAAGAGGGTCACTGACTGTGAAAATATCGACCGTGTTCTGCTTTTGCACAGTACATGGTCAGCGGAGGGTAAGGACCGATCCCTTCCTGTTTGAAACGTGTCAGAAATGGCCAATATTGTATGCGCCCACTCATGACTGGTTAGTGGTCACTGCAAGATTATTTTGGCTTTTCTTAATGCATTCAATGCAAAATCACAAAAAAGTGGATATCCACACACTGGCGTCAAAACTTAAGAGGATAATTTAGCAGCAAATTTAGGTGGTGGTGGTGGTGGTGGTGGTGGTGGTGGTGGATTGTAGCAACAGGCGGGTTTAGCCTGACGAACAAGGCCGGCAATTGCTCCGCCCGAGCGTCTCGCCCAATAGCGCTGATGGATTTCACCATATGTCCATCAACCCAGTGTCTCTTAAGAATTCGATCAGGAGACGTGAAGTTTCTTTGCGGGCCATCACTGATCCCTCGGGAAATATAAGGTGTTGCAGGCGCGCATGCGGAAGGTCCTTGTTTTGCAAATTCTTCAGGAGAGTGTCTCTTTCATCTTGGAATTGCTGGCAGGACCACAAAAAGTGCTCAATGTCTCCTGCCTCGTTGCATGCCGTACAGTTCGGAGAATTTATTCGCCCCGTTTTAAATAACCAGGCCGGTGTGTTAGCAGATCCTGTCCTTATACGATATAGAAGTGAGGCTTCCTCTCGGTGCAATCTCTTGGTTACGCAGGGCATATGCGGTGGAAGCCAAAGCGACGCAGAGTGATTTCGAATTTCAGATTTTTGCACTTGGTTACTCTTTGGAGCCTTGATTTTGGGAGGATGATAGAGCGCTGCGTTTGCAAGCGCATCAGCTTTTTCGTTTCCTGAGATACCAATGTGGGAGGGAATCCACTGAAACTTTACTGTGAAGCCTTTGCTGTTGAGTTCTTTCACGATGGCTAGGGATTTGCGTGGGAGCTTGAGGGATGGCAAACCACGGTATACTTGTTGTAATGCGGCCTTTGAGTCCGTAAGGACAACCACATTCTGCGGAGGCAAAGTCTTTAATTTGCGCAGTGCAGAAGCTATCGCTACGCCTTCCACAACTGTCGACGAGGCTATACAGTCCAGACGCCCAGACCACGTATATCTCAGAGAGGGAATGTAGTATGCAGCTGCGCAGCGGTCTTCATCTGCCTTGACAGAGCCATCTGTGTATACTTGTATGTGATTCGGGTAAGTCGTGTTCAGGTGTTGCAGGACTAATGACTTGGCTTCTGCAGATGGAATGCAGCTCTTTGATTGCAATCGTGGTACACTTAAGTTGCATATGATGTCCTCGAATGTCCAGGGTGGTTCTATCCTTTCCCTCGGTCTCGAGCAGCGCAATCCTAATACGCGAAGCGTGTTCAATGCTGCATAAAAATGTGAGCGCGGCCTGTTACCTATACGTCGTAAGAGGGTTCTACCGGGCGTAGACTCACTCAATCGTAGTAGCTGGATCATCAGAGCCTCGGAAGCCTGAAGTCGTAGAGGGCTAGACTCAGCTTCGTAGAGCACTTTCTTGTTTAACGCTGGCTGAGGGACTCCAAGGCAAAGTCGGATACCTTTTCTGTGGATGGCTTCTAAGCGCTCGTATTGGCTGTCTGGGGTGACATCAGAGGTAGCTGATACACGACTCGACTGGTAACCAACGCTGTATGTAGTCGTAGCATCGACATCGGGTGGTTGCCCCAGCGTATGCCAGCGACTCGCTTGAGCACATGTAGCCTGGGTGACAATGACGCCACAACGTGGTCAACACCGCGGCGCCAGAGTAGCCTGTGGTCTAAGGTAACGCCCCGAAATCGGAAGTTGGTGACTTGTCGAATCTGGTATCCGTCCAAAGTCAGCGTCAAGCGTGTAGATTTTCTTTTCACTCCAGGAAATAGTATGAATGATGATTTCTCTGCTGACAGTGTTAATCCAATCGTTGCCAAGTGACCCTGAATTGCTTTTACTGCTCCCTGGGCTATTCGTGCGAGGAGGCGATGCTGGCAGCCGGAGACCCATATGCAGATATCATCGGCATATATAGATATCTTCACTGATGTTCGACGGTTTAGTACTGCTGGGAGGCTACTCATGGCAATGTTAAATAATAAGGGAGATAAAACACTCCCCTGTGGCACACCGCGATATATACGTATTTCATCGCTCAAAGTGTCGCCAAGACGAACTCTGATGCGACGATCATTGAGGAACGTATGTATGAAGTGCAAGAGATGACCCGTGACGCCTATAACTTGTAACTGGCTGATGATGGCTCTTTGAGACACGTAGTCGTAAACCTTAGAGGCATCCATAAAAACAGCAAGTGTCGACAGGCCGTCCGCACTGTAATGTTCTATGTGGCTTAGCAGGTCCAGCACATTGTCTTGAGCGCTTAGACGCTGCCGAAACCCAGTCATGCACGATGGTAGTTTTCGACCCTGCTCGACATACCAAGTGAGTCTTGTGCACGCCATCTTCTCCATTAGCTTCGCTGCACACGAGGTCAGTGATACCGGTCTGTATGAGTCCAGAGCTGCAGGATTCTTTCTAGGCTTCAGAACTGGTACCACCCATGCTACCTTCCATAAATGTGGGATAGCCCCACTGGCCCAGACTTGGTTGAAAAATGCCAGCAAGTCACGCCACCTCTCAACCGGTAGGTTAGTCAGCATCTGATTACTGATAAGGTCAGGTCCGCCCGCACAGCGACGTCGGAGGCTGCTCATGGCTAGTTCCAGCTCTCTGAGTGTGAAAGGAGCATCCATTAGAGACGACAATAGCGGCGGAGGCGGGTCGGTTGTGCCAGCTGACCTGCCGGAAGAGTATATTTCAGCGAAACGCATTCGCAAGACAAGCGAGTGTCTTGCCTAACTTCAATGCTAGGGCTTCAAATGGCTTGTGTGGTCGAAAGTTTCCAGCAAGGTTATTAACGACCCACCATATCCTTGGAACTGGTGTGAAGACCGATAGGCTTGCACAAAATGATGCCCATTGATCTCTTCTTAGTTTCCTTGTATACCGCCGAATCACTGCGTTAATCCTGTTGTATATAGTCTTCATTGGTGGGTCACCCTTCGTCCTCATCAGCCTCCGTTCCGCTCTTCTACGGGCAGCGCATAGATTTTTTAGCTTTAGATCCGGAGCGGGGAAGTGGTCGGGTAGCTTCAGTTCAGCGGTAGCCAATCTCTTGCTACGTAGCATGTCCGCGAACAGGTCTCCAGATGATTCGCTTAGGCCGTCCCTGTACGTATCCCAATGCGTAACAGGACAGGATCTTCGGCCGTTGGTTCTATATCCAGCAATGTTAACGAAGACAGGAAAATGATCACTGCCCATTCTATCTTTGCTAGTCGTTGACGATGCGAGGATGTCCGTTGAATGTAACGTCAAGTCAATGACACTGTAAGAGGCCAGTGGTCGAAAAAACGTTGGCGGTTTGTCATTTGCCACGCAGATTCCCTCGGTGTTTAAAGCTCTAACAATTTGCTTTCCACGTGCATCAGTCGTCTTGTCGCCCCAGAGAGTATGGTGCGAGTTAAAGTCCCCACATATAATCCTCGGAGCTGGGCAGCGGCTGCAGAGGTCTCTTATAATTTCTCCCATCGGGACCTTCTGACGAGAGCTCACATACACGGAGGCCACGCTGAGACTTCGGTTTCCCAGCCGAACTTGTACAGCAGTGACTCCCAAAGCACTGCTGCAAAGGTCTTGAACTGGTAGAACGTAATGTGGTATTTCCCGTCTCACATATAGCATGGCGTTTCCGTTCGGAAATGTCGGAATACTTTGGTTTCCATGTGCGACATAACCAGCAATTGATCTGGAACTTGGAAGACCAGCCTCGGACAGGGCCAATATTGGCACAGGCATGTTGCGTAAGAAAAGCGACAGTTCAGGTAAGTGGCACGCAAGACCCGCACAGTTCCATTGCATAATAAGTGGCACCTGTGGACGAGATGGTAAACATGGTGTCCTGACCGCATCCATATTGCTTGGTGCTTTAAGAAGAGGCAGAGCTTACAATCACTGACTCGAGAGCCAGGACTACTTCGAGCATTTCCTTCATCGAGCTCGCCGGCATCTTCTCTATGTGTGATCACAAGACCTTGAAGAGAGCACGTAGCACCTGCTGACAGTCCTCCTGTCGATTTTTTTCATGGCAACGTGGTTGTGGTCGCTCCAGTGCAGACACATAACTTCGCTGCTCTGGTTGTTCAGCAGTCTTCTCTTCTACGGGGCCTCTGTTCACTGATTTGACTGCTTTAGCCGGTCCGCTGCGCGATGGCACCACTGTGTCCTGGATTCCTGGAGAAGGCTTCAGGCTTGGAAAATCAGTTTCACTCTTTGAGCTCCATTTGATTTCGTCCGACTATCTGTGACTTTCTGTCTTTTTCTTCATCGTATTTTTCTCATCGTCTCCTGTTGGCCCCAAGATAAACGTTTTCTTACGCTTTATTGCCGCTGCACGCGTAGGACACTTGCTATAACTCGCTGGATGACCACCACTACAGTTTGCACATAGAAAGTTCTCGCTGCATGCGCATGTTTTGAAATCGTGCGGTCCTCCACATCTCTTACACCGCTGCTCACCACGGCAGTACTTGGCCACATGTCCATAGCGCTGACACTTGAAGCACCGAGGTGGTGTCTCGACGTAGTCAATGGTCTCGTGTCTTGTGAAGCCCAAGTTGATCTTCTCTGGACGGTCTGTATTTGGAGCGAACGTAAGAACCACGGAGCTGGTTCACCTGGACTCCCAATCGGTTTCGGAAATTTGGACGCGTCGCGTGACTCTCCTTGCATGGTAAACACCTTGTGGTTTTAGGTATAGCAACAGTTCCTCGTCAGTGTACCACTTCGGTACTCCTCTAATAATGCACGTGTTTTGCAGGTACGAATTGGGCACTCGTGCTGATATTGCGGTCCCTGAGATTGGCTTGCAGCTGAGAAGGGAATTCACATGCTCTTCTGTCTGTACATCTAGAAGCAGGGCTCCTTGAGCAGTAAATCGGCTCCTAACTGGTGATGTGCCAAGAATTTTTTCAATTTCCGTAGACAGAGCAATGGGATTTACTTTTTTCAGGTCGGCTCCTTCTGTGGCAGGGGTAATAATCACTGGGATTCCGACGGTCCTCTTCTTGCGGTGACGCACAAGCCTGAAGCCTTCATCGTCCAGATCTGTGATGTCAGCTATGTCACAATCGTCAATAAGCGTTGACTCGTCGTCTGTTTCTGTAGCCTTGTATCGCTTACAGCCACGGTTGCTCTCAGGGTCAGTCGGTGGCCTCTGGCCCGGTGTCACGTCAGGCGTAGTCATGACGGAGCTCTCGCCGCTACCAGATCGGGCTCTTCTGCAGGCTCCTATCGAAGTGACGGGAGGCGAAGGCCCCCCCGGCCTCCGGTAGAGAAGGTACCTTGGCGAGTCGTCCGACGTCTTCGACAAATCTATTTGACAAAACGTCGAAAAAATTCAAAAACACTCGGGAGCGAGACAGCAGTGCGACTGTGTCGAACCAAACTTGAGCTGCGCTTCATTTTTCGCCGCAGCGTTGTTGCTATACATGGCGCTGTCGTGATCATACATAAGACAGTCTTCCATAAGTTTCCACGCAAGTTGTAAAGCAGCGATCATAAATTGACCAAGTGTAGAATGTAGTTTTGAAACTATTTTAACACCATTTTAGTGTACTTCATTTTATTACCTTCAGCGCCTTATTAGCTTATGTAATACGGGTATTACATAAGCGGTGGATGTACATATATAAGAAGAAGAAGAAAAAAAACCTACATATATAAATTATAATTTGGTAGGAATCACAGAGTGAATGTCAAGTAATAAATACAACACACATGAACATGTAGATACATCTTTCCTAAAAATACATACATAGAATAACAAAAGTTATTAATTGGAAAAATATATCGCGTAGTTTTTGTATTTTCAAAGATCACCTTTTTTTTTTTTGCCTGGATGTAGGTGAACAGGCTATGGAAGCAATTCGGTGGTGCAGCTTGTTGCAATCTTTCGCTGATGAGAAAAATAGTGACCTTGCAATTTGCCACTTACTGTTTCGAAGCCTGCTGCAAAAGGTTGAGCCCATATTGTGCACAAAAAAATATATAAAATCTTGTTAACAAAACAAGAAAGCTAAAAGGTAAGAAGGTGCGCTTATTAATTCAAAGGCTTACACACAGACAGCATACGAGCAAACTGCTTGATACGTGCCTATTTCTGGCTCTGCCACGGTATGCTAAAATCAAATCTCACTCTGTTCTCATGCAGCACTAAGGGCTTGTCCTCCCTTACATGCGAGAAAACAGAAAATGGAAGTGGTATATTACTTAAAGAGAGACAGAGAGGCTCTTTAGAATGTTTGCCTGGTGGCATGCCTATAATGCTAGCGTGGATGGACATCATGGACAATGAAACGATGTGCCAAATTGCTGACGCATGCACAATACGCACAAAGCACACCACTCAAGAAAAGACAATACTCAACAATCGAATAGACTGTCTCATTGACCCTTTGTCTCTATGGAAACTCATTAATGCCTTCATTGCGAGAGAGGCACAAGTCCCGCTAGTCCGTGGACTAAAAACGTGTGCTAGCTCAAGCGACAGTCCTTGTTAAAGTGACATTACTGTCCGCACGTAAGTCGGTACAGAATGAGCAAGGAGCTTACTGACTGCCTCTTGCGAAGCTGGTCGCAGTGCGCCCTGATTCATGGCAACGTAAGAGGTCCTGTGGCTGAGTTTCGCGGAATTCGTGACACCTGTTGATGGAAGCGGCACTGCTATGAGCGGATGAATCAGTTGTTACGCAGTTATCATTGTTGATGTGGCTCCGTTGTTGGAGTAGCATGCTTATGTTGTCGTGTAAAATACTTCAACATTAAGGTGGGTGTTCATTGCTTGCATGTGTTGCCTTGTACGGTTGTCGTAATAAACTAAGCAGAGAACTTCCAAGTAGGCAGTAAAGGCGCTGAAGAACTGTGGTGCAGATGCGCAACACCTGACACGCGAATAACGTGTTTCAAAGAAATGTCTTTTTCATCTGTCTAGGTTTATTACAAGTCTATTCTAATTTGCTCATTGAGAAAATGACACCACCGCACACCCCTGCTGCCTCAAGGAGGACGCCGCATTTTTCTTATCATATTTAAAAGTATAAAAGGAAACAATGGAGCAAACAGAAATAACGACAGTGTCTCCCAGAGGAAACACTGATGCCGGGGGCATTAAGGTCATCCTCAATATTGCCATCCCAGGGGCTCAGTCGCGTCCAAGAAAACAGCTCATCTGTGTGAAGTCCTCGAGGGTGCCAATCTTGCGGCTGCTGCGGCGGGCCGAGCAGTGTTTGCACAAATGCCCTGGCTTCTTTAACAAAACCGCGAAGTTATGAAGCGACGCGAAAGAAAGGCGGTAATACAAGGGGCTCCGAGAATGTAGCGTATAGTAACGCCTTTAACCCCCCCTCCCCCGTCCCCTGCTATAGCCTCCTTTCTCTTTTGGTGCTTGTATGCGCCATCGGGAGAACTTTAGAAGCGGTTCAGGGAAATGAGGGGGCGACGAACACCATCCCAACAACCTTCGACACAGTCTCTCTCAGCCACTCATTCCCTTCTGTTTTCATAAAACTCATAATGACCCCGACGAAAAGAAAAAAAGGACATCAAGAAGCAAAAAACAGCCACGTGCCTAGCGAATGGATTCTTGAGTCACTCTCGAACCTTTGCGCAACCTTCCAAGGGATATTAAAAACCGTGTCTCCAACGGCCGTGAGGGGGGAGCAAAGCGAGCGCCACCGCGGAAATGTTACACGAAAACAGAGAAAAAAAGAGAATGAGGCGAACCGCGTGCCGCTGCGTCAAGAAGCTGTGCACGAAATGTTTGCGTTTATTGCCTTGCTTCTAAAGCGTTAATATATTAACGTGCCGCTTACTCTCGCCGTCACAACTTGACATCGTTCAATTTTTTTTTGTCTCGTTTCAAGACGTCCCTAATTAAGTCAGCCTGGGGGTGGAGCTGACTCGTGTAGTCTTTTCTATTTCACCCGTGCGATGCACAGGAAGAACACCGCTTGTAAGTTTCGTACTTTTGCGCCCAATTCATCTCCCTCCCCTCCTTTTTTTGCAGGCGAAGCACTGCAGATATCAACGTAAGCACACAATTAGACGCACTTCACTGTAGCCTGACAGGTGGTCCTGAGCGCCCTCGTAAGAAAGAGGCTGAGGTATTTTATAGAAATTGCACAAACGGTTTGTTCAGTTTGCAGGCTTTCGACTGGACTTGTCGCCTTGTACTTTTTCTTTACATTTCCGTACCAGGCCATGTGTCATTGGGTAGAAAACTTCCTAAATCCCCCTCTCTCTCTTTCCTTGTGTGCATATTCTACGAGGAAGCATTATCTGGAATAGGAAGATTTTGCATGTGGATAGTATACAGGCCTTACGTAGCCGAAATGACGAACCTGTAATAGGAAAACGCAGTCTACAAAATGCATTGTCTCAAAGTTTCATGTCAAGGTTGCCAGAAGTATATGACAGGCTAGCATGAAATAAATGCCTTTCTGCGTCTGCCGAATATAACGACATATAAAGAAAGTCATGTCTACCGGGGCTTAGCGGAGAGAAGAGAACTAGGAGTCGGATTCCTGAATAATAAGAATATAGCTGGTAACATACAGGAAATCTATAGCATTAACGAGAGGGTGGCAGGTCTTGTTGTGAAACGAAATAAGAGGTACAAAATGAACATTGTACAGGTCTACCCCCCTACATCCAGTCATGATGACCAGGAAGTCGAAAGCTTCTATGAAGACGTGGAATCGGCGATGGGTAGAGTGAAAACTAAATACACTATACTAATGGGCGACTTTAATGCCAAGGTAGGCAAGAAGCAGGCTGGAGACAAGGCAGTGGGGGAATATGGCATAGGCACTAGGAATAGCAGGGGAGAGTTGTTAGTAGAGTTTGCGGAACAGAACAATATGAGGATAATGAATACCTTCTTCCGCAAGCGGGATAGCCGAAAGTGGAAGTGGAGGAGCCCTAATGGCGAGACTAGAAATGAAATAGACTTCATACTCTGCGCTAACCCCGGCATCATACAAGATGTGGACGTGCTCGGCAAGGTGCGCTGCAGTGACCGCAGGATGGTAAGAACTCGAATTAGCCTTGACCTGAGGGGGGAACGGAAGAAACTGGTTCATAAGAAGCCGAATAATGAGTTAGCGGTAAGAGGGAAAATAGACGAATTTCAGACCAAGCTACAGAACAGGTATTCGGCTTTGACTCAGGAAGAGGACCTTAGTGTTGAAGCAATGAACGAAAATCTTGTGGGCATCATTAAGGAGTGTGCAATGGAAGTCGGTGGCAACTCCGTTAGGCAGGATACCACCAAACTATCGCAGGAGACGAAAGATCTGATCAAGAAACGCCAATGTATGAAAGCCTCTAACCCTACAGCTAGAATAGAACTGGCAGAACTTTCGAAGTTAATCAACAAGCATAAGACAGCTGACATAAGGAAGTATAATATGGATAGAATTGAACATGCTCTCAGGAACGGAGGAAGCCTAAAGAACAGTGAAGAAGAAACTAGGAATTGGCAAGAATCAGATGTATGCGTTAAGAGACAAAGCCGGCAATATCATTACTAATATCAGAGTCCTTCCACGTTTTTCTGGTCACGAAACTCCGCCGTCACGCTATGGGAGAGGTTCATATGCTGCCCAAAGGTGCCGCGACGCGGCGCCACTGTGCCACAGAGGGCATCGTTCGCGTACCGAAATGCGTGCGCAGTGCGAGGCGAGCTGACTTTTCGGGTGCGTTCTGTGCATGTGCTGTGCTATTGTTCGAGTGTTGGGCTGTTTGGTTGAAGTGGTGGGGTGGGACAACGATGCCGAACACGTGTTGCGTGCCTGGGTGCCGTTCCGGCAACAAGGGCACGACCGAAAGGGTGCCTGTTTACCCAATAACAAGGAGCAGCGCGAGAAATGGAAGAGGGCCATACCGCGGCAGGAAAGTGGCGGTTTTAATTTCGAATCGAAGTATACACGTGTGTGCGCGAAACACTTTGACGCCTCGGACATCGTCACTGCGTACCATTTCAACATCAACGGCGACGACGTGTCCCTGGAGCGTGAGAAGCCGACGCTGAACACATTTGCTTTATGCTTTGTTGCAACCTCAATTTGTGTTATACCAGGATAGAGTAGTTCACAGCAATAGCGCCCTTACCCCGACCATCTATGAAAGGTATAGCATTAGAATTCCTTTAAATGCAAGTGTTAAAACAGAATAATATGCATTGTTTTATTTTCCATTGTCCTTTAGTCTTGGCTAATGATGGGCTACAATTCTTCAATTGCACGTACTTACGTACTTTTAAGTCTATAAGCTGCTATGAGTAAGACACTGTTACACTGTTAGCTACATTTGTATTGTGATTTGCTGAGCAAGTTTTGTCTGCATGTTTAAGTAACAGCTGAAGAAGTAGAAAGGTGGTATCTCTAACAAGCCATTTAAAAAAAAATTGCTGTATTTATGATGTGGCTACTTGTGTTCGTTTGAGAGTTCTTTAGCCGTGTGTTATGAAATGCTTATGCTTTACACTTTCTTGTTTATAGAAACAATCGACTATGCATTCTGTACTTATTGCCATTCGTTTGCTGGTGTTTGTTTCCTGCCTCCCAATGCATACCTCTCACGTTTGATCTTATTTCTTTATGCGTATTATATCAGTGTCATGCTTTGAACAAACTTCTTGCATTGTGAATGGTGGACCATTTGTGACCGGACGCCTCCGTGCTATCTGTATTTCGCTCCGCTTATTTTACATGATAAATAAATGATCGTGCTTGTATTTTGTTTTTGCACCAACACGCTTTATTTATTTTCTTAATCGAATTATAAAGGTTTTTTTTTCATTTTTCGACCATGATAAGAATATCAGGACCGGTGATTGCAACATTTTAACATATTGTAAATAGTTGCGAATTAAGAACCAAAATACCTAGTCTCGTCGTTTCTGCGTCGAAACCACGAGCATTGTGAATAAGTGCTGGGCTTACTGACCCTTCTAAACGACTGTTTGCTAAGGCAATTAATTGCCTAATTACAGCTAGTTTCAACTGTGCAGGTCCTAACACTTCAGGTTCGCCTTAATCCGTTGTTAAAAGCCGCACCGAAGGCATTTAGCAGGATGCGTTGTTGGGCAAGTTGGTTCATTGTAATAGGAAACATTGGTTGCGCTTTCTAGACAATCACATGTAAGAAGACAGGACAGGTCTGTCTGTCTGTCCTGTCTTCTTACATGCGATTGTCTAGGAAGACATTTAGTAGCGAAGTTCGTCTTGCATTAATTCTACCTGAATCTTATTCAGAAATGACATCGCTTTGCAAGAAATCTTAAGCGCATGGAGCAGCTCAGTTCCCTTTTCTTTGTCATTAAGTATTCTACGGTAGCAGCCCTTTGCAATAGCAATTTCATTCTTTTGATCTCGTTATAAGATACTGCCCACAGAGTCCTTCTATGCCACAGTTTAACAGAAACTGAACAGCTGTGCTCGGCGAACAATCTGGCGCTATGCGCAACGGAGAATTGGCGCTTACTCCTCTGGTGATAAGTGGGACCACTGGCGTTTTGTTGCGAATGCGCGGTGTTTAATTTAAGGCAAATATTAAAAAGCGGAGCCCACCGAAGCGTTGAGGCGAACGGCGATGACGAAGCAATCCGGACCGGGACCGCCCGGCCGTGTACAGCGGACGCACTTCGACGGGGGCGAAATGCAAAACACCCGTTTATTTAAATTTAGGTGCATTTTAAAGGATCCCAGGAGGTCAAAACTAATCCCGAGTCCCCCACTACGGCGTGCCTCATAATTGTATCGCGGTTCTGGCTCTTAAAATTCCTGATCTTTCTTTTTGGTCTGAGACCGCCGCAAGCTCCATGTTATGAGCGGCTTTTTTTTTTCGTCCCGTGCGCTCATATCATCGCAGAAGACACGCTCAGGCAGTAATTTAATTATATTCAATGTTAAAAATAGTTACGTGAAACTAAAGCGATCGTTGAGGAAGTTGAGAAAGCTAGAATACCGAGGCTGCCCCACACACAACCACAGCGGTAGCGGCGTTCGCATGCCCTCTCATGCACGGTTGCGCCTCTATCGGCGGGCGCTGGCGCTATATGAAACTGAGGCGGCAGTTTCGTGACCAGAAAAAACATGGAAGGACTCTGCTAATATCGATGAGATAGTTCAAGTGGCTGAGGAGTTCTATACAGATTTATACAGTACGAGTGGCACCCACGACATTAAAGGAAGATAAAATAGCCTAGAGGAATTCGAAATCCCAAAGGTAACGCCGGAAGAAGTAAAGAAAGCCTTGGGAGATATGCAAAGGGGAAGGGAGCTGGGGAGGATCAGGTAACAGCAGATTTGTTGAAGGATGGTGGAGAGATTGTTCTAGAGAAACTGGCCACCCTGTATACGCAATGCCTTATGACCTCGAGCGTACCGGAATCGTTTAAGAACGCTAACATAATCCTAACCCATAAGAAAGGGGACACCAAAGATTTGAAAAATTATAGACCAATCAGCTCACTGTTCGTTGCCTACAAACTATTTACTAAGATAATCGCAAATATAATCAGGAACACCTTAGACTTCTGTCAAGCAAAGGACCAGGCAGGATTCCGTAAAGGCTACCAACAATAGATCATATTCACACTATCAATCAGGTGATAGAGAAATGTGCGGAATATAACCAACCCTTATATATAGCTTGCATTGATTGCGAGAAAGCGTTTGATTCTGTCGAAACCTCAGCAGTCATGGAGGCATTACGGAATCAGGGTGTAGACGAGTCGTATGTAAAAATACTGAAAGATATCTATAGCGCCTCCACAGCCATCGTAGTCCTCCATAAAGCAAGCAACAAAATCCCAATAAAGAAAGGCGTCAGGCAGGGAGATACGATCTCTCCAATGCTATTCACAGCGTGTTTACAGGAGGTATTCAGAGACCTGGATTGGGAAGAATTGGGGATAAAAGTTAATGGAGAATACCTTAGTAACTTGCGATTCGCTGATGATATCGCCTTGCTTAGTAACTCAGGGGACCAATTGCAATGAATGCTCACTGACCTGGAGAGGCAAAGCAGAAGAGTGGGTCCAAAAATTAATCTGCAGAAAACCAAAGTAATGTTTAACAGTCTCGGAAAAGAGCAGCAATTTACAATAGGCAGCGAGGCACTGGAAGTCGTAAGGGAATACATCTACTTACGGCAGGTAGTGACGGCGGATCTGGATCATGAGACGGAAATAATCAGAAGAATAAGAATGGGCTGGGGTGCGTTTGGCAGGCATTCTCAGATCACCAAC
Organism: Dermacentor albipictus; assembly: GCF_038994185.2. NCBI lineage: Eukaryota > Metazoa > Arthropoda > Arachnida > Ixodida > Ixodidae > Dermacentor > Dermacentor albipictus. The sequence continues at coordinate 98,705,773 of NC_091823.1, forward strand.
AGCAGGTTGCCATTATCCCCCAAGAGAAAAGTATATAATAGCTGTGTCTTACCGGTACTCACCTATACGGGGCAGAAACCTGGAGGCTTACGAAAGGGGTTCTATTCAGATTGAAGACGACGCAACGAGCTATGGAAAGAAGAATGATAGGTGTAACGTTAAGGGATAAGAAAAAAGCAGATTGGGTGAGGGAAGAAACGCGTGTTAATGACATGTTAGTTGAAATCAAGAAAAAGAAATGGGCATGGGCAGGACATGTAATGAGGAGGGAAGATAACCGATGGTCCTTAAGGGTTACAGAGTGGATCCCAAGGGAAGGGAAGCGTAGCAGGGGGTGGCAGAAAGTTAGGTGGGCGGATGCGATTAAGAAGTTTGCAGGGATGGCATGGCCACAATTAGTACATGACCGGGGTTGTTGGAGAAGTATGGGAGAGGCCTTTGCCCTGCAGTGGGCGTAACCAGGCTGATGATGATGATGATGATGATGATGATGATGATGATGATGATGATGATGATGATGATGTTTAAGAGCCGGTGAAGACATATCTGCTTGTTTCCGGACGCTTGGTATTGTCAACTCGATCTTTGGTTCAGATCGAGTTGGTTCAGTTTGGTTCAGAATTCAGACATTACTACATGCAACGGTAAAAACAAGCGTTATTATGAATATGGAGGGTGTCCCAGCTAACTTGAGCAAGTGCTTAAAATTATGCGAATGCCACGTATGTGACAGAGCCAAAGTAACTCAACTTATTTTTTTCATTCCACCTGATTACATAATTCCACATAATTAATGAATCAGCTTTTCAAACAATATTATTAGGTGAAAAGTTCCAATGATAAAATTGCAGGGCAACATGAAAAACTCCTTATACATCTTCCCGTTGCTCAATACGTGCTACATAAAAGTGTTTTTCTGAGCGTGAAAGAAGTCTCCGAATACACGCAAAGCTCGTCGCGCGGCCAGTCCCCTGACAATATTACGTGCTATTGCGGGCATGTTTCATGCTCAGAAAAACACTTTTATGCAGCACGTATTGAGCAACAAGTAGCTGTATCGGGAGGCTTTCATATCGCTCTACAATTTTCGCATTGACACATTTAACCTAATTTAAATATTTTACAAGGTAAATAATTGATTAATACTGCTAATCTAATTAAGTGGAATGAAAGAAAGAATTAGAGTATCTCCAAGCGATGGAAAACAATATTACCTTGGTTCTGTCCAGCTACGTGGCATTCGCATATTTTAAAGCTCTGGCTAAAGTTAACTGGAACATCCTGTACAATCACTGCATATACGGAACCATAGACGTAGAATATGGCCCGCTATTAAATAGAACAGCTGCGTTGTAATAATACATTACAAAATGTGGTGGTTCCCCAGCCCAACTCGGAAGAATTATTTGCCCGAGAAGACGCATTATGCGAACAAATGTGCACAAAGAAATGTTACCTTGGCCTTTTAGCCTATGGTGAACTCTAATACATTATGGAAGACAAACTAAACGTTCCTCACAGAATGAACCACGCTCTACATATAACTATGTACGGGCAGCTAAGCGATCACTCTGGCAAGTGGTCTGACAGCTGTCTCGAGTTCTTGCTGATTGAGATCTTTGCGGAGGAGAATATGCCTCGTGCCAGTTAATATGACGTAGTATTGTAATTTGCGAATCCCATTAAGTCGAAATGGAGCCAGCATTTTCGCTTTCGGCAGTAGTGCAACATTGTTCAACGTGTTCTTAGTTGACTATATTTTGCAGCCAAAGCCTGCACACAACTCTTGGTTTAAGCCGAAGAAGTGAGCATTTTTAAGCCTGAGCTCAGTGATAGTGATCGTTCTAATTAGAGCGTATAGGAGTATGAAAGTGAGAAACTAAGAACCCCAGATTCTTACTTGTGCAAATGTCATTGCTACTTATCTAAGAAAATAGTCGCTGCAGCTCTTTTGAACGCGTAAAGTATCACATAAGCTTTTATCCGACCTAAACAAGAGTCCGTGAAACAGGGTACAAAAAAAAATACACTGAGGAAATTTTTCAGGGCACTCATACCTTGCTGTCAGCATTCCATAATTTTCGCCCACCCTACGCGATTCTACGCGCGCAGAAAAGCGAATAACAGAATCGTGTAGTAGCTTCTAAGGTCGGATAAATGGCTACAGCTAAAAATGTGTGAGCCACTCACTGACGAGTGGCGACAATAAAAAAAAAAGCTGGGTAACTTCATGACCTCGACTCGGTATCTCCGTGTTCACTCTTGTCTTGCCTGCCGCTCACATACATAAGCATTTTGCATACGTTAAATTTCTCATTCCACGATGTCCTTTGTCACACTTAATGTTGTCATCTACGGGATTTTCCACTTACTCTCGCAGCAAAGCCTGTTACCTGCAGGTTGCCAGCAAGTGAGCTTGGTCGCGCAGCTTCGTAACACAGCTTCCTCCCTCCCAAAGTCGCGACCACCTCATTAAAATGAGCCAAGGACAAATAGTGCGCCATCGTATGTGCTGTCTGTGCTTAAAGCCCGCTATCACTCTGCCCTACCCTTCCCTAATGTTGGCATAAAGTGGTTTGCTTTGAGCTCAGCGGCGAAGCGTTCGCGGTTCTCTTTTGAAATGAGAGTGCATCGCTCACTCGCTAGCATTTTCTGGACGGATGATACAGGCACCGAGGCAGTGACTAGGCAAGATTACAACTCGACAAAGTGACGTAAAAAAGGGGAGAGAAGTTGCAGGAGGACCGATTAGCTACTCAGAGGTAGGGGAGTGTGGGAGACGATGGAGTGGCAGGACGTTGGAAAGAGGAAGGGGTACGCCTGTTCCTACGACCCATGCACCTGGGGGAAAGGGGGGGGAGATGAAGACGGACCAAGCTCATTCGCTGGGAGATGTGTGATAACAAAAACGTCGTCAGTGCCTAGCCAAACACGGAATACCTATCTATGAATTAAGATGCTCGCAGGAATCTTACAAATATGATAGCCTCTTGCTTGTTATTTCAATTAATTGGTCAGTTCTTCTTTCGTCATGTGTCACTGTTGCGCTCATCTCAGACTGCGCGTCACTGTACTTTATTCATTTGAAACAGGCTGTTTCAGGCGAAGTGCGGCTAATGCTACACTTGTGATTCTGGATGAGCGAAAAGCTATGGCCACTCTATTTCGCACTCTTTAGCTCCCCGATTCGTGACTATAATTGCCGCGGTTCACCAGAAAACAGCGGTATTTAGCGCGAGAGGAAAAGGTAACCAGACCGCTTAGCCTAAATTATGAACAGAGAATGTGTAAGTCACTTTTTAAAATAAGTTCCAATATTAACAATAATCGGATTAGTAGGTGCCCTCACAGATTAACGAAATGTTTTGCTTGGGCTGCCTTTACGGAGAGACGCGTCGCTGAGTGCCATTGTGTGTTCCCGTAGTGTAGCAAGCATAAATGCTAGAGCTGTTGCTTCCTACCATAGCCGGCCTTTCATCTGGGGAAATAGTGTCTCTGAGCTGCGAGAATACCGCACTATAAATTTTTGGCTGTGCAATATATTGGAGCCCACATTTTATTCTGAAAAAGTGGTCACGTTGAAATGAGGGCTCGTAATACTTTGTCTGCCTATGTTTGTGAACTCTGTGAACGTGCTCTGACAGGAAACCCACATAATGCGAAAACCCCGACAATGGTTTTGTGGCATATAATGTGACCAGCCTCCGAGAGGGAAGCTTGGCTCTGGTAGTACGGATGAAAATGGGATGATGGGAAGAGGTAAAGAAGACTCGATGCCAGCGACGTCACATGCTAGCCCCTGACACCCAGTAGTCGCAGACAGGGGCTGAAACCTGATAGAAGTGATAGCAGTATAGCCGGACCATGCAAACTTCGTAGATATCCGTCTAACAAGAAATCGGGACCCATCCCCAAGGCAGTGCAGTGTAACCCAACGTGTTAAAATCTTAGCTCTCACGATTAAGGAATGCGAGACACAGGCACAAGACGCACGTGCCAGACGTTTCGTATAGCTTTGGCACTAGCCCTTTCCCTACCGAGTTTTTGGGCAATGGATAATACAAAAATACCGATTATTTGCGTAAATAATTCTATGCATTTTGAAACAGCCAAAAAATATTCTGAAAGACACTTTATTTGTAAGATATATGCAAAACATTTTTTTGAAACTATCGAGAGAGGATTGGCTTCACTGAACTGCACAGTGGAGAGTCTCCGATTTTCTTTAGTTCTTGTTGCAAAGAAAAATTTTATTTGGAAATTGAAAAACAATAATGTGACAAGTGGGGCTCATGCTTGTAGCAAGAGATGTCAGGTCCCTAAATTGTCGACTTCGTGTGATGCGTTTCAAAGCACGGAACAGTGCAGAATGCTACTCCACATTATTCGCACCAGGAACGTGCAGCGGTTGCTTTCATGGCGTATGAAACCTGTTAGTTAATTCGTTAGAAACAACTAAAAATACGGCGCACCGTTCCCGTCCTCTGTCACAGATATCTTTATGCCAGGCGTGGCCTTTATAACATACCTTGGCCACTGCCAACACGTTGAGACGCTGTCGCCGTCCGCATCCGACGACTCAGACAAGATGTCCTCCTCAGTATCGTTGCTGCCCCTCTCAGAAGAAAATCGAACTTCTTCACTGTCTGAGTCCAACAAATTTGCTGCAAACGAACGATTTTTTTTTCTCTTTTCCGGAGCGGAACCGTTGCCGGCACGCACACGCACAGAGCAAGGTGCCATTTTTATATCCCAGTTGCCAGCGTCGAAACGTTTGTCGGCCGAAATGCAAGCTTTGAACGTGTTTCTTTTTTACTGCGCTATCTGTTGATGCCAAAAAGAACTAAACAAAATTCATCGGGTTGGCTTGAGTGCGACAGTGCACAAACGCTTGTTCAAGTGTGGACGAGCCCAGCTCGTCTTCGGTGGGAGCGGTACAAACAAGGTGGACGAGCTCAGCTCATATACCGTAGGGAAACGGCTAGAGAGGCGTGCTCGTGGCCACGGCCTGACAGCTAGAGCTTGGGGTAGCTGTGCAAGAAGCTAGAATTTCGATACCACCGGCTGCCACGCATTTGTTTATAGCATTATAGGCAGACATTCGGTGTTTTGTAGGTGTCTAAGGGAAAATTCGAGGTGTGCTGAATGCAGGTGATCGCGTCACAGTCTGCAAAACATCGCAAAATCAATACGAGATATATACACCTAACACTGAGATATGAGGGTGTTCAAGTATGCACGTGCGCAGTTGTCGAAACGTCACGGTCATCACAATCAGTATAAGTGTTAGTGGGGTTAAGTTCGAACCTAGTAATTCTCCAGCTTTTTCGCAGACTTCAGTTTCAGGAAAACTACGTCATCGCCCGACATGGCTCAGCACTGGAGTGCACATGTATAAGAAAAAGGGCGAATACGTATATGCCTCTGTACTACTGCTAAAGATGCGGCTATCACAACCTGAGTTCTCTACACAATTACGGAGCTAAACAACAAACACCACCGAAATATCATCACTCCAATAGATACAACCGAAAGCTTCTATAACGAAATGCTCGAGGCCTCCAAAATCGTTGACTATACAGATCACGTTGTGGAAAAGGTCCTGCACCGCACCTCTTTCAATATAACCAGCACGTAATTATTTTATTCATTACAAAGGTACTTGAATGTGCTCACAGTTCATGCATACTTCAATACCAGGCGTAGGTAGAGTGAATCAGCGCAGCGTTTTTTCACTCTGCCGATCCATTTTTCCAAGTATTGTGTGCTGTGAACACATTCAAGATGCAGCGTTACCACCTCAACAGCAAGGTCAATGCCCCTTACTCATCCACGCCAAAATAATTGCTTCTTTCCTTCTTTCTTGAAAACCACCCAATGGCACCTCAATTCACCTGGACAACTTCCAATAAAATTATAATGCTTGAATTACATAAGCTCGACGCGTTGGGCGTAATTGGGGCCATCATGCTATTTGGATTCGAATAAGGAAAATGAAGCATCGTGTCATGAGGACCATCGATGACGTGGGGCTACATTCGCATTCTTAAAGCAATAGGTTTTTAGTGAACTCACCTTGACTTTCATGAGCAGGGCTGCGGTAGTTTTGTCGAGTAGGTGCGTACGTCACATGACATACCACGTTCCCCTGAAGCCACGTTCTTGCGCGAACGTGTGCGGACGTCTCAGCTTCCATTAGGACATGCACGCATGAATGAAACGGGAACTTGCATTACTCCTGTTTTTCGCGTCACTCATCTCTAGACATACGTCGGTCCTCACCATTCTTGCCTTAATAAACATCACCTTCGTCCTCGTGACACCCCTGCGTCGACGTCTCACAGCGCAGTGTACAGTGTGCATTTTCATGCACTGCTGCTTCTATTTCAATTTATAGCCCATACACTGCATAGCGCACACACTGCATAGCCCAGACACTGCATACCCCATACACTGCATCAAAGCAATGGTACTACAACTACTGTGCGCGTAACAGATACATTACATTAGAGTACCCATTGCATAGCTGAAAGTCACCTGTACGCACGGTGTTTAGTTTTGTATTTGTATGAATAAATAAGAGCTTCACCAGAGTTAGGCTTCACGCATATTCTAAATATGTGGGTTGGATCTGCATAACTGTTTCTCTTTGTTTATGAAAAGTGTCTTTCCTTGGCCATTTTCATCTGCAATACATGCATATTAAAACACAGTTGGACGGCATTTGGCTTTATGAAGTGCTCCACCGAACGAAAAGATTGCATATCATCGGGGCTATAATCTGCGTTTGTAAAACAGTTCACGCGCTAGAGCATTCCGTAGTAGGAGGCGTCAGCCAGTTGGAATACTGACCTTGTTAGCAAAGCAAGTAGCCGATTTCAAAAATTTTTTTCTGGAAAGAGCTCCGTCCGCATGACCCTTCATCAACGGCTTCAAGAGATTTCGACACTCACGAAGCGTATTCTCGATATTCAAGAAAAGCGCCATTGTTGCGCTCAGTATTCTTACTAATCAGGCGGCAGTTTGTTAACGCGCATTTTAGAATTTCCATTCCAATAAAGACAATATTCAACAACATTTTGAAATCGTATGCGTGAAAGCTCTGCTGCGTTAATTTGGCCATAACTTCACGTGAAATTTCGCCATTCATTTTCTCCCTATATAAAGGAGAACTTCTGCAAGGAATTCTGGGACACAGTATTCTTACAAAACGGCTAAAAGCATACTTGTCAGGACGTCAACAATTCGTTCATTTCGAAGGGCAATCCTCAGACTACGTTGAAGTTTTATCCGGTGTGCCTCAGGGCACAGTTTTAGCTCCCATTCTCTTCCTTCTTTTTATCAACGGCACCGCAGATGGCACTGACGCAACGGTACGCATGTTCGCAGATGGCTGCATTATTTATAAACCAATACAGACCAAGGATCATCAGGTTGTTCTGAATGACGCACTTAAAAATATAGCAAAATGGTGTGAAGACTGGCAGATGAAGCTAAATGCAGAAAAAACTGTCTGCATGGCAGTCACGAGAGAGAAAGCACCACTAACCTTTCCATACGAAATTCAGCAGAGAGAACTACATGGGGTAGAAGAATACAAGCATTTAGGTATAATTATTTCTTCCGATCTAAAATGGAACAAACACGTGTCATACGTGGCAACAAACTCACTCTCAGCGCTTTTTTCTCTCAAATGGTCCCTCAGATACGCTTCACCCAACACCAAACTACTCGCGTACACGTCACTCATTCGCTCCGTTATAGAATACGGTGCCCTATGCTTGTTTCCATACACTAAATGTGCCATAGCGAAATTAGAGAACGCACAAAGGAAAGCAGTCAGATTCATTTATAATAAATACCGTCGTCATGATTCCCCAACTGAACTTCTACACTTAGCCGGACTTCCAACAATTAGAGATCGCGCTAGATATCTCCGACTAAAATTTCTGTTTATTCTCCAGAGAAATGCTCTAAAAATAGACAAAAAGAAGTGTTTAGTACAATCTAGCGCTAGAATTTCAAGAACGAAACACAATAAACAATTATCTGAGTATAGGGTTCACAATGACACCTCCAGATATTCATACTTCCCACAAGCTATCAGAGAATGGAATATGCTACCACAATATTTTGTCGACTGTACAACCCTCGATTCTTTTGTGTCTAAGCTGTTTAACCATATCTTTGTTGCTACATGATGAAATGTGGTTTTTACATTATGTTCTATTGTCATTATGTTCTATTGTGTGTATGAATAAGCTTGTTTTTAAACCAAGGCCTCTTGTGAACGATTATCGTTGAACCCTGTGTGAATGATGTATTTTCCCTTTTATGAATGTACCCTTTCCTGCCAAAGCCTTCGTTAAGGCTTGCAGTATATACCAAATAAATAAATAAAATAATAAAACGTTGTAGGGGCCTTGCGCTATCTCTACTTTCATACGTTAGCGTATTAACAACAATCCATTTTCATGCACACAGTTAAGGACAAAAGAAAGCTTATTCGGCCCACAACTTCATCTGCTAGCCTCCTGCAGGGGGCTAGCATGATTACACTGCATGCAGTGTAATCATGTATGCTTATATACATGCTATGCTACCATCACAACTATTAATTGTAGGTTGTTTGCGAGGAAAATGTGTCGTACACTGACATGTTGGTTGGAAAGTGGGAGCGGCTCATATCTTTGCTAGTGGCATGGCAAATTTATGACAAGCGGAACGCACTGCATTCTACACGGAAGAGCAAAAGTACTTGCCGTAGTAATGCAGACAGCAAATGAACACCAAAAAAATTAGCCATCAGTATAACGCAAACATAAAGGAGACTTCAGGCGTGCTTCCAACTGGCTGTGTCTCAGCCTTCCCTTGTGGTGCCGACTAGATTTTTCTCGGCTGACCAATAACATTTGCACAGTGAAGGGATGTGCGCTGCTCATTGCGTCGAGAAGCGGTTCCCTGGCGACTGCTTACGCTGGGGACAAACTTCATCATCATCATCATCATCATCATCATCATCATCATCATCATCATCATCATCATGATCATCATCATCAGCCTGGTTACGCCCACTGCAGGGCAAAGGCCTCTCCCATACTTCTCCAACAACCCCGGTCATGTACTAATTGTGGCCATGCCGTCCCTGCAAACTTCTTAATCTCATCCGCCCACCTAACTTTCTGCCGCCCCCTGCTACGCTTCCCTTCCCTTGGGATCCACTCCGTAACCCTTGAAGGACCATCGGTTATCTTCCCTCCTCATTACATGTCCTGCCCATGCCCATTTCTTTTTTTTTTGATTTCAACTAAGATGTCATTAACTCGCGTTTGTTCTCTCACCAAATCTGCTCTTTTCTTATCCCTTAACGTTACACCTATCATTCTTCTTTCCATAGCTCGTTGCGTCATCTTCAATTTGAGTAGAACCCTTTTCGTAAGCCTCCAGGTTTCTGCCCCATAGGTGAGTACTGGTAAGACACAGCTATTGTATACTTTTCTCTTGAGGGATAATGGCAACCTGCTGTTCATGATCTGAGAATGCCTGCCAAACGCACCGCAGCCCATTCTTATTCTTCTGATTATTTCCGTCTCATGATCCGGATCTGCCGTCACTACCTGCCCTAAGTAGATGTATTCCCTTACGACTTCCAGTGTCTCGCTGCCTATTGCAAATTGCTGCTCTTTTCCGAGACTGTTAAACTTTACTCTAGTTTACTGCAGATTAATTTTTAGACCCACTCTTCTGCTTTGCCTCTCCAAGTCAGTGAGCATGCATTGCAATTGGTCCCCTGAGTTACTAAGCAAGGCGATATCATCAGCGAATCGCAAGTTACTAAGGTATTCTCCATTAACTTTTATCCCCAAACTTAACAAGTATTTAATTGCGTACGTTAAGCAACCACAGATCATTTAATAGGGGGGACGCCGATATCGCACTAAGCCGTGGACAACTCATTATTGGCTACTTTGAGTCCTCGTGTGTCCAGAGCAGCCTCCTAACCACGCGTAACGCGACTGAGCGTAAAATTATATCTCACCGCACTCAAAATGAAGGGCAACCTCTAAAACGACAGCCGAAGATGGATTCCTCTTCGAGCAAACTTCAGATTGATTTGCCCGATTACCTGTTGTGGGTAATGACATGCTGTACCGAAACCTGGTGCGTCGCAAATTTCATGCGCATACGTATAGTGCACCAGGTCGTGATGCATTGACAACATCAAAAATAACTTCCGCATCTCTGCATGGCTCTGTCTGGATATGCGCATACATAGCGAGACATTAAAGCACAGCATTTTCATCTCCGTGCACAGATTTCCATCTTAGAGATAAGCCCAAAAAAGACCGTGACTTCGAATACTTTACTTCGCTTTTGCGTTACCTTGTATTATCTGATCACATCAATATTTCTTGTGCCTTGATCAGTCACTGATTATGCGACAGGGACACAAGAACATTCAGTATTTTTTGAATTACCTGTCTCCTGTACGCTTGGATTATGTGCGTTTGCCGTGTTCTAGCACACCAAGCAGTGTTTCTACTAGATTTCGTTGTCCTTTTTTGTTTTGTTTTTTTGTGTCTCCACATATTCTTCTTGCAATGAATTTTGCGATGAGGCCATACACGTGTAGGCGGTGTTATTGGAGCGCACTACTTCGGATGCCTCTATGCTATACAAAAAAGGACATGTTTCTTGTTCTGCATCAGTGCTGAAGTTAATTCATGGCAGTAGAGCCTATTAATTCGCGCTGTCGAAGTTCCGTGCACTGGCTGATTTCTGCTCAGCTAAACATTTAGGGAGGATACCGCCTGCAAGACTTGTCATGAATCCTTGATGCACTTGCGTTGCGGTGCCCGTGTCTCGCCGTTATCTATCGAAGTTTTCCGAAAACGGAGTTAGTTCAGAGCAGGCGTTTGAATGACAGCGGTACAGCGGAGATGACAGCCCCCCTTTTTGTTCTCTCTCTCTTCCTTTCTCTGTCGTGGTTTTGTAGAGGGTGCCGACTACATCAGGCAATCGCTCATGCAATCTAAATAGTCGAAATACAAATGCTTCGCCTTGAGTCGACACCTAGTATAATTCTGCGTTTTCTTTTGAGCGAGGAAGTCATATGGGATTCCGAAAAAAGAGAGGACAATGTCGGTAGCTTCAGTGAACTACAGAACCTGAGAAATTTAGTTCTACTTCAAACCGACCAACTCGAGTTCTAAGAAGCGAAATTCTGGGCCTGCAGTTGCACCTAGGTGCCTTTACTTGGTTCTAGCCCGTTATTTCTCACAAACGCCATGTAAAAGGACATTTCCTAATAATGCTGCAATGTGCAATGCCAATTATAGTATATTGATTAGTGAGAAGCGTAAACTTGATTGTGGAGAGGAGTTCGCGTGCTCAGAATTGCTCGAGCGACAGGAAATTGACCAATTTTAAGGTCGCTTAACACCCACTGCATGAAAAGGCATTGCGCATAACCAAGTTAAGTAAAACGTCGATAGTACCTTGCCAGTATTTCAGTACTTTATTGTTAGCCTATTCTCATTGAGCACTCAATTTGGGGGGAAGGCAGGGCGTTTCCGCTGGTAGCTAAGACAACAATGGGAGCTGCACGAATTTCGGGCGTCATGAACTCGGGCTGTATACCGCAAGTAATACTAAATCATAACTGTGATAAATGCCGCGCTTGATGCGCGGGACAGACAATGGAATAGTATGCGGAAACATTGTTTAATCTGTGTGCCTTCTTCAGGTCCTGCGTCTTCGCGTTCGCTTGTTTTTTTCTTTCGCTTTAAGGTGCGCTTAAAAGTTGTGGTAGTATAAGAGAGGCCGGAGAATCTATAAAAATAACCGATTTTTCATGCATTCTTTTTTGATGATAAGGATCGCAACCAAGATGGCATGATAAAACCATCAGTCATGTTCGAAGATGAAACACAAGAAAACTTAGAGGCATGCTCTAACGTTAAATTGGTGTTGCTTATTGTGAAAGCCAAAAAATTGTTTGCCACGATCTGTCTGTATAAAACATACATCATGAACGCTTACTAAGTCGCTCAGTTTTCTATCCTAATGTAGGTATAGACTTAAATATACTGAGGATATAACATCTAATTCTCGTAACGTGCTAATTTCTGCAGGGATTTAATAAATGAATCTATCTGGCTTATCAGCTCCTTGATGCGTGAACTTATTTTGGAAGTTCTAAGCATACAGGCAGGGTAACTAATGCTCAGTCTGCGTAATTGAAAGATGGGTAAAAAAGGAAGTGGTTTGGCTTTAAGAGGTGGTAATTGTATTGAAATGTTTTAATAGTTTTTATTACTGCAAAATGCGAATCACGAAGACATGAATGTTGTCTAGAGCAACGAGCTTAGATGCGTGTTATGGAAGCGAAGCACAACTCTCGTCTAAGCTTGTTGAGCATGGAAACATGCGTTCATACAAAATCAACGAGTGTAGCTCATTAGCGCTACGGCAAATCACGAGCCTCAGAGATAACTAGAGGAGTGTAACTAGAGATAACTAGAGGAGACGTAACACTGGTGTGGCCAAGACACACCAGAATACCACTATCTAGTAAACGTTGAAGCCGCTCATCAGAAGTGTCTCCGTAATAGTGCCAACTTGTCCGCCGGGCTATCGAGTGTACAGAATCATGTTATTCGTTTGATGCATCATCGTCATTAACATGCTCTAACAGTCCCTCACTTTTAATTTTGCTGCAAGACAGCTCTCTGTGCCACTGGAAGACCACAAATAAAGCGTTGCAGATAATGAAGCGTCCAGGAGAAACTGATGCAGAAATTTTCCTTCACAGAATTAGACCAAGAGTCATGCCAACATTTTATTTTACAGAGAGAAACAACTGACAGAACTTTTTTTAACATTCAGGAGAGGTGTCGATCGAAACTCAGAAAAATGTAGTATGGCATGCTCACTGGGACGCAAACAGAAATGCAAGTGCACCGTAGCTAATAAACATGGTTTCATGACATTGTTCTTCTCTCAGTTAAGCTTGTGTACGCTTGCATTTGGTGATGTAGAGATGGAATTATGTTTTGTGCGCCCCGCCAGACGTGCGACGAGTTTCTGGGCAAGTGATTTACGCTTGCGTTTAGAGCCATGAGTCCTGGATCACAAAGAATGAGAACATTACCAGGACTCAGCCCATCAGTGACTCAGTGGCTATGGCATTCCGGTGGTGAGCACAGAGTGGAGGGTTCGATTGCTGGTCATGGTAACTGCATTTAGATGGGAGCTAAGTGTAAGAAACAATACTGTACTTCAAGTTATGCGCCGATTAGAGAAACGCAGGCGGTCAAATTTAATGCGAAGCTCTGTGTCCCTCGTTACCTGTTGCGCAGGTTCTTGATGTTAGCGCCAGTCATGGAGATAAATGTTACCAGGACTGTCCTACGTGGCCTTTTCCAACCGTACATGTTCGAACGCACGTGGCTCTCAATAAGGGACGCATCTTGAAGTCATCTCTCGCAGCAGCAAACGATGGAGATGTAGGATGCCACCTGACAAGCAAAACATAGCTCAAGCTGGTTAGATATAGTTTTCAAATACTATATACATTTAAAGGGGCCCCAACATAAGCTCCACATGAATCATGTAATTGCACAATATTTTGGTCAGTAAATTCACATAATATTTTTCGTTTTTTTTGTACTTCATCAGCCGAGCAGAGAGGAAAAAATGCTTTTTTTTTCATTAGTGGCTTCTCTCTTTTGTTCATTGGCATCATCATCTGCCAGTCTCACCAGTGCCCGGAGTGACAGAGAGCAGAAAACACGAAAGAAAGTATCTGGGCCAATTAACATGGATACTCACTTTCATCCCTAATAAATTTTGTTTAGTTAAAATGTCTCTGATCCCTACTCAGCGCGCCATTAATTCCTTGAATGCGAGAATTTTCCCTAGTGAAACGATTGGATTCAGTGGCATGGGTTTGTGGTCAAAGGGCGTAATATGCTAGTATATGTACTGTCTAGTCGACAGCATATTTATGAACTGTGAATTCCAGCTTTATACCACATCTGTATTACTTATCTATTACCTCCGAGACAAGTACAAAGCCTGTCTTCTGACGTGGTTTTGTTTATTGATCCTTTTTAATTTTTCATACGCTGTGTTTCGTCTGTTTCATTCGTCGGCTTCGTTACATAGCGCTGGCGCTAAGAAGCTATGGCGTACAAATCGGGGCGATGCATAATGATGAATAACTTTTCCACTTCTTGGTATCTGGAACGAGCAATCTAAGCAAAAATTACTCGATTTGCCATTCGTATGCGATCTAAATGACTGAAGTTCTTTTTTTTTTGTCCACTTGTCTTTGGTGATATAAAAGCACAGTAAGTGTTCACGGCTTTTTCGGCACCGCCGTTTACTTGTTACAACAAACAAAGATATCGTCTTGCAATGGGAGCAACAGCTGCGCTAGTTGTTTTGTTCCAAGAACCGCCTCTGCTGTCTTTTACTTCCATCTTGCTTCCTATTCACCTAACGACCAGGCGGATCCACTTAGCTTAACGGCCACTCAAGGCTGAGCGAACAACGTTAAGGCAAAACTTCTTTTGTTCTACAAAGTTTCCTGCAGCTGTGACATCGGCGGTTACGAGGACAACGAAATCTTTGAATGTGCGAGCTACTTCCCACGATTATGGCGCCGTCATTGCCTGGTATCTGCTGCAAAGCTCGAGTACGCGGCAACAGAAAATTGCTGATTATTTTCTCTTGACTCATTGAAATGGACGGCATATTCTCCTCCTTTACACGATAAAAGTTTCGTTGTTTTTTAAGATTTTGTGTTACATATGTCACCTATTTTATCAAATTGAGTGAAAATCTTAAAGGGGCAGCAACAGCACTGGTTGTTCGAGGCGCCACTAAATTCGTACTAGCATGAGAGCCGCTATTTCTGAAATACGCGGTAGCTGCCACTTAAGTCGTGAATATATCTTCTTTTGCTCAGTCACTTGCCTTTGTACCACGCAAATGTTTCGGCATTCCCTGGTTTCTATGAGAAAAAGTTGTAGAGGGTCATCCAGCCAGACATTCAGGAGCCCCATTGCTGCCTCGTCGACGAGGAAGAAATGTTCCCGTACTTTCGATAACCTTCTACAGAGCGTTTACTCCTCATTAGGCTCAGTGAGAGCACCTTAACCCTAACTAAAGAAATGACTGATAATTGTAACTCTGCCAAAGCGAAACGCGAAAGCACGCTCCCCATAATTGCTGTGCCTAACCGCGTTTTCGGCACGCGCGTATCAGAGGTGCAGTAATCAAGGTCATTAGCTCCTTCCTTGGCATGGCACTCATTCCTTCTTTAGCTCTTAACCCTGAGATGTAGGTACCATTTGTTTTTTAGCTAAGACAATGATCGCTGGAAGCGACTGCGTGGTAAGCACCTTATTACCTCTAGCTGATTAGTCCCTTCAGCTGGAACTAATAGTCTCCATAGACCGACTGCAGACGCATACTTAGTCACATGCTGTTTCTTAGAAGTTGTGCCAAAAGACTGACTGTAGATGCGTTTCCTAGATCCCAAATTAGTTTTTTGCACAACCTAACTTTCACTCTCATCGCACCTTTTGTAGGTGGCCAAGTGGTAACGAAAAGTGGAGTTGTCGCTAAGGCAAGGGCTGAATTGATAAATGTCAAGCTACAGACGCTTCTCGATTTGCAACTACACTCGGTGAATTCTTAAAAGCGACTCAAGCTTTACCACGCTTTTTTTCTGGGAATGTTGAAGCGGATAGCAAACCGTCTGAGCCGCACAGAACCCGAATGAATTACCTGAACTGGTTTTCAACAATTTTATTGGAAATGGACACTGTATACACCCAGTTACCCCTTGTTTCTTTGCTATCCAACTATATGCGTCAATGTCAAAAAGGGGAGAATATGTAGTTATAGTGGCTGAACATATGAAAATGAAGTATATGAATGAACAGTATATTTGCTGACTACACCAGATTGTGCTTTCTGAAATGAAGGTGTCCTTTCAACGAAAATAAAGAGAGGTGGGATGCGCATGATCTTTCTTCACAAAAATAAGGAAGTACTTACTTTACCGCCAGTCTGACAGACAAAAAGCAGTGTATTGCAGTAGAGCGGCAAGTTGGGCTAGTTGGTGCAAGTCCATCTCGTAATAAGGGGATCACTGCGATATAATCACATGGACAACAAAAGGCGAACTGGACAGAATTGTGCGCATCCTGTCCACTTCTACTTCGGTTGTCCGTGTGTTTATAGCACAGTAACCCTCATATTACAAGATGAACAAACCGTGCACACTTGATTCAGTAGATATGTAAAGCCCTGTTTATTGCTACTCGTCTTGAAATAATTCATGGAAAGTGCAAGTATTTTAGGTACATGCTTGCGAAATTTACCCTCTTTATCTTTTACTAAACTATGATGGGGACATTTAGCTTCGTTTCACCAAGCACCTGTATTTTGCTTAGAAAGGTAACACGAAATCATGTGAGGACTGTCACCATGTTCATTTATCACTCATTACGAGGTAATTCTGGGCCTCTGTGAATTGACCTTACCACACGCTTTACTAGAACACGCCATCAAAGGACCAGGCCTTCAAAAGCCGAATGCATGAAACACATATAAAGAATGGAAATGACTGACGATGTTGCGTGTATATTCATTCTTTGTAACAGAATACATGCTCCGTCTTGTCAAGGCCTAGGGACCTATATTGCACAAAGGACATCAAAACGAATTGTGAGCTGCGTGACTTTTTCGCTCATTCCGAACTTCTAGATGTGACGTTATTCAGAGTACATTGCTCAGTACTGTGCAGTGGCTTGTGGAAGACAAGAAGCTATCAGCAGTAAAATTTCTCTTTTTGTTCCAGAATGTTAACGTGAAAGAAAATCAGCAGTCACTTAACTGTCCACACTCGATTTGAATGCGAAAGCACAATGACTTCTCTAATGAATTGGTTACGTTCATGCTGCGTGACACCAGATATTATCACGAATCTTTCAAAAACTATTTTTTTCCACTTTAATCCATCTTGCTCTAATTTGTACCAACCCTAATCCACCTTGACCTAATTTGTACCAACTTTAAACCATCTTAATCTACTTTCTTACAGCTTAATTCATCCTGATCAACTTTCATACATCTTCATTCACTTTACTCACCTTAATTCACGTTATTCAACCTTAAGTCAACTTACTCTAACTTGTTCTAATATTATTTCATTATACTTCGCTCTAATTTATTTTAATTCACATTGATGACCATAATTACTACAAATTGCGATTATACCATTTACTATCTTCTGTATTACTGCTCACGTTACGCAAGACGCTGATGACGTCAATAAGGATGCTGATTTTGGGTACCATCGCAAGATCATGCCGAATTTTCGGCATCATAGGACATACAATGCTTTCACATTAATAAAAAAAAAGTGGGGTTAGAGTGTTCAGGAAGATATTAAGCACTATTCCTAAGCTGTGAATGCGAAAACATTAATGTACAATTCAACGCCGGGGAGTGGTCTATCAAGTTACGAACTCTTCGCGGGCAAGCGAGCTGGTTGAGACGCTCAGCCAACGCCTCCTAGATAGCATATGGACGGTTCACTTCAATCCGTGATGTCATGCTACTTTGCCTGACTGCCACAGAATGTAACGAGACGCTCCCAAGTAAGCTGTGGTGATTTTGACGTCACCGCATTTGTCACGCTGGGCTTGGCAATGCAAATTTAGGACCAAGTGCCATGACGATGTAAAGCAGAGACTTGCTACCTAGGAGACACTGGTTGAGTGCAGTAGCTCAGATACTCTGCTTCTGAGCCGGTATCAATGGCCCATTCAACAAAAAAATAAAAACAGGCGTCTGTAGTAGCGATACGGCACCTAAATTCCCATTGCCAAGAGGTCACGTCACGAGCGTGCCCAACGGAGCAAAGCAGGCGAAACGGTGCAGACTAAGGGCAGAGGTCATCACCGCAACGCCACGCCACCAGTGCATCACCTCCTATACGGTATACCTCTAGCGCACTCCTCCGGTCAAACCCACTGAACCCTCCCGGCCGGGCTGCTCTGATGCTGCTGGGACGATCCTTTACCTTTCTCCCTCCTACCTTCTTTCTCTTTTAGTCCCTACTCCCCCACCCTGCTGGCGCTGAGCCGTGCTCCCGCATGGGTTGCAGAAGATAGTGCTAGCTTTTCCTATTTCCCCACAAGAGCCACTTCTCTGGACAGAACACGTGGTAGACGAGTTGTCTTCGGTGGGGCAGTCGCGAGACGCGCCCGTTTGGGTGCCGCCGTCTCGCTCCCAGTACCCGGCGCTAGGTCCGTATCCCTCTGCCTCATCCTCCACTGGTCTTAGCTGCAGCGCGCGCCTGCCGGTCTTGGTGCCCATTGCTGTTTTCTCGGTCTCTCATCACTCATGGCTTCGGTGGCATGCAGCGTCGCCACCGTAGGCTGCTGCCGCTTGTTGGCTCGGACATTCCGTACCGCTACGGTACGTTACTCGCTGCTCAAACCTCGAAGTACCGCTATGCAGCGTTCACTTGGACATTACTGCTTTCGCTGTCACAACTCGTTAGAAGTGTTTAAGTGTCCTCAGATTTGTCATTTTGAAGATGCCACTAAACGATATTGTTCAAGTGACTTAGCTTACCTAAGTTGATGATATACTTCGTCAATGGATGCTTTGTGCATTTTCGTTGGTTATTGACGACTGTAAACATCATTGTATGTATATGTATGCCCTGAACAGCGAATGATCAATTTCTAAAAATGGCGTATAAAGCCACCGTCAGCGAAGGCTGCAACTTTTGCATCCTGAAATGAGATTCACGTGATGTCCGGTGCTGTGGGAAGAAATTCGGTTATCTGTGTCATTGCCAGAACAGCTTATTGCGTTATTTTGAGCATCGGAGCAGAAGTTTTGCAATTCAGGCAACAATTCATAAACAAGTGCTAGTATGTGCTTCTGCGTGAATATTGGATTGCGTGGCAGTTTACTTTCTCGAGAGCGAAACGCAGTCTTCCCAGGCTTACGTGACACTGACTTAGCCTGCAAGCGTGGTTACGGTGGGTGGTGGCATGTCGCAAGGATAGAAATCGGGTTCCTGCGCTAGAAGTTCACGTTTCAAGCTGCTTTTTAGAAGACTGCTTTTTTGGAGAGCTGTGCTTCAGACCTATGTTCTAGCTATGCCCTCTTGCGCACTAGTTCTAATTTGCTCCTAAATGCCCTCTCACAGGCAAACTGCCGTGATCTTCCAGTTCGAAGTTAACAAAAAAGTTGTTTACACCGCACGCCTACTCGTAAGTAGTTGTGCGCATGAAGAGCGTGCATTTTGACAAGCTGGCACCACTAACAGGGGCAAACTGTGCTTGCTAAGGAAAACTGGCAACATGCGCTCGTTACGAGAAGCGTCTGACCACCTGCTCCAATCTTGAAGAAATACGCTCTGTATAAGAGACCACACACATGCCAAAATAGCTGTGGCGTTTTCTGCATCCCCTCTCACACTTTGCCTGATAATAATGTGGCGGACCTACCCTAATAGGCCTCGTTTATACGTTACGACTTCTAACAGCCCGAGGTTACACAAGTTTTTTTTTTTTAGGATTTCGTTAATACAGCGCACTAAGAAATGGCTGCGCGATACTTTCTTTATACGACTATTTACGCAAATTGGCGGCACTTCGCTTTATTGCTCTGGTTTTGAATCTGTACAAAATTTCCACCTTGACTTCTAACAAAAGTGTATAGTTCGCTACGTTTTTGAGTTCACGAAGAATTTTGTTCTTTTCTGGAAACACACATACATATCTACCGGATAACATTCCTTCGATATTAATGTGATGGAATTCTAGCCGTGCGTAGAACACTTTAAACGTTCATCTCTAAGCGCCAGTGAAAAAATGTCTACATCAAAATTAACAACCTTACCCTGTGGCTCTTCTTTTTACGTGCATTTTGCCTCGCATCACATGTAAGTCCTTTATCCATCCCAGAAAACCTAGCATTCTAGAAATCAAAATTGTACAAACTATGACTCAGAACTTTGTGTGGGCTTTGTTGGTGCACAATTTAGAAACATTTTTCAAAGCGCAAGCAAGTAACACGGCACAAAGGAAGGTCCTTCACAGGACAACTTTGACACACTTGAAAGCAGCGCCTGTCCTGTGAAAGACCTTCCCTTTGTACCATGTTCCTTGTTTGTGCTTTGAGAAATATTTCTACAAACTACAACAATTTTCAAATATAAAAAGGAGAAAATATGAGTAGACAGGCCGGGAAGTTAACCAGATGCAGTTCAGCTTGGCTGTCTGCATGGGAGGCAGGAGCAGGGGGGTTAAATAAAGAAAGAGTGGTAGGGGTAGAGACAGAAAAAGGGAGACAAGTACAAATAGAGTAACAGCGTGTACTTTAGACCGATAGCAGGCGGCCGTCTTAAGTTCTACAGGCATTCTATGAAGGTTGTAGTACACTGGAATACATATACCGACAAACACTAATGCGAGTATTCATGTTTTAGCTACGGCATTGAAATACCAGAGCTTTTGCTTTCCTTGGAGTACAGCATGAATGCACCAAGCGTGGCATTATTTAGCATATCCTTTGTTCATCTGTCATGGGCTGGGCCCGCGAAGGCCACTGTACAGGAAATGAGCGCCTCCACAAGACCGATGGGAATAAGACGTGCTGACGCAAGCGCGTTCTAGAAAACTTGTAAATAGCCCGACGCTTGTGAACGTCTTTTCCACGAAGCGTTTATCGCGCCAAAGGCGCGAAGAGCAAAGGTAATTACATTTTCGCATTTCCATCCGGCCTGGCGGCATGGTTGAGAAACCTGAAGAAAGAAGTAAGGCGTGCCTAAATTTGCCACCGGAGAGGAAACAGGGCTCTCGAAAATGCTTCCCAAACATTCCGTATGTAAAGATGTGAGCATGCATTTTTTTCACCGTTCGCTAGGCACAATATAAATCTAAATACAGAGCATTGAATTAACTTCTGTTCTGTTTTGGCAGCAGGACAGGAAAATGTAACCAACGATGAACAATACACTGCTTTGATGCAAATACATTTTTACTTCACAACGCACTCGGCACCTTTTTTCCCTGCTCGTCAAGATAAATGTCAACATTTGCACGGACTCCCACGGCTGTCGGTCTCCCATATGGTAGTCAGTTTCCTTGACAGTTTGGGTGTTCCAATACGCTTTGGTGATCTTGCCAGACCTGAACAATTTTATTGTTTAGTGCTGTCGTGTGCAGTCATTACAGCTGTCGAATAAGGCGAGTCGGGGTTACGACGAGCATGCCGTTTCTTGCAACTGCGGCGATGCGGCCACTCTCTATTCAGACGACATTGGATACCACCTTCCGGCGATCACCTCTTCGGGAGTGAGGGTCCGGGACACATTGCTCACAGACATTGGTCATTGCATACCAGACGTGTTTACATGACACCACCTTTTTGTTCCTTCAAAAAGCCACGATCCATAGAGGCTCAGGGGTCAGGATTCTCGGCCACTTCGGATACTAGCTGTTCTTCCGTGGGCAGCTCATCTGGTCGCTGTTGCTCCACCCGCTGGCTGTAGGTGATGTTTTTTTACTCCGTCACTCTGCGCCCTCGTCTGTACCTTTGCCAGTATTTTTCACCATGAGGCCAGCGAGGTTACAGCGTCCTGGGCGTCGTAGAAATGGTTGACCGGTGTTTTCTGCCCATGAAAAGAAGTGGCCTTCTGGTGCATGCGTTGTTCGGTCAACCAAGAGTGCTTGAACATCGTTTCAAGTTTTTCCAAACAGGTTCTTTGTGGGTAAGACTACCCTCTCCAAAATCTTCATTGCTCTGGAAGTTGTAAAGACTTGCAGTCACGAGTTGCACTTCCGTTTGTTTGCGATGTTCGGGAATTCTCTTGATCAAAAGCGTGGATAGCTGTCTGAGTGAATGATGTCTGGGCACCTATGCCTGGTAAAAACCTGGCAGAATACATTGATTATGTATTCTGCTGTAGTTCGATGAGGTTCTTCGAGCTCGAAAAATTTTTAATAGTAAACAACAATAACCAGGTACTTCTTGTTCTCGTGTTCGAAGAGAGCTGCTCATATTTCCTGCCATGGGTGATCAGTTAGTAGTGTTTGATAGAAGAGTTCGGTTGCAGGCTGCCAGTACTGTCGACATTCTGGACAACGCACCATGGAGTCTCCTTATTGCATGCTTACGCCTGGACAGCACACACAGTCTCTTGCTTTTGCACGGCATTGAACAATGCCTTGATCACTACAGAGTAGATACTCGAGGACTTCAGTTTACAGGCTTTGTGGTTCTACCAGCCGTTAGTTCGTCATAAGCAGGCCCTGATTAACTTTAGGCTCTGTCACTATGCTACTGAATTTTCTTACATCAGGTGGCTATCTGGCTCAGGCCATTGTTTCTTGCAGCACTCAATGATCCTTGCTGCGCATGGATCACTCAAAAGCTCTTGCATTAGGTGCTGCAGGGATGAACCGGAGGCGGGAAGGAGGTCAACCGTGAGCATCTTGAGGTCTTGTAGTATAGTGTACTCAAAATGGCGTGCTGGCAGGGCCTTTCTTAATAGGACTTCGGTTGTGGACAGCTTTTCTTCATAGAAAGTGTTATATTGTCAAGTCGTACTTGATGATGCACACTTTCTAGCACTGCAGCCTTGAGGCAATTTGTCGATTCTTTTCGTTAAAGACAGTGGCACTACTCGCTAATCGTCAGTCTCCATGTGAAAAGTCTTCCTAAATACAGACGTCCGAAAATGCTCACAAGCCCTCAGACTGGCCTAGACCTCTTTCTCTATTTGGGGGTACTTCTGCTCTGTTGGCGTCATGGCTCTTAAGGAGTATGCGATGGATAGTTCCTGTCATTTTACTCTTCCTGGAGCAGTTCCTAGTTCATACAATGATGCACCTGCGGATAACATAAGAGGTGCACCCTGACAGCACTGGGGTGACACACAAAAGAAGTTTGATTTCATGAAATGCTCTACACCCAACTAGCGTCGATGAAGGCACTAAATCTCTGAGCGGCTGCCTTGTTGGCCATGTCTGGTAGAAACTTGCGCAAGTGGTACACCAACGTCAGAGACGTGTGTAGCTACGACTGGCTTACGGATAGTAGCATTTCAGAAATGGCTTCCATGTTCTTGAGGTAAGCTGCGATGCCTTTTCCATCTGAAGCGTGTCCCAAGAACCTGCTAATCCTCTTTGCAAACTCGCATATCTTTGGATTCATAACTCCAGCTTCCTGCAAGCGCTGAAATAATTTTGAAGGGCTTTTCTTCTGCCTTCTTATCCGTTTCGAACACCAGGGTGTCGCTCATCTGATAAACATGACCTGGAATTCCTTCCAGAATTCTCAGCATCTCTCGTTGGAAGAATTCCAGCACTGCAGTAACGCTGAATGGGAGCCTTTTGAACCCAAATCATCCTTGGTGTGTTGATCGTCGTTAACTCCCTAGACTCCACAGTTGGCGGTGCGGGCCAACAATAACCTGCATTAGCATAAATTTTGTTGAAAAACCTTACTCCCTCGTGAAATGTTCTATAGGGGTGCGTTGTAATTTGGCTTCCTTCTAGCCAACGCTCTTCGTGCAGAAACAAAGCAGCTATCGTGTGTTTTACATTTTTCCAGAGCCTTACAGACAAATCCTACGAGCTGTTTAGTTCTTTACAATATGTAAATGACTTGTTTCTTTCTACGGCAGCGAGAATTACTGCCATTTGTTTTTGGGAACTGCATTTGTGCTCCTGGAGCATGTTCTTGAACTGCTCTTGTAAACGATGGTAGTGGTCCTAGAGCAATAGAAAAATGTATCCTTTCAGCCAAATTAATCAAAACTACCCAGGATTCTTTTCAGAGATCTATAACACGACTCAAACGCACCTCTTTCTATCTTTTCAAATTATTGCTCTCGTTACGTTTCAACAAGTTCCACGAGCCATGAGCATACTATAAAAATGCCGATATCAGCTAACTATAAAAGACATCAAATTCTTCTACAATGATTTCAGAATGAACTGAGGGCAGCCATATGCGAGCCACGTAATCGAGGTAGGTTATTTGACAAACAGCGTGTCAGCTTGCAAGTAGAAGGTTGAGTGCACAAGAAATCGTTCGTGAACTAAATGATGCACATTGTACCTCCTGGACTGTAGTTGTGATTTAACTAGGGGGTTGCTTGAGCTAGTTGGTTATTAATGATAAAAACGACGTACAGCATGAAAGACAAGGACTGCGAGAGACGACACACACTGCACTGACTTACAACATTTTCTGCGCATGCCCCCTCTTGCATATATACACAAGATGTGGCAACGCATTAAAACATCGTTGAAACTCAGCACAGTGCGCGTCGTCTCTCGCAGTCCTTGTCCTTTGTGCTGTACGTCGTTTTTATTGTGATTTAGCATAAGTACTGAACATGTAAACAAATTACTCGGGAAGCAGCGAAGACAAATGGAAACGTTTTTATGTTTAAAACAGTATATAAATCGCGCCATAACATCTATTTTAATACGTTGACATGGCAAAACGAATGTGGTGTTCCGGCCACAATGTGTTGAGTCACTTGTGTTTCTTGTGTCTTGTGTTTCTTGTGTTTCCTAGGTTACACGGGCCTGGACTCACGCCTGTGATACCAGTTGTGCAATGTGTCATTCACCTCATGCCTCCCATTATCATCCCCCGTTGTGACCCTTTTTCTTCCCCTCTTCCCCTTCCCTTACGTAGAGTAGCAGGCCAGATGCTCCATTTTCCGGCCGACCTCTCTACATTTTCCAATCATTAAAATACTTCTTCTTCTTCCTTGTGCCTGAGAGCAACGTATTAGCGGGGCTTCTATTTAGGGTAATTAGGTCAGTTCATGTGTTTCTGTTTTCAGGCATGGTTTCTATAGCAGCTCGTGAGGATGGAGAGAGAGAGAGAGAGTGAACTTTAATAAGCACCAGCAGTTTTGTCGGCTGGGCCTAGGCCTCCCACGATGGAACGTCGAGGTCTTGCCTCTTCGCCGCTTCGTAGGCCTGCTGGGTCGCCCAGAGTTGGTCGTCGAGGTGGGAGCTGCGCAGGGCGGCGTGCCATCTCGACGAGAGGGTCACGGGATTAAGGTCTTGGTATTGGTGTTTGCACTCCCATAGCATGTGGGGGAGTGTTGCCGATTCAGTTTTACAGACCTTGCACGTCTGGCTCGGGTAGATGTCGGGGTATATAGTGTGATAGCGTGTGAGGGAGGGGTATGTATTCGTCTGTAACAGGCGAAGGGTGGTTGCCTGTGCCCTGTTTAACTTGCAGTGAGGGGTGGGGAAGGTTCTTCTTGCGAGGTAAAATGACTTTACAAGGTCGCTGTATCTTGTAAGGCGGTCGCGTCCTGCGGGTGCACCTGCACCGTCTCCGGCACGGTTGACTAGTCCTCGTGCTACGGAGTGTGTAACCTCGTTGAGGTGCGGGTGGACAACGCCGGCGTGTGCTGGGATCCAGACGAGGGTGATCTGATTTTCAGACGAATGCGGGGCTTGTCGTAAGATGCGGAGTGATTGATGAGAAATGCGACCTTTGATGTAGTTGTTGACTGCTGCGCGAGAATCGCTCACTATGGTGTGACAGGCTGGGTCAAGAGTGGCCAGGGCGATGGCCACTTCCTCGGCCGTCTCGGCATTTTTGGTAATGATGCTGGCAGCATGTCGGAGCAAGCCGCCTGCTGTGGTAACCGCCGCAAAGCGCCGTCCATCTTGGTACTCAGCTGCGTCGACGAAGGTGACGCCCGCGGTGTTGGCGTAAGCTTTGATGAGGGAAGTAGCTCGTGCCTTCCTGCGTTCTTTGTTGTAGTCTGGGTGCATGTTTCTCGGAATAGGGTCGGCGTGTATCCATTGCTGAATGTCGCGTGGTATTGGGTGTTTATCTCCATGTTGACGGTGGTAGGTTATATTAAGCTTGTTTAGAATGCTGCGGCCCGTTTCCGTGAGAGTAAGCCTCTCTAGTTGAGATCGACGTTGGGCCTCGATTAACTCGTCTAGCGTGTTATGGATACCTAATTGTAGTAGAAGTTCCGTGCTGGTGTGGTTGGGTAGTCCTAAGGCCTGCTTATAGGCTCCTCTAATGATGATGTCCAGTTTAGACTTCTCAGCTTTGTACCAGTTGAGAAAGGGCGCAACATAAGTGATCTTACAGACGATAAAAGATTGGACAAGGCGGATGAGGCTGTCTTCCTTCATACCCCCTCGCCGGTTGTTTACTCGTTTCAGCAGTCTCGATGTATTGGCGGTCTGTCGAAGGATCTTTGAGATAGCCGTAGAGTTAGCTCCGTTGGCTTCTATGGTCATACCAAGAACGCGGATGCAAGGGACCACGGGTATAGGTCTGCCATCGCTCAGGTTGAGCTCTATTTCCTCGTATTGGCGTTTAGTTGTGGAGCCCCGCGGGGGGCGTCCACGGAGTGTGGGGCGGTATAGGAGAAGCTCCGACTTTTCAGGGGAACAGCGGAGTCCCGTGCCTTCAAGATAATTTTCTACGACGTCAATGGCGTCTTGTAGGGCAGTTTCCATTTGGCCGTCACTGCCCTTTGCAGCCCAGATTGTAATGTCATCGGCGTATATGGTGTGTTCAATGCCGTCGAGTTTTTGTAGTTCTTGGGCTAATCCAATCATAACCAGATTAAACAGTATTGGGGAAATGACAGAGCCTTGTGGTGTGCCCGTGCTGCCGAGGGAGAGTTCCTCCGATCGAATGTCTCCGACCGACAGGAAGGCCTTCCGATTGGATAGAAAGTCACTTACGTAGTTGTAAGTGCGTTCTCCAAGGTTGAGCAAGGAGATGCGCTGAAGGATGGTGGAGTGCCTTATATTATCGAAGGCGCGCTCGAGGTCGAGGCCCAAGATCGCCTTCGTGTGACGGGATTTGCCATCTAGGATCTGATGCTGAAGTTGGAGCATAGCGTCTTGGGTGGAAAGATGCTGTCGAAAGCCAATTATGGAGTGGGGATAAGCACATGTGTCTTCGAGGTGAGTGTTTACACGGGTTAGGAGTGCGTGCTCCATGACCTTGCCTACACTTGAAGTTAGTGATATGGGCCGGAGATTGGCGAGGCTAGATGGCTTACCGGGTTTGGGGATGAGAATTACTTTGGCTGTTTTCCATGTCGGGGGAATGGATCCCTGGCGCCAGCAGGTGTTGATGTATTCGGTGAGTTGTTGCACCGAGGGGTCATCTAGATTTCTTAGTGTTTTATTCGTAACACCATCTGGGCCTGGCGCCGAACGGCTGTTCAGCTTATGTAGGGCAGCATGAATCTCTGCCAAGCTGAAATCTTCATCAAGGGCAGGGTTGGAGGTCCCTGTGTATGGGCCGTGAGGTTGAGTGGGCCCAGATGGGATGTACTTTTGACATAAGCTATTCTTAACGTGGTCCTGGCCATGCGTCTTGCTCTCTGTGAATAAAAGCTTGGCAAGGCGATCTTGTTGATATGAGCGGGTGGTGGTGCTATCAATCAAATGTCTAAGGATTTTCCACGAGCGGGGTTGGTGGAGTTGCCCGTCTAGAGAGTGACATAGCTCTGTCCATTGCTGTCGACTTAGAACTCGGCAGTGTTCTTCAATTTCCTTGTTGAGAAGTGCGACCTTCCGTCTGAGTCTTCTATTGAGCCGTTGTCCCTTCCATCTAGAGAGGATGGATGATTTGGCCTCGATAAGGTGGGCGAGTCTACTGTCCATGCGCTCAGTCGGGGCGTCTGTTGTGATAATGCGGGTGGCCGATTTAGTATCAGACAGTAGATCGCATGACCATGATTCTATGTCGGTAATGGGAGTGTCCGTCGTTGCTGTTATACGGCGTTTACGGAACGCATCCCAGTCCGTCCAAGTAAAGTCCCTCGTTCTTCCCATAACGGCTGTTAGGTGTGGGAGAGTAATTTCGATGATGCAGTGATCACTCCCGAGGTCGTGTTGGGTGTTGCGCCAATGGGCGTTGTCTGCGTTTTTGGTGAACGTGAGGTCTGGCGTCGTGTCTCGTTCAGTAGAAGTGCCGAGGCGAGTGGGGAAGGCTGGGTCAGTAATGAGTGTAAGCCCGAGATCATGGGAGTCTTGCCATAAGTTACGACCTGCAGCAGAGCTGTGTCTGTAACCCCATCCTGCGTGCGGGAGATTGAAGTCACCTCCGATGATAAGGGGGCTGCTGCCTGCGATATTAAGGGCCTTTTTGAAGAGGGTTAGAAATCGGCTATGGCGTTGAGATGGAGTATTGTAGATGTTGAGGATAAATATTCCTTCCTTTCGTTTTCTGTGCGGGATGAGCTCAATGAAGAGGTGTTCGGTGCGCCGATCGTTGAGATTGTGTTCGATTGCCGTAATTCTTTTTCGAACGAGTGTGGAGACTCCGTGTGGAGCGTTGTTCGCAGTGAAAGAGTGATATCCTGGAAGGCTGACCGGAGTATTGTGCGTTTCCTGGAGCAAGATTACGTCGGGTTGACATGAAGTAGTACGGATGTGTTGACGGAGAACGGGCTGTTTACGGAGGTAGCCTCGGCAGTTCCACTGCCACAATGTTGTGTCAGTTTTAGTGTGGGCCATGATGAAGGAGAGGGGATGCCACAGGTGGCAGGGTGGCGGCGACGGCTCCTGTGGTGTCCATGGCTACGGTTTGAGCGGTGGAAGCGGTTTGTGTGAAAAGGGTTTGAATATTAGTTTCCATGGCGGTGACTCTGTGCATAAGGGCGATTAGAGAATTCTGTAAAGCTTCCACCGTGCTTTGGAGTGTTACGAACATATCCTTGACCTCGGAGCGTACTTGGCCCTGAGCTCCTTCTTGGAGGGCACGCTTTTTGGGGGCTGGTCTTGAGAGTTCTTCAGTTTGGCTGTTGTTAGCGGGTTCTGGGGTGTTAGGTGTAGGTTGGGTTTTGGGTTGTTTGAGGCTGTGAACCTCCTTGGTAAGCTTTTGGATTAAATCACGCATAACTGCGTTTTCTTTCTTAAGGTGTTCGATGTCGGTGTTGTCTGTGTTGGGTTTAGGCAGTGGGGGGGATTTTACGTGACCCTCTCGCGAGACGCCCGTCAGGGCCTCTGCGAAGCTCACCTTTTCTGAGGTATGTCTGGCTCCTGGAGTCGACGTGGATCTTGATCTGGACCGACCTCGATCCGACCTCGGTCTGGAGAGGGAGCGGGACCGGGACCGGTGCTTGGTCTCCATGGACGGGAAATCTTCTGATTGAAGGGCTGAATGCTGTGCTACTCGGCGTTCTCCGAGGCGTCTTCGTATAACATACGGCGTTTTGTATCTGGCAGTGCAAGATTTGTCCGCTGTGGGGTGGGGTCCACCACACAACATGCACTTGGGTGTACACTGATGATCTTGATCTGGGTTGCGAGCTCCGCAGCCCCGGCAGATCTTGTTATTAGGGAACGGGCAAACGTCCATGCGGTGCCCGAGACGGCCGCAGTGGTAACAGATATCGATCTGCTTGCGGTACAGGGTGCATGGGATTAGTGTTGCGCCATACCGAACCATGTATGGTACGTCAGGTCCGTCGAAGGATGGACGATTATTTCTTTTCATGGGTCTGGCTTGTCATATTTGTCGATGTTAGCTGGTTCCTAAACACCTATATCTTCTGTATTCATTTTTGTAGTGACCTCCTATTATTGTAGGATGTTAGGTCAGACGGACATGTTATCTTATTAACCATTGGTATTCTTGTTTGCTCTAAAGCACTCGCTGGCAAGGGGTTTCTTGCGAACTTGGTCTGTTTCCATTACTTCCCCCAGTCAATGTACCAGTGTAGTTCGGCTCATACTGGCAGTGAACCGAATGTGCGCAGTGATAAATAAAGTGAACGACCTTGCTCGCTACAATAACGTCTAAAGAAAGTGCGCACTTAGTTCATCTAGCTTGGCCTCCACTGTAGAATGTCTTTTTAGTATTGAGCCACGTACGTGACATGGCTGGCAGATCCTTTTTTTTTTGGTTATCCAAGCCATTGGGTACATTAACTTCCTCCTCTGATCTTTAACTTCTTTGTTTTGGACATGGCACTATCAATTCGCTTCGCTTTCTTATCTCTAGACTGCGATTTGTGTGTTTCTCTGGCTTTTTCGCCTCCCCTCAGCGACATTTCTATATTTGTCTTATTGAGCTTTCCTCTAAGTTCATTAGCGGTCTCTTTATCTTCTTAAAACTTTTTGTGCGCATACAAACAGGGACGAAGAATAGCAGCAACCCAAGGACGATCGCTTTGTCCTTGTGTTGCTCCTATTCTTCGTCCCTGTTTGTTTGCGCACAAAAAGTTTTAAGATGAATCTGTTAACTAGGCCGACTCGTAGTTATGCTCTTTATCTTCTTTTCTTTAGCATTTGGATACGTTATACGATCGACAGCTTTCTTTTTTATTTTGGGGCGGTGAAGTAATTTTCACCTTCAGCATTTTTCATTTTTTTTTCATCATCCTAACGTTGTTGTGAACAATTAGTTTTTATTTCTTTCGGGTACATGATCCTGCTCATTGATAGAAGCCCCAAATGTCAATAGACAGGGTTGGTGAGCTCGTTACTGAAGCACTGTGGATAAACAAGTGCAAAATACAAAACGAGCAAAACTGGTAGCCAAACAGTACGATCTGATTTGGTGCCGTCATGGAAACATCTCTGGCGATGCAGAACTAACTGAAGTGTTGCAGCTTGATGCCCTGGCAAGCTCTTATGGCTTTCTCATTTTTGTAATAGTTTCTTATTCGTTCTCTTTCATTTAACTCCTGATTCGTTCTTTATACACTTGGTTTGAAAGAAACAGTGAAACGAGCGGGTGCAATTTTCCCGAGGTCATTGTCACCGGAATAAATAGTGCAGTCAACGGCAGCACTAGCGTCTACTAAAATAAAGCACTCAAGGGAAAACTCCGGACTCCATCGGCCAATCAGGAAAAAGAAATGGGCGTGTACCTCACATTTAGAGGAATAGCTTGGTTGAGGCCTTCTTCATTGGACGCGCGTTCATTAAACTGATAGTATACAGAAACACTAAGTTTATATTATTGAAGTAATCATTCGAAACACTGTTGATAGGTTCAAAATTAGAAAATAAAGAGAAGATGAAAGGTAATGTCTGTGAATTTTCTACCAAACTTCAGCGTCGGTGCGTCAGCATGCAGTCACAAATATCACATTATTTTGTTACGCATTTGGGCCATTGTGGCTCTGGGAATGTTGTTTTTTAAATAGCCCTTCTTTACAGATGAAATATTACCTAGGCTCAAGAAGAAGTCAGATTCTGTGACGTCACAGTGAGACAGTGCTGGAACTTCAATGAGCATCGCTGCCTGATTTTCATTATCGAACTTCTGGCTTATCAAGCTTCTTCTCATCGCAAGAATTGTTGTTGTCATAATTTAAGAAGATGAAGTATTTATACTGCTCGAAATAATTTTGAGGTGTCCTCATCCTAGCAGCGCAGACCCGATCACCGAGTGTTCTGTGATGCGTGCACTCGACCTCGTCAGAGGTGCTACCACTGAACCCAGTGACAATCAAAGCATTTCCCTACTTCGCCACAAATCAATCGCCCATACCATCGTGTAACAGGGTTACCACATATAAGTGTACCATGCAGACAATATAATAATTGTATTTCTTCATTGGCAGACGCATTGCATAGCTTTGACTGTACAACGAGGGGTTTGTGAGATGTAGTATGTGGTCCATAGTGAAATATGTTCACGCTATGGCGCAAACGAATCAGATAACCATTAAAATTACGAAATTATTCGGTGACGCTGCAAATTGTATGTTCAGTGGACATAAGAAAATTACCGCCATGTCTAATAAGGGTGCGTCAAGGCGAGGGAGGGGGTCTTCGGTGTTGGTGGATTGAAGTAACAGAAGCAGAGCAAGCAGCTTGCAAAGAGCCTTCTGGGATTCACCGGTAGCGTTGCGTTATAATGGCTATTAGCATTCTTTGGGAACTTACCCCAGTTTGGAGTAAGTTCCTCGGTATCTGTGTATCTATCTCCGTGCCGAAGCCCTTTCCCTCCAACCTGAGTGTCTAGGTTGTTCATGGTCAGGAGAACACTGCTGTGCTTAGGGTACCGGTTTAAAACTAACTGTCGGACCAACTTTGGTTACTGGGTAGGTAAGTATGGGAGTGTGGTGCTCTTCAATTTATCGGTCGGACGTCAACATGGGCCACATGGTCTGTAGTACTGGGCATGAGTGACAACTCTGCAATGTAGTTCTTCCATGCAAGCTTCGTTCACTGGATATGGAACAGCGGGTATGTGGTACTCATCAATGGATCTTTCTGACGTAAAGTGGAGGTCAATTGGTACTTGCCACTGGGTATGCGTTGATCTTCAATGACTCTTTCCATGCAATACTCGGAGCTCTGGAAATCTGCCAGTGAATATGTGCGGCTCATCAATGAACCAGTCGTTGATGTCATTGTGAGCGACAGGGCATATTTCACGGTGTACGTCGTCTTTTTTTATGTTTTTTGCCAATTTGGAGTACGTGTGTTCAGTCCTTATTACTTATCAGTATACAAAACATCGACAATTACCCAAAAGCCATAAGATATTATATTAGAATACATAAAATAACGATTCCTCTCTAAAGAACGGATGCATCGTCAATTTTTTTAATGTGAGGGGAAAGCGGTAGGCATTTGCATTCACGTTAAGCAAATTTGAATGTGGCGTGCCCTATACATAAATACATTTCTTGTCATAGTTACCGTTATTGTACGGAATAAATCTATTGCTCTAGACAATGATTTCTTGCTTTGTCTTTAGCCTCCTGCCGGTAACAAACACATTTGGCGCAGCGCCTTTCTTTTGCCGCTTTGCCGATTGGTCTGCCTGCAATGGCCAAAAAAAAAAATCGTTGTATGCAGGCCGTTTAAAAATCGTTACATATAAAATTTTCCAGTAATTTTTTGGTGTTTGAGGTATTTAATAAATACTGGTTTTCTCGGACTTTAGCGGCGTCAACCAAAGTGCGTATTTGACTTGCCTCCTTGGAGAAGTGAACGTGGCACAGAAAGTTATTTTTATGGGAGTGGGAAGCGTCTTGTGGTAGCTCTGCGATCAGAAATTTAGCTGTGTATTTTAATTACAGCCTAATATAGGAAATTAAGATTACCCAAGATAAAGGGTGTTATAACTGTGTTGTATATATTACGCAAACACGCTCCCAGTGTTCTTTGGAAAACTGTAGAAATGAGAGCGACATTGATTTGATACCTGGTGTGCTTAGGGTGAACGTGACTGGTAACCTTTAAAATTTTCTGGTGAAATGTCGTTAGCGTGGTCAAAAAGAAAAAAAATAAACTTTCGAAAAATGAGAGAGCTCAAATTACTTCACTTTTCGGGGCAGGCATTAGCATTATGTTGCAGTGGTTGAATGCTCGTCTGATTTCTCAGCCCATCTCATTTAGCTCTAATATATCTCCCCAAATCTTTGCCAGATTTCATGAGTAAACGCATACAGCGACTCAGCCTAACAAATTTATAGTTGCACATGTTGCATCATAGTGTGCCAAGAGTAACTCCAATAACCCCATAAACATTTCTGAATATTTTATGGTTTTTCAAGCCCCATAGTATATGTATTAATTGCCTGCAATCATTCTTCTCTGTTTACATTTAACTCCTCGGATGCATGCGATACAATGCATCATGCACCTGCCGTGCCCACTAAATTCCAACTCTCCTCTTCGACGGGTATTGTTTACAAGCGACGTCACTCGCTTTTGTTTTGGGTTCAATGTATGAACTCTCTCCAAAATTTCACTGAAATACGTAAATCTGTCTCGTCTCCCTTCAACATGGTCTCAGTAGCTTACGCCACGTTTTTCGTTTGCATAGTATTCAGAGAAAAACTAAAGAGTACCTGCTCTACCTAGTCACCACTTGATGCATTAATCAACAACAGCCGGCGAATATCGCACCCTTCGAAATAGTCACTCCTCCTGGCTCTTTTTTCCTGGCACCGGTTTCTGTACCTTTCAGCGCTGACACCATTTCCTTGGACGGCATCGATTTATCGACGCTATTTCGCGCCTCTGACTTTGCGCGTCTACGCACCGCAGTCGCGACACCATAAGAAGGAAGGAGCGTTCGGGCAAAAGAAGAAATAAAGGTTGCAATGACGATATCTTATTCACTTATGCGAGAATTCTTGTAAGGGCCATGTGCACGATGTAAAGCAATAACAGAAGGGCAACTAGGACACATATGGAAGTTTGTGGATCTACTGCTACATCAAAATCTCAGCATTTCACGCACATTGTATTCTACCTTCGCGCCTTTTGTAGGTCCATATAGTGAACAAATTATTTCTCTGCTTTCTTTTCCTAAAAACGCATTCTTGAGAAACGACCTAACATATTCGTCAAAATTTCTTGAAATGTCTTTGTCGCCGCTACGGTCGCCTCTGTGCAGCCTGGCTTTCGTAGAAAGTAGATCGTTGTAATGAGAAGCATTATTGAGACCGATCCAGTACTTTCTTAGGCCGGTAGTATTCAATTCACACTTGTACGTTTTAATCAAGTAAGTGCTTATCTGTTCTGCGCAATAAGACAATAAAATAGCAGCATAAGCTTGTACACATTATGTTGTCTCACACGCATATCTAACTCATATGGACCTGTTAAACGAACATTAACATGGGGGAACATTTCGTAGGGCTATGGCAGGAGCAGCGCAATATCGCTTTCAGCAAGCTTCTTCTCCCTCTCCCGCAGATAGCAAGGTCACGTGCCGACGCCGGACACGCGAGGACTGCGCGCGTTCGCTCAGCGTTCGCTATGCATAGAAAAAGTCTGCGCGCTGAGTGTACGTAAATCCGGAAGTCTCCCCCTATCCCCGCAGGGAGAATGGCGCAACCGCGCGGCCTGAGTAAGATGTGACGTCAGTGTAATGTGCTGAGTTCTCCTTGCTGGGGGGAGGATGATTTCTTTGCGATGTTGATATCCCTTATGAAAAAGGCTGATTGAATGATAAGTGAAAGACAATACAAAGAAACACAGCTAAGAGTACACCGTATTTGTTCACGGTTATTTCAACAACAAATATGAAACTAACACTTGCCACGCGGTCTCGTCAGCACTTTGTTTGCTTTCTATACGCGCTTTTTCTGCTGCAGTAAAACAGTGGTATGTAAAACTGATCTTGTCAACACAGTTTAGAGGGGTTCTTGTCGAAATAGTGGCATTTAAAATTGATGTGATGGCGCACAAGAGAGGTCTAAGAGCGGAAAAGTTTTACCGGCATAATTGTCGTGCTTTTTACCAAACGTCGCCGCGTCATTGCGAAAGGTGAAAAGCAGCGTCAACGCTTCTTACGAGGAACACGAGTCCTTTAAAGTGCTTTCCCTGCTTCGCGAAATGAAGAGAAACGTCAGCAAGACTTGAAAGTACGACGGAAAAATGTAACTAACATGCGCTGTCTCTCCTTCGAGCACATCGACCTTCGGAAAATACGTAACAAGTGTCTTTCTGCGTTCATGACGAAGGCACCGCTACTAAACTTTTTCTTAAATTCGGAATTATTCCGGCAGGTCGCACAGAAGGCGTTGTTTGTCATCAGTTCGCAAGAAGACTTAACGATTTGAAGATGGGTGGCTACGTTTGCGACTTCAGTCTTCCCAGGCAGCTACTCGCCCGTCTCAATGCACCGCCCAGCAGCACACCGTTGAACAGCCTATTTCAAGATAAATGTGCCAAATTAGAAGACAAGCATTCAACACGTCGATAAAACAAGAAATAATTATGGCGCTTTACATGCCAAAAGCATGGCGCGCCTACGGACCCCCTGGAGGTCTTTAACGTGCAGCAAACACGTTAATATAGGATGCCTTAATGCGGGCAGCGTGTAGTGCTTGCTGTTAATGGTGTTACTAATGGTGTGTTAATGGTGTGTTAATGGTGTTACTAATGGTGTGTTAATGTTAATAGCCGTTGCCCTTTATCTTCCGAAGATCGCACATTACTTGTTGTTTAGATCATAGAAATTTATTAAATACTTATTCCGATGTTCTTCGAAAGTAATGCTTCGCATTACGGCACACTGCCCCGTTGTGCGCGATCTACGAACTTTTGCTGCGCTTCGCCAGCTACTACGCATTTCGCGACTGTGCGCAAGAAGAACTGACGATAGCCGCTCAATCGCGCGCGCCATATGTGAAGGAAAGCGGATGGGCAGCGCGGGAAGGCGGAGGGGCGGGTTTGACTCCGGCAACAAGTGCGAATTCTGCACGGCATCGCGTGGTCGCGCTCGCCGTATCTTGAACGGGATCTGCAGAGAGCTCACAGCTTTGTGCGCGCTGTGTTTTCGCCGCTCCTGTGGTGGAGCGATGGACCGCACGTAGGTCACTTCGCTCGCTGCGGCTGCCACGCTTGCTCACACCACCATTTTGACAGCGAGTGCCCGCCCTCATCGAGTGCGATGTGTTCATATTTGCTTGTGCGCGCTTACACCAAGCTTCTTAATTCAGTTTATTTTAGTTTATATGGCCGATGAAACTAATATCCTTACTTCGCATAGCTTTCTACTAATTTGCTATCTAAATGGACGCTTCGCTTTCGGGCGAAACTGCGACTTTCTTTACTAACCTGTGAGGCCGATAAGTGACACGAGCAACCTGGCGGGCGATCTCAGCGCGGAAAAAAACATCACGAGCATAGTCAGTGAACGCATCTGCGTGAGGATGGAGTATGGTGTCCATGGGCAAGTGTGGTCGCAGCGAAACAGCTTATGAGAAAAGGAAGGTGAGTAGACAGCTGTGTCGTGACGGGAAGACTTGTAGGCGACGGTCACAAAATGCAGGTCGATTTCCCAACCCCAGTGGTCCTTAGACACATACATAGCAACCATATCTGTGAGGGCATGGCTGAGGCCTTTAGTAAGGTCGTTTGTCTGTGAATGGTGCTGTGGGGTGAACTTGTGATTACTTGCGTAAGAAAGAAGGATGTCGTCGACAACTTTAGACGGTAAGCAGCGGCTGCAGTTTGTGATTATATTTACGTATGAAACGTCCTTGATGTATGGCGCATGAGCTGTCACGGCTCCATCAAAACGAATGTCTGAGTGTGGTGGTTTCTTTGCATGCTATGTGTATCGGACATGCCTAGAAAAGGAGAATGTTAGACAACTTTGCTTGTGCATTGTCTACTTGTTGCTTCTGGTTTAAAACTCTCATCTCGTGGGCACTTTCCACTCCATAAACAATGACGTTTTAGTGGATTACGCATACTTCAGCTAGCACACCGGGTCACTGAATTTTTAACGCGATGTGCTTGTTACATTATCTGGTTCTTTCATCTGTACGTGACGCTGATATTGCACGTGACGTGCTCACCGGGAAGTTAATCTTGTAAGTCGGCGAATCTGTTACGATAGCAGGTTCTTGCACCGGGTGACGCCTGTACGTGCCACGGAGAACGCGTCAGCGTTACCTAGGGAAGGGCATACGAAGGCGCTGGAGGCGATTCTTGCCTAAGCGTACAATTTGCGCACAGCCTACACTGAGGCTGACCACTGTGCGGAAGTGAGGGACATGCCAGTGTTCTCGTGCTGTGGCGCTAACGTCACGTACGACGCGGCGTTGAGGAAGGAAGGTAGCGCCCGAAAGTATTACCAAGCAGGGGTTCGCAGGCGCGCGTACTGACACCAGCGTCGAACGGAGCACCGTCTATTTAGAGTTCAAGTGACGCGTCACCCGAGCACTCCTGCCTATAGGCATTTTGCGTTGGGCAGCGTGCACAACGCACACTACAAGCTCACTGCAATTGAACGCCTTCTGAGTCGCAAGCATAAGCCGCTAGCCGCCGCTACACCAACGTCCCGCCGAGAGGCCGCGAATCGCTTCTACTTATTTAAAATCTGGAAGAGCAGAAGGAATACGTGTCAGATCGTGAACTGCAAGAACTGCGGCAGAGGCTCATTCGCCTCAGCTGCACAAGGAGTGGCCTTGTTTACGCCTGCTCCCCATGTACACCTTATCGCAGGGCGAACACAAGAACCTCTAACGCACGCGCTGGTTAGTCAATTGCTGGCGATGACTTTCAGCCTAACGCTACCTGCAGTTACAGTAAAGCGCTACTTCCACCGATGGCTCAAAATAACGGGGAATGCCGGACTTCGTTAAGGAAGCAAGTCAGCGCTACGTCGTCCCCACGGAAGCACGACTGACACCTCGAGCATTTTCGCTTTCCATACCACCAATATCTATAGCAGCGAATAATAGGTGGAGGCCGCGTGTTTCTTTTTTTTTTTTTCTACGTGGAGAAACTAACAAGAGGCGAACGATTGCTCGGGCACTCGCAACACTTTACAGCCAAGCTGTTAGCCTCTAGTTGGCCGGGATTTTTCACGGCGCGTCCTCATGAAAAAAATACATTCAGTAATTAAAAAAAACTTTGAGCAATCGAAGCGAAAAGTGCATGCATTCTTTGGTACCACGCATAAAACATACTGCAAATCATTTGTTTCAAGAAAGAACAACCACACAACAGGCATCGAAATCAGGTCATTGATGATGAGGCGCTCCTGATAACAATGCGAATCACGTAGCCCTCCCCGCGTACGTTTTCCAATAACGATTGCTGGTGCGCATGCAGCGCCCGAACGACAGCTGGCGACATTGGGAGCAGCGTCTCTAGTCTTTCACATATATAAAAAACAGCCCAGCAATTGATTTTATTGATGTTGCAGCACCGCTATGGTTAGGCAACGCATATTTAGGACTCCGGAGCAGCCGCGTGAGTACGAGGAGCGGCAAAGGGAAGAGAAACTGCAATACAACCAGCGGTGTCATGCGCCCAAAATTACCATTACTCCCATTACTACCATCACTCTAAATTACCTATATTACCATTACTCTAAAGCAACAAAACATTGCATACCGCGCTCAGCAGTTGTAGTGGTGGTTTTTAACAACTTCACTAGGCATCCACTTTAGCAGGGGCAGGATGGCGAGTACATGTTTTCCCCAAGCGCACGCGAAAAGATTTTAATCTCCGCCATCAGTAATAAGAAAACCATTCTGAAGTTGTCTGGTCAACGTTGGGGTCGAGAATTCCCCGGTGGGAACCAACCACCGTGGTCGAATTAAGCCACAAGCAGGCATTTCCTACGCTTGCACAAACTCCTACTCTCGAACCAAGTTCTCGCACAGGTAGTTAGCGACGACAAGAGACGCACGGCCCCAGCAGCCGACAAATCTCAGACCATAATGACTAGAAGATAAAGTCTACAAACAAAGATGGGGCTCCTATATTCGTCGCTTTCTGCCGGTAAACTCACCGACTGCTAGAAGTGCCGCACAGACAGGGTGTGGCAATCATAAACAACAAGTATAATAATAATAATAATAATAATAATAATAATAATAATAATAATAATAATAATAATAATAATAATAATAATATAAACATAGTATATTATATTATATCATATTATAATATAATATATATATATATATATATATATATATATATATATATATATATATATATATATATATATATATTATAAAAAATGTTATTATTAACAATAATATATCTGCTCTGCCAAGAAAAATTGTCCCTATAGTACGGCTATTGCGTACTCCTACTAAATGCGAAATAGCGGTAGTTGGTCAAAGCCTCCTGCATTCTGCAATACGAATTCAGCTTGAATCCAGTACAAATGTTTAATCTCGTTTATTAGCAGTGAACTATGGTTACTTACTTATGCATTTAAGTCAATATATTATTGTGATTCACGCACTTTTTCAACCACCGCTATACCTCGTAATTGCTTGGTCGTATTGCTTAGTCATAATGTTTCGCAAAGATGGATGTCAGAGAGCAGCTCTAATTAGTGTCGCCCACTAGTGCGTACGCATAAAACTAGGATTAGGAAACTGTATGTACCTCTTTCATTGCGTCGTTATAACTCGGTGGCTTCAAACGTGTTTACCCTCGCTGCAGTAAAGTCGCCCGTGTAACAAATACTGACGTTGCGCAAACGATTATGCGTTTCTGCATCTAAATGCTATCACAAAGGCTAAGTATTGCTCAACAAATATTAGTAGGGAATGTCATAACACCAAACGACATATAAGCCCCCACGAAGTCCTACCCTCTTTCTCAACTACACGCATGTTCTTGCACTGGAGGCAGCGAGACATACCTACCTCAGCTCCTGGGCTCGGGCTTGTTAGATATTACGGCAATGAATTTCCTAATTGCTCTTTTGTGCTTGCTATGTTCAGTATTTGTACATAAATCCTGGCGTACGTCATCGCTGCTATTCATTTATTTTTGGAGAACGTCTAGTGCAGGGAACTTTCATTACCTAGAACATTACCTAGAACATTACCGTCATGCCCGAGCTAATTAACCTAATTTTGAATGCCAGGTCCCAACCACGTCGCCATCGGTTCTTCTCTTAAACAGTGCGTTACTAAGATGGCCGAGGAAATAGAATTACATTCTGAGCGAAGTTAAATTTGCTGCTGCATATCAGAAAGCTAGCTATTAATGTTTCGCCTGCTTCGTATGAATTCTGCGCGCCAATAGAAAGCGTGTCTGGGTCGGATCGCGAAAATGTGGCGGAGGTTGGTGGGAGTCTCTTGACATAACGTGAACAAAAAGGCCCATAGCACGATTATAACCCGTCTTAGGGAAAAATTTTGTGTTTTTTAATAAGCTGTAGTTGTTATTGAGGGTGGGAAAAAAACTTAGCCCTCTTAAGTTGCTGCTACTGCTATTCAAACAAGAAAGAACAGAAAGTTTGCCAAGCCTTGAACTACGACACGTACTATGCCCATTGAATGGCGCGGCCCTTGCATCCTGTGCAACGAAGGCACGTTCAACCTTCTGAACAGTCACTCGCGTGAGTGATGTATGCTATTTAAGTAGCATATGGTTCGTGTAATGGCGCGTTTTGGTGTCTGTGACGTGCAAAGTGTATATAGCTTCATTTTTTTATCATGCTCATCTAGACCCACCCTAAGCAGATGTATTCCCTTACCACTTCCAGTGCCTCGCTACCTATCGTAAACTGCTGTTCTCTTCCTAGACTGTTAAACATTACTTTAGTTTTCGGCAGATTAATTTTTAGACCCACCCTTCTGCTTTGCCTATCGAGGTCAGTGGGCATGCATTACAATTGCTTCCCTGAGTTACTAAGCAAGGCAATATCATCAGTGAATTCCAAGTTACTAAAGTATTCTCCATTAACATTTATCCCCAGTTCTTCCCAATCCAGTTCTCTTAATACCTTCTGTAAACACGCTGTGAATACCATTGGAGAGATCGTACCTTCCTGCCTGACGCCCTTCTTTATCGGAATTTTGTGCATTCTTTATGGAGGACTATGGTGGCGGTGGAGCCGCTATAGATATGTTTCAGTATTTTGTCATACGGCTCGTCTACAGTCTGATTCCGTAATGCCTGCATGACTGCCAAGGTTTCGACTGAATCAAGCGCTTAGGGCAGGTAGTGACCGCTGGTCCGGATTATGAGACTGAAATAATCAGAAGAATAAGAATGGGCTGGGGTGCGTTTGGCAGGCATTCTCAGATCATGAACAGCAGATTGCCATTATCCCTCAAGAGAAAAATGTAAAGCAGCTGTGTCTTACCAGCACTCACCTACGGTGCAGAAACCTGGAGGCCTACGAAAAAGGTTCTACTTAAATTGAGGACGACGCAACAAGCTATGGAAAGAAGAATGATGGGTGTAACGTTGAGGGGGGGATAAGAAGAGAGTAGATTGGGTGAGGGAACTAACGCGATTTAATGACATCTTAGTTGAAATCAAGAAAGACAAATGGCCATGGGCAGGGCATGTAATGAGGAGGGAAGATAACCGGTGGTCATTAAGCGTTATGGACTGGATTCCAAGATAATGGAAGCGTAGCAGTGGGTGGCAGAAAGTTAGGTGGACGGATGAGATTAAGAACTTTGGAGGAACAACATGGTCACAATTAGTACATGACCGGGGCAGTTGGAGAAATATGGTAGAGGCCTTTGCCCTGCAGTGGGTGTATCCATGATGATGATGATGATGATGAAAAAGAAGAAGATAATGATTCAGAGCCGCATGCAAGGCACACCACGAATAATAGCCCTCCGGACTTAATTACCGAGCGCTTCTTTCTTACTTTTCCGAATTTTAATAAATAGTAAGAAACTGCCTTCTTGCCCGGTGGCTCATGGGTTGAGCGTCTGGCTCTTGACTGCGCATTGCAGCACGGGCTTGAATTTGATTCCTGGCGCGTTTCGGCTTAAAGCATTACTTTTGCGTTTTCTTTATTGCAATATGGCGGAGGTGAATCTGAAGAGTCAGTCCGATGATGACGATAATGCAGTAGCGAAGGCGAGAAGATGATGACAACGTCGGTATAAAGGAAAAATAGACAGGCAAAGCGAACCCAATTTCCGCTGTTTTACTGCTGGCGCAGTCATAAATACGAAGTACTATAAAATTTGAGGAACGTTCTCTCTCTCAACGCGGTTGATCGAGTACTGGTACGAAACGAGCTTCCAATACGGCAATTCACCTCACCTGGCGGGTCGCTTCAATATTTCAGGAAATGGTGAGGCATAATAAAATTCCTAGCTTGTCCAATCTGGATCCCTGCTATTTTCGCGTAGTTTGCGGGTAATCGAAACACATGTTTTTTCTAAACATGGCAACCGTTTCAGCTTTAATGTCACCAACCTCTTTATTTATTATTTATTTGAATGTTGCATAGAACAGAGATATATGGATTCTCTCATTCTTTGATTTATTCATTATTTCATTCATTCATGCATTTCATCGCGTGTCTAAGTAGTCCACTGAGACGTTGGTTTATGCCAGATGTATTTGCTGGTATGAGCATATTTTGCGCCGAAATGCTCGCCAGTGTTATAAAATGCGAGCGCGACCGAAGCTTATATGAGCCATATAGGCCAATTTAAATTCAGCCCGCAATATATATATATATATATAAATATATATATAGGGGAGGGACGGGGGGTGGATTCAGGCCATTTTCTTCCTCATTGCGTACCCGAAATGAAAACTACCGTGGCGGAAAGGAACCCAAAACCATTTCATCCTGCCAGACGTAGCGTACATTCCTGAAGCTCCAACTAGACTTGCGCGTAGAACAGGCCGGCATGGCGCAAGAACAAAACAGGAGAGATCAAAAGCGCGCAGCGCAGTTGGCAGACGAGGGTACCCTGTTTATGACAGCTTCCATCGCCGCAGCATTTCATTGCATAGATGTACAAAACGGCCGGAAGGCGAGCGAGTTGTCGGCGTAGACTCAAATTCATCGCACGCTCCTTACGAGTTGATTTAGGTTGATAGAGCCTCGCTTTAGAGGCTGCAGACTGAATGCAAATTTCTGCAACCCTCAAAACAGCGGTCACGTCTGTTTTTAGTTCCGGGCGCGAGTTAAGTTATACGCCGCTCCATACGTTATTGCGGTAATATTTCACTGTCAGCCTCGAGGAAAGTAATAACTCAGTTCCGAGCTCGACTTGGTCACGCGCTCTTCTCTTAAGACAATAAATAATGCTTTTCTTTTCGAAGTCATCGTTTGGGGTGGCCGGATTTCGTAGGACCGGCGTATCATTAATATTCGAGTCTGACTCGATTGCTGATAACAGTAGCAGAAGCTTTGAATTTGGCAAGCAACAGATGGGTATGTGTGTCCAATCAACTGCATAATTACGTACTGTTTTGAGAACGCTATTTCTTCAGGTTACCGGATTACTTGACGAACGACAGTTGATAGGTGATATCTGACGGTATACTTGCTCCATGGTATTGCTAGAAATTTTCTAGAGAAGCAAAGGCAAACGTTTTGTTACCGGTATTCACGGAACATCCTCGTTATTACAAAGCGTTTTATCACCACACTGAACTGTGTGTTTCGTAAGCTTACGCATGATTAATATAGCGCAGAAGTTTTCAAGCCTGTCCTTCGCTTGTATCGCAATCAATCATTTTGCGCGCAAGTCGCTTCTGCTGTTTGGCCATGCATTACAATGAAGACAACGTGAACGCTTTCCAACGCACATTATTTAGGTACACCTTCACGCAGTCATACAAATTTCGATTTCAGCACCCTTATAAAATTAAAGAAGTATGAATTTCGTGGAAGTGCTCACCCAAATTTTTTGTAAGGCAAGAAAATAACAATAGTTACTATACAAAATGGCCTCTTTTCAAGTATCTAAAATTCCCCGACGGCCTTGTCTTTTTCGCTATGCATGCTTCATCAATAGAATTTAGGCAATAAAGTGCTCGTTTATGGTTCAGTGTTGTACTGTGCCTGGTAAGCAGCAAAACGTCGGCGCGTAAATTCTCTGCTTGCGCTAACTAACGTCTGCAATTTGGGCACAGAAAATATCGCCATCGAAAATCCAAAACTTGAGAATCTCCCGACAAAGTGCCGTACGTGCTAGTAAATGAAATATATTGCATAATACCCCGCGGCCTTTTTGTAAAAACCCTCTTCTCACATTCTCAAAACTTCTTTTGCCTACGAGCCCTCCAGGACTGGTGAGTGGTCTCGGTAACCTACAGATCAATACCACGAGTGCTGTATCCGCAAGCTAGCACGAAAACTCTACCATTTAAAAGAAAGTTATGCGAATTCGGGTTCTAGTGTACGCCTGCACGCATTCCTAATTTTTCAGAGGATGCATTCTTTGCCCATAGAAGAATTGCGAGATATGTCAAGCATATGAAAATTAGGTCTCTGAGGGCAGAAATCGGCAGCTGCATATAATAATGTGCAAAGTAACAACGACTAGGAACGATTGTGTGGCGAACACACTGACAAAGGAAGCAGTCCACCCCTCGAGTCCAGCGTCGGCTGCTATAAAAAAAAAGCAATATAATAGGGTGTTCCAGCAGGGAGAGGCTGCGTAGACTATCAACGCGAACGTTCAGAGTGTTTATTGAGCCAACCCACTGAAAAT
Organism: Dermacentor albipictus; assembly: GCF_038994185.2. Lineage (NCBI taxonomy): Eukaryota > Metazoa > Arthropoda > Arachnida > Ixodida > Ixodidae > Dermacentor > Dermacentor albipictus. The sequence continues at coordinate 98,750,738 of NC_091823.1, forward strand.
AGACTCTGAGTATTTCACTTCAAGGCCAGAAGCAAATACTCAGGATTTGAATGGTTATGGTCGCGCCGCTGTATCAGGACAATATAAGGAGAGGGTAAGTGTTCGGAAGTAAAAGACAAACTATTTACGCGATAAAACACTCATAAAATGAATCCCAGTTTTTCTTTGTAGCGAGGCTCATACCCTGACAAGCTAAGCACCTAATTTTGCTAGCTGTGCTACCATGAGCGCGCTCGAATACGGCGGAATAGTAAATTTCCTGCTTCATTTGTCACGTCACTGTTACTGCAGTCAGTTTCTTTTTATTTACATCCCCACAATGCACCAACTTGTCACCCTCGAAGAATGGCTCATATATGCTTGCTTTCTAGGTAAAAATCAATGCCTACATTGCCATCACGGGTTGATCGTTCCGCTCACTTGTTCAACACTGGCTCCACAGCGAAAATGGTTCTTGGCTCTAACAAAACCCGACTGCAGGTGTGGTCGGGTTAGGCTGAGAATGCTTTATCGTCCCCCTGCACACCGCATCGCTAGAAAATACAGCAGTCCGAAAACAAAAATATCCGTTGTGTACATAAGCAATACGGTAAGAAACAAAGACGCAATGATGGTAGCAAGGAAGGAACTCTTTTCGAGTAGATACGCCGGGCGCCTTAGTGGGAGCTTGAGTCAGCAACCGTGGGCGGCCCAACATCCGGTTGGCCTTCCCTTCGTCTTCCGCTTGTTTGAAGCGCGTTTCCGTTTCCGGTTCTGTCCGGCTTTCCTCTAAGGCACTGTATTATTCAAATGTTTTTGTGCTTTGCTATGGTTGTCGTTTTCTTTTTGTTTCCCTTTTCTTTACTTTGTTACCACACTTTGGCAAGTTTTCTTTTAAGAGGAAAAGAACGCTTGGTTTACTTGTGAGTTTTCTTCGGATATACAGGGCGTCCAAACTACCATGCACCAAGACTTAAACTTAGGCTAATGCCTCGTAGCGGGGCAGAACCAAAGTAGTCTTGTTTGCCGCCGTTTGGAAATACTCAGATTATTTTTTTTGTATTGCGTCTAGAGACATAATAAGTCCTGATGCATTATTCAACTTCTTCAACATTCAATTAGTGGAAAAGTGTCAATGAGAAAATTGTAAAGGTACATGAAAAATTGCCGGTACAGCTTTCGATTGCTCAGTACGCACTACATAAATGTGTGTGTGTGTTTTTTTTCCGAGCATGCAAAAGCCCGCGATTACACGCAAAGTGCCTCGTGCGCCCAGTCACTCAATTTTATGAGTTGTGATCCAAGTTGGACTAACTTGTGTCACTGAGTAGGGGACGCAGGATCTGTGCCACCGCTTAACGAAACTTTTTCATGCAACTTTGAGTCAGCGGGTGTGTCCGTCTCTTCAGTGAGGTCTTTGACGCTAACCACTCCCATATGGATCACTGGATGTGTACCATCGGGTATGTTCCGCGCTGAAATGACAAAGCAGTATTTTGTATGATTTTTCCAGAGCTAGGCGCAGGCAAATTGCATCATGTATATTTGGACAATCGTGCCTGAGCACACATTCAGGTACACACACCACGCGCAGACTCAGCAGCGGTGCCGGTGGATAGCGCAGCGTGTCCATTGCGAAACGCAAGCGCGGAGCCCAGTTTAAGTGACGTCTCAGACATGACGCATTTGAGCGGTGGCAATGGAGTGTGTCACTACACTGCTTCTTTGGTAATCCCGTTAGCGATGGCAGTCATTCCGAGGCTGCATTTGCCTGAATTTGAGAAAGCGTTTGATTCAGTCGAAACCTCAGCATTCATGGAGGCATTACGGAATCAGAGTGTAGATGAGCCATATGTAAAGATACTGGAAAATATCTATAGCGGCTCCACAGCCACCGTAGTCCTCCACAAAGAAAGCAACAAAATCCCAATAAAGAAAGGCGTCAGACAGGGAGATACGATCTCTGCAATGCTATTCACAGCATGTTTACAGGAGGTATTCAGAGACCTGGAGTGGGAAGAATTGGGGATAAAAGTCGATGGAGAATACCTTAGCAACTTGCGATTCGCTGATGATATTGCCTTGCTTAGTAACTCAGGAGACCAATTGCAATGCATGCTCACTGACCTGGAGAGGCAAAACAGAAGGGTGGGTCTGAAAATTAATCTGCAGAAAACTAAAGTAATGTTTAACAGTCTCGGAAGAGAACAGCAGTTTACGATAGGTAGCGAGGCACTGGAAGTGGTAAGGGAATACATCTACTTAGGGCAGGTAGTGACCACGGATCCGGATCATGAGACTGAAATAACCAGAAGAATAAGAATGGGCTGGGGTGCGTTTGGCAGGCATTATCAAATCATGAAGAGCAGGTTGCCACTATCCCTCAAAAGAAAAGTGTATAACAGCTGTGTGTTACCAGTACTCACATATGGGGCAGAAACCTGGAGGCTTACGAAAAGGTTTCTGCTGAAATTGAGGACGACGCAACGAGCTATGGAAAGAAGAATGATGGGTGTAACGTTAAGGGATAAGAAAAGAGCAGATTGGGTGAGGCAACAAACGCGAGTACATGACATCTTAGTTGAAATCAAGAAAAAGAAATGGGCATGGGCCGGACATGTAATGAGGAGCGAAGATAACCGATGGTCATTAAGGGTTACGGACTGGATTCCAAGGGAAGGGAAGCGTAGCAGGGGGCGGCAGAAAGTTAGGTGGGCGGACGACATTAAGACGTTTGCAGGGACAACATGGCCACAATTAGTGCATAACCGGGGTAGTTGGAGAAGTATGGGAGAGGCCTTTGCCCTGCACTGCGCGTAACTAGGCTGATGATGATGATGATGTTACACGGCCAGCGACCTTACTGACGTGCAGGTGGCTGGATATAGCTGCAGTCGCATTCATATTTAAGTAACGCCATCACAATAGTATTGTATCTGTACATGGTGGTTTCCCTATGTAGGTATTACGAACAATGCTGATGGCCACCAACTTGGCACAGAAAACTTATACTTAATTGAATAATATAGCACGTTGATGGAATAATCTATTCTAATGGTAACGTCTCCCCAATTTTAAGTACCAGCTATTATTTGTACCAATTATTAGTACATCATTTAGCTTTGTTTTTGCAAACTAGCCTACTTCCCTCATTTGCAAAAAGCAGGCCCTACTGCGCCTTTGGCCTCATGGCACTATGGTGACTTTAAGGCTGTACCATTTCCCTCCGTCAGAGAATAAATCTTCGCTGAAGTGTTTCCACAATACTGTAAAGAATGTCAAAACGAAAGTGATGCACTTACGAACATCTACATTACCCACGACGGGCGCATCTACCATCCGTCGCATCTACCCCCCAGGGATCTGTCCTCTCACCTTTTCTCTTCAATGTCACTCTCATTCCCCTTGCCCGCAAACTACAAAACATCCCTCACCTTCGGCACACACTCTATGCTGATGATATCACTCTATGGACCACCCATGGCAGTGATGGAGACATAGAGAATACTCTGCAGTCGGCAGCTACCCTCACCCAAACACATGCGCGGAGTATTGGACTCTCATGCTCTCCGGAGAAGTCGGAGCTCCTCATACTCCGCCCCACAACCCGAAACTGCCCCACCACCCCTATAACCGTGACACTGGAAAACCGGTACATCCCTGAGGTACACACTCTCCGGGTACTGGGTCTCCACATCCAAAATGATGGGAAAAACACTCTCACCATCCACAAACTCAAGCGGACGGCGGTGTCGATATCCCACCTAATCCGCCGAGTTTCTGCACACCACCGGGGTATGAAGGAGCCTGACTTATGTCGTCTCATTCATGCCTTCGTCCTCAGCCGCTTTCTCTTCACGCTCCCCTACCTTAAACTCCAGGGCAGAGAAATCTCCACCGTGGATGCCATGATCCGAACAGCATTTAAGACAGCACTACACCTACCCCTAAATACCTCCACCGAAAAACTCCTCCAGCTAGGCCTACATAACACGATAGGTGAGCTTATTGAGGCCCACAGACAGACACAATACATACGTCTCGCGAGGACCACCACCGGCAGACACATCCTACACACCCTCGGTATCAGGATACCAGCCACGGATCCCACACAGCTCCAGGTCCCCCACCGCATTCACTGCGAACTTCTTATTAAACCTCTCCCTAAAAACATGCACCCCACCTACCATGAACCTCGCCGCAGAGCTCGCGCACGGGCGCTCCACAAATACTATGGCACGGAACCGGATGCTGTGTGGGTGGATGCCGCATGCACAGGTGAGGACGCGGTTGTTGCCATCACGAACTCCCTACAACCGATTACCACCCTTCACATATCCCCAACTGCCACTTCGGAGGAGGCTGAAGAGGCTGCCATTGCCGTAGCCATTATGCGCACGGAGGCCCGGTATATATTATCGGACTCTAAAACTGCCATACTAAATTTTGCTCGCGGGAGAGTTCGCGTCCCTGCATTTCGCATACTGAACTCTCTCGCTGCACACCCGCCCCGCCACATGGAGCTCATATGGGTGCCTGCCCACTCGGGGAATCCTGGAAACGAGGCTGCCAACGCTTTAGCCCGAGGTTTGCTCAACCGGGCACCGGCGGCCTCCGATCCAGGGTTCTCACGGGAGCGCATGCATTCATTCACTGAACTGACGCAAGCCTGCAAAACCGAGCGTCGGCTCTACCCCCCACCCCATCCCTCCCTCGACAATTATCACCAGACACTTTGGAGGCGGCTCCAAACACGCACCTTACCCTCCCCTTATATACGCTCGCGCTATCACCATGTCCACACCGACCCCTCCTGTACACTCTGCCACCACCCCAAAGCCACTCTCGATCACATTCTTTTCCTCTGCCCGGCGGATCCTCCCCCGCGGGGCCTGGAGCACCTTACTACTTGGGAGGCTTGGGAGACCCTACTGCGCTCCGAGGACCCGGCCAAGCAAGCCATCGCCACAGGCCGGGCTGCCAGCGTCATGAGCCTCCGGGACATGAACGTTTGAGTGCAGTGGGGCCGTGCGGGGGCCCAAGGACCTGCGTGTCCGCAACTCCCCTGTGTCCAATAAAGTTTTCACCACCACCACCACCTACACGCAATGGACGCACAATAGCTGTCACTGGTGCAAATCACTCTATTCCTTACTAGCATTCTTGCGTAGCAGCACCACGCGCTGTTCTAAATACTCAAACAATTGATTTGTATATTGAACGACTCAGTCAATGTCCTGAGCCAATCAGAAGGAAGTGAATTGACGTTGCGTTAACTTTTGTTTGCAAAGGAAAATTCTCTCATTCTACAGACAGTAGTAACTCCACAGCTCAGCTACCATCAGGCTGCCGCAGTGTACTGCTTACAACGTTCTGCTGTGATTTTTGCAATGGCCAGTTTGATAGTACTTCACTGGTTTTCGAAGGGCTCCAGGGGCATTTATTCAAGCGTAGAAATCAGCTGAATGTAGGCATACAGCACATTAGCGCTTTAACCTCTAGCTAATGATCACCTCAATTCGGAAATGCCTTTACACAAAATAAAAGGCGAAAATTTGCCCTGCTCTGACTCTGCCCTCGACTGCGTCATGAAACTTGTGAGTGGGGACCCTGCTGTTCTTCGTCGTTCAACCCATGTTTTAATCGATATATTTATTTAACTCTCGTTCCGTTGGCTCTTGTTTTACATTATTTTCGCCACTTATACGAGCAAAACCTGGCATGGTTATAGGTAGACCAGGTAGGGTGCCACACAGTGTTGTTTCTTTTTTGCTAACTATCTTCTGGTTATTTTGCAACCATCAGTTCGAGGAGACTTTAGCGTTATCGTATGAAGCCTTAAAACAACATGAACTCAATGATCAGTTGATTACACTGGGAAGAATTTTGATCTTTTGAAGTGCATGAAAACTTCGCATCGTTACAAAGCCAAACTGAATGATGTTTATCTATACAGGCACCATTCAATGACAGAAGAGGTAAAGGTGAACACCGGAAGTTTGAAGACAGGACTGTACCTTCACCCAAGTTCTCCTAAAAATAAAGTGAACCGAAATGTTGAAAGCAATGGTAGTGCGGAGGTTAGGTAAGGCATGCGAGAAACATAGGAGAAACAGCGTTCTGAAAAGCACAGTACGCCCAGCATTAAAATATCGATGAGAGTTAAATGACACGGATACCGTTGCCGGGCCACACATTCATAGCATAGTGGCATCAGTGCTGCGGCAGGGTGGTGTGCACCGGCTTTGTATTATCGGGAGGGATGCGTGCCGATAATGTGAGCAAGTACGCCCGTACACACACACACACGCGCACGGACACGCACACGCACACGCACGCACACACACACGGACGCACACGCGCACACACACGCACGCACGCACGCACGCGCGCACGTACATACACACACAGAACACAAAAATCACACGCGTGCGTGCGCTTACGTATGCACCACATTTACTTTTGGCTTCCCTGCATCCGTGACTGCGGTTTTTCCATCGCTCTCTTTCCGAAGCATCGCTCCTTCCTTCACATCCCTCCTGTGGCCACCAGCGCAGCCGATCCGATCTGGTCCACACCGAACCTCTATTGCTTTTAATGCTGTTTCTTCTTTTCCTGCCCGCGCACGTTGCAGCCACCGTTAACGTAGGCAGCGATGGCTCGTCCCTCTCACAAACTGGACCATCTGCTGCCGAAGATACGGGAACACGCTGTGGCGAATCTAGCCCGACATGCTTGGTCGTCGAAGCACTGGCTTTCTCCCCTCGCTTAGCACGGTCCGCTGCATATTGAAAAGATTGCCCTAGGACCAGGCGGCGGCGGTTCGCACAGAACAGAAAAATGGCCGGCCAGCTTGCACATGTATACCAGTGTTAGATACAACGTCTCAAGCTTGTCGTTGCTCCTTCTGTTATGCGAATAAAGGAAGAACACTTTCTCGAACCAGGGTGGAGGATATATACAGAAATACAATGATGGAAACGTAAAGCGTCAAACTGAATTCGAAGCTGCGTAATCCTAATTTATTTAACATTTTCACTGCAACGCAAGTAATGACACCATCCTGTGCAAACATAACTCACCCACAGGTAAGTTACGTTGTGTTAAGGACAATACGCTGCAATAAACATATATATATAGAACGGGTTTTAGTTTACAGTGCTTTCTTACACGCATAGCTGGTCTCATTATTCTTATCTTTATCGTTATTTGCTTATAGAAAATACTTGTGTGATTGATGCTTGACTGGCACACTAGTATGGGTCCTCGCCTTATTTTGCACCAAGAACGACTGTTCATATGAATAAATACTTAAGCATTGTGGGATTTTTACGTGCCAAAACCGCTTTCTGATTGTGAGGCACGCCGTAGTGGAGGATTCCGGAAATTTCGACCACCAGGGGTTCTTTAACGTGCACTTAAATCTAAGTACACAGCTGTTTTCGCATTTCACCCCCATCGAAATGTGGCCGCCGTGGCCGGGATTCGATTCCGCGACCTTGTGCTCAGCAGCCTAACACTATAGCCAATGAGCAACCACGGCGGATATATGATTAAATACTAAGGCGGTGCAACCTAATTAACGGGTAGAAATGTTTCCGGGCTTCAACGCAGAAGGTTTTGTTCAGGAAATTACATATCTATTATAGAGTAAGCTTCTACAATGTACATGCCATCAATATTGTCGTTGTTATTGACTGCCGTCAATTTACCTTTTGAGAAATAGTTGAATCTTGGCCTCCTTGTTTCAATCTTTGTCGCTTCATTTGACTGGCATACTCGCAGTACCAACTTCCTAATCAAGAAATGACACCTAACACATATGTGGGATGCATACCAAAAGCTTTTTCTTTTTGTCTGACAGTACGCAAGAAACGATTTTCATACTAAGATTTCGTTACCCTAAACCATTGCGTAATATCTGGTGTTTCAGATGGCAGCTCCGTAAAGTGTAACAAAAAAACTGTTTGAAAAGAGTACATCAGGGACACGTTGAGAAAAGAGAACGTTGACCTCCGCACTTCGCTTGTGAGCTCCACGCACCACGCACGAGTGCAAATTTAGCTGAGATATTCACAGAGGCGTACGCTATCCGCGAGCTGTGTTCTTTCGCCAAGCTCGCGGGTTGGTCGAGGATTCATTCAGTAATTATGTTACAATTTCAGCTGCACGTCTCAAGCGTTGTAGAGGGTCATGCTTTAATCATCTTGAACGGCGAGTATCATGCACGGAAAGACAGACAGACAACCAACTTTATTTGATCCTGAGGAGCTACTGTCAGGACCCCCTTACGGGAGGCCATTGTAGCCGCTGGCCACACCCGCGTAGAGAAAAGCACGCCATCACGCTCCACCCTTTCCTGGGCCCTCTGGATAGCCTGAGCTTACTTTCGGAGTACCGTGCTTCTGCTGGCCTCCTCCCATTCGGCTTCGCTGGAGAGGAAGTCGTTAGGCAACGTGGGACATCGCCAGAGCATGCGAGCCATAGAGCAAACGGTTTCTGCAAGGAGAGTAAGGAGATACTTTTTTTAGTTTATTTCCAGTGGTTCGTCATCAAAAAATGTTTCAATAAAATAAATCAATAGAGTGTTATAATATGATACAGTTCAAGATTTCCTAACTAATCGAGTGCAAGGTATGGATGTTTCCTTACTAAGAAGTGAAAACATAATGAACACGGATAACCTAATTGAAGCATAGCGTAATTGTATGTGAATAAACAGTACCTTGAAAAATTCCGTTTTCAGAGCTGTCTGGTGCAACTCAATATTTGTGAGCGCCCACACACTGGCATCTAACACCGACACATCAATCATCATTATGCGCGAAGAGCGCGTGACTGAAATAGTTTAACAACGGGGTCGTTCTGTTAAACCCGTCTCCGCGCCTCGACGCGGCTGACCCCCCCTCCAGTAAAGAAAAATAAAGACACTGCGTATTCAACTATAGCTTGTACGATCGCTGATAGTTAACGGATCCAGTTGCACACGTGTGCACGACTTCACATCAGCTTTCTCTTTTCTTAATATTTGTGTTTTCCTAAACAATGCACGTGTACCGTAAATAACTGCTGGTACTTTCATTAGGCCACGTTAATCTGACGGCGTTTCCCACTTTTGTCGTATGAGACGGTGTCTGCCATTCTGTCACACACGACAGCTGAACACCGTTGCTCCTCAAAGGTAACTTCGTCCTCTCTTGAGACATCGTTGTGATATCCTACGGATAACCTTGTGGTGCTTTCAACGAACAATGTTCGAAAGTAAACGGATAATATTGAGTAATAACACATCCACGCTAAATGTTCCGTTGTGATTTACAATCAGCGGCGAGATGCAAATCCGAAGATATGCATACGGAGTTTTTTTTAAATGTGAAAGCAGGGTGCGAAAATTTGTTTGGATATTCACTGAGCACACAGTGCTGCACTGGACCACGTTTATGAAATTCGCTGCTATCAAATCACACTGACATTATATAATTAAGCTTGTTTCAAGTAAGGCGCTGTGGCTCCCACTCCTCATCATAAGTGTCATCTTCACAATATGGCTTTTTTTTCCCACTAACACAGACGTATTGATTACCGTCGTGTGGCGCTACGGGTTGCGAAAAATACGTTAGGTCCTTGCGAATGTACACCAGAACCTTACTACTATGGACACACGTTGTTGACACAAAAGGTTCATATCCTGATATTCTTATGGAAGCTGATAAGTTCGGTTCACAGATCACCAGTATAGGAAAGTGGTAGTCAAACACGAACTGTCGGAAATCCGAAATACGTGACTGTCTTTTACTATTATTGGCGTCTACCTATCCCCAACAAGTCAGTTTGACAGCAAGAGACTAGAAGATATTATGGCTGCTACTCCCGGTCCTTGGATAATAACAGGGGACTTCAACGCTCACCACCATATATGGGGAAGCCCCAGGATAAATTCGAGGGGCAGGTCACTAATATCCTTTGCATCAGGCCACAACCTGTGCCTTCTAAATGACGGAAGTCCGACATTTCTGCGAGGAACAACATACAGCAGCTGCCTTGACTTGACTTTGGTTTCACGTTGCCTGACTTCGAGCGTGCAGTGGTTCACTGATATTGAAACACATGGCAGTGATCATATTCCGACCTATGTGAGAATCGATGGACTAGACGCCGCATTACCGCATGTATCTCGCCAAATCGACTGGTCAGTCTTTCAAGATCGAGTAGAAGACACCTGCAAGAAACATATCGCACGCAGATTAGAAGACGTAATTGCAGACGCAATGCAAGATTGCACGCGTTGCTTCACACATTCGAAAAAGCGTACAGAGAATGACATTGAATTGGAAAGGCTTCGTACAATACGACGCCGTGCTGAAAGGAGGTACAGGCGCACAAAGTCAATTCTTGACCTCAGAGAAGCTCGGCGCATGCAAAAGAAGATAGGACGCCGAATGGATAAGCTAGCGAATCAAAGATGGAAATGCTTTTGCGAGTCACTAGACCCCCGCAAGCCATTGTCCCGTGTGTGGCGTACCCTACGGGGTCTTTGCTCAAGAACCCAGCAACGACACCCTTTTAATGCCCTTGCCCTCTATCAAAACCGCCGCGAGATAGACGTTGCAGAGGAATTTTGCGCGAAAATCACCGGCGGCACAGTTTCAGTCCCTGACATGGCTTTAAGCGACATCCCCGGTCCACGAGATACGAGTTCTCTATGGAATTCTCTATGGAAGAGTTAGAAGCTGCTATGGCGCTCTGTAGGTGCTCGTCTTCACCAGGGCCCGATGGCATAACATATACTGCTTTGCGCCACCTAGGCCGAGAAGCACGAAGAGAACTCCTAAGCCTTTTTAATAGTTCATGGCAAGATGGTGTCGTCCCACAGGAGTGGAAACGCAGCCGCCTGGTACCTCTACTGAAAGCAGGAAAGTCGCCGCTCGAACTGGCATCGTATCGGCCTATAGCACTTGCTAGCTGCGTCGGGAAACTCATGGAACGCATGATCCTCATGCGTCTCGAATGGTACCTAGAACACCACAAGATTTACCCTGATTCTATGGCGGGATTTCGACGAGGCCGTTCATCGATTGACAGTGTCATCGATTGACAGTGTCATCGATTTAGTGTCATCTGTAGAACAGCAAAAATCATGGAAACGATTATCAGTAGCGCTCTTTCTGGACGTGAAAGGCGCTTACGACAACGTTTCCCATCAACCCATTCTAGACGCACTTTTGACAATTGAACTAGGAGGGCGAGTATATCGATGGATCAGAAACTACTTGACACAAAGGTCCTTGTTTGTACGTACGGAAGATGGTCCGACTACCGACCACTACATATGCCGAGGAGTTGCCCAAGGTGGGGTCCTAAGCCCTATTCTTTTCAACCTCGCGCTTCTTGGACTGGCCGAATCCCTACCGGAAACAGTGAGTGTCTCAGTCTACGCCGACGACATCTGCATCTGGTCTTCAGCGGTCACTCGTCTGCAGGTTCGCGCAAGGCTGCAGAAAGCAGCAACACAGGCATCTCACTATCTTCAGATACAAGGCCTTACCATCTCAACAGAAAAATGTGCGTTAGTCGCTTTTACACGAAAACCAATGTCTCGTTATCCAGTATGCATTAATGGCCAGCCTATCTCCTACAAGAGAAATCATCGGTTTTTGGGTGTCGTTGTGGACCGGGACCTCTCTTGGAGCCCTCATGTTGCCCAATTGAAGAAGAAGCTCACATCTATTGTTCATGTATTCAAGTTTATCGCCGGGAAAACATGGGGATCGTCAGTGGGCTCCATGCTACAGTTATATCGAGCACTTTTTATCGGATTGCTACGTTATAGTTCTCCCGTGCTTGCTAAAACATGCAAGTCAAATCTTCGAGAACTACAGAGTGTGCAAGCACAGGCACTACGTGTGTGCCTAGGAATTCCGCGGAGCGCTTCAACAGCAGGAACCATTATAATGGCTCGAGACCATCCGATCACAACTTACATTAGCATCGACATACTTAGGGCCCATGTTCGTCATGTTTCACGCATACAATCAAGCTATCTTGCCTGCCTGCCAGAACGACGACCACAGGCGCCTTTCTCCAACGAGGTCAGCGTCCATCGTGCCTGTCTACCATCGGGCTTCACACCCTCAGCACGTTCAACCTCAGCTTTGTGGTGTTTAGAACAACCTCAAGTGCGTCTCACAGTTCCAGGGATAAGAAAGAAGAGCGACCTGCCTACCTTGGCCCTGAAGCAAGCAGCTCTGGATTGTTTGAACACTTTCTACTTTGACCGAGTTCACATATATACGGATGGCTCTTCCACTCAGACCAGCTCCACCGGCGCAGTGGTTATACCATCACGATCGATTAGCGTCCAATACAAGATTTCTCACATGACAACATCGACCGGATCGGAGCTTGTTGCCCTCCGAGGTGCCGTTGATTACATTAACAACCAACCCGCTAATCGGCGGGCAATATTCTGCGATTCGAAGGCGGCCTTGCAATGTCTTCAATCATCTCTTCGTCGCGGGTCGTGTGAACAACTAGTGTCGGAAATACGAGAAATGCACCATCGTATGATAGCGAAAGGACACGACGTCGTGTTTCAATGGCTGCCTGGCCATTGCGGTATCTCCGGCAACGACCTCGCTGACGAGGCTGCTAGGAAAGCACACGAAGGAGCAACCCTTGTGTCTGTACCTTTATCGCGGACCGACGCAGCCCAACACTTAAGCAAGGTAGCACACCGTATGACATTAGAGAAGTGGCACACACCTGAATTCACCCAAGACCGATTGCATTCCCTCGACCCCTCTATGCAACTGCGGCTGTTACCAGGACTTCTGCGAAATGAGGAAACAATGCTGTGCCGCTTACGCTTGGGCGTCGCATTCACCAATGCATATACATTTTTGATTGGAATGACTGATAGCGCGGACTGTAATGCCTGTGGTGCGGAGGAAACTATAGAACATATACTGTGCTACTGCCCATCTTTTCAAAACGAAAGACATGACCTCTGCACAGCTCTCAATCAGCTGGATAGAACACCGTTCACCTTGAAGAAGATCTTGGCACCATGGCCTAGTATATCGCAGCTACAAAAGGCCACAAAAGCTCTGCTGCGATATTTGAAGGCTACTGGACTGAGTCAGCGTCTTTGATCCGGACTGAGTGACCGAACGATATCCCAAGTGGACTTGCTCTTCTTCTTTTAATCTTTCCGTCCCCTTTTCCCTTTCCCCAGTGTAGGGTAGCCAACCGGGCTCAGTCCTGGTTAACCTCCCTACCTTTCCTTTATCATTTGCTCTCTCTCTCTCACAATATGGCTAAAAGCAACAAAACTTTAACAGTGTGCCTGTATGGACATAGAGTTCATGCACCCAGGCAACAATGTGCTGTTGAGAGCCAGTTGTGCTAATTACGTAATAATTCTGATGCCACCATGCTTGGCAATTCGGGAACTTCTTTGTACCTCACGCTGATTTTGAGAGTCGTGAAGATTGTGCGCGTACTTCGGGGGCCCTACAATATAATGAAAAAATGCCATGGAGAATACCCGAAACCGGTAAACAGCAATAACCTTTTGACATGGCTGAGAGATTATTCTGGTGCCTGTGACAAGTAGGAGCAGAAAATCGCAAAAAGCAAGTCATTATAATTCAAAGTCATACATACATTGTTAGATCATATTATGAGAAGCCAACATAGATACGAAGGACAGCATAGAAGAAATTACTTGTACTTACTAATTGGAAAAAGAAGTGATAAATTAATGGCAATGAAAGTCGATGAAGAACACCTTGCCGCAGGAGGGGAACGATCCCACGTCTTCGCATTACGCGTGCGATGCTCTAGTAATGTGAAGACATGGGATCGTTCCATACCTGCGGCAAGTTCCTTTTCATTAACTTTCATTGTCATTAATATATAATTTTTTGGGTCAATTAGTAAACACAAGTAATTGCCCCTATGTTGTTCTTGGCGTCTTTGTTTGTTGGCTTCTCTTGATATGATTAATAAAACTCGGGCCCCTCGGTTAACCACTTCTTCTCCTTCAATATACATAGTTTGAGAAAGACAACAAGCTGACGATAGGCTTCCGATTTTACGAAAAAACTTTCCGCGATTTTCATTTTTTAGATCTTTGCCCATGTCTGTCTTCACATCGGTGTTTCCAATTGTAATAGGCTACAGATCTCAGCTCATAAATGAATTGTACCACGGCGTTGTGTCGTTGGTCGGTAATCACTTGTCATTGGTTGGTAGTCACTTAGCACAGATAGGAATGTCACGCGGATCTCTTCGCAACTCCGTACGCTGCGCGTTGGTTGCGAAAGATAATTTCGAAGACAGGTGTCCGGAAAGGAAATTATTAAACAATAATACCAGCATAGAACAATGTTCGGTTTTGTTATTTTTGCTATCATACGATTCAACACAGACGCTTGGGCGCTCTTCCATCTTTCTTGGTTCCGAAATTGTTCGGGACTACGTTTCATGCTTTTCTCCCTCTCACCTGTCTCGCTCACTCTGTCGGTACATGAAGAGGCCGCAGTAGCGCGGGAAACACGAAGAGATTTCTGCAAAGTATTGTATAATATGTTACATGACGACGCCTGCTCGTCATAATAATATTTGTAGAAACGTGGAACTTAGTTATGTGCTAATTACAAAGCCGCAGTTGTAAAAATGCGTACGTTATCGATTAGATAATTATTTATTCGATGGCACTTGCTTCTCGCAGAAAGGCATTTGAGACTGAATAATAGGCGATAATTATTTACCTTATTAGCGATAGGCCTATTCATGTTTCTACAGGCTTACTTATGGTAATACTGGCCATTTCTAAAATTGAGACCAGACAGTGCTGAAATCAGGTTAACTTCTTGCGTATCCAGAGACCAGTCACTGCTTCGACAGATGCGTACGTAAACACTCTCACTGTGAGCAGTGTTAAAACTTGCAGAAAGTCTCATTTACGCGCCATGTTTTACTAAGTGGGGTAAAATGAATGTAATTATTGATTTTGGCGACAAATATCTTGCCTCTGGTGGTCGTTTAAATGCTTTAGCTACCTCCACATTCGTTAGGCTGTACTCGGCGTCAAAGACGGCTCCATCACTTAAAGCCGTCCTTCCTGTATGTCAATGCTTTGCTCATTGTCTTCAATGTCCTCACATTGGCAGGTACCCCGTTAAGCTACTATTGTTGCAGCGTTTTGCTGCTGTCCAAGCTTATTGTTTTTTCCTTGTGAACAGGAAGGACTGAGAAAATAGAGCCAGAAGAATCGGAATCGAGACTCTCTTAAAGGCTGGCCGGAATTGAAACACACGCCGTGTTTCTCTGTGCAAACGCTGCTGTTTGTTGATATAGTACAAACGGATACACGTACAGACCGTGCATAGCACAATAGAACACTTGTTCAATAAAGATCGCTTCTCGTGTTTTGTACATGCCAGCATTAACCAAAAGGTTCCCGAGTTGGTTATCCGTATTCGGTGCTCTCCTAGAGCGTCTGTATCGAGGGTAATAGCCAACGCTTATTTGCAATAATTTACGTTCCTCATATTTAGAATGTCCTTGTGTCATTGGCGTTCTGCGGCTAATATTTGTAACGAGCACCATAGCTTACATTCTGCAAGAGGGATCAAATCGGAACATACGTTGTTCTAAACTAACATACTGAAGAAAGCTTGCGCGGATACACGAGGACAAGCAGAGAAAAAACAAGGACGAGCGCTAACTCACAACTGAAGTTTATTCCAAACGCATACCCAAATTCTAAACTAGCTTCAGCCTTAAACATATGAAGCATACATGACGTTCAGGATTTCCTTTGTAGCTTTCGGTTATGGTCGGATGGAGGATAATTTTTTTTCTTGGTTTGTTCGGGTCATTATTCATGTGCTCGCTTGGGTGTAACACACCGTGTAGTATGTACATATGAAACACTGTTATTTCGCGTAATATCCACGTTAGCTGGTGGTCGTTTCGTTGCTGCAGGTGGGGTCTACAGTATAGTTAAACAAGAAAAAGTTACCCAAGCCTCAACAGGAACTCGAGAAGCCCAAACCACGCACTCATTAGTACCTCTTCCATTCTGTGCGTTCAAGCCTGCAGTGCGCCTCAATTATCCCTGTTTGCTAATGGGAACTCGGCTGCAGAATGCTGGTGAAAGTTTGCATTTTGGCGACCCGAGTTGCTATACTAAGTTGTAAACGAACGCCGAGCTGCGGTGCGGGGCGTAACTCAAGCCGAAATATAATTCCACGCTGCACCGCCTAACCTCGAGTTGGTTTTGCTACGTACCATGGTTATGAGTTGCTTCTGCGTTTCCAGCAGGAATCCATAAATATTCTGAGGTTCCTCTCTGCTACTGAAATATTAGACTTACTTTTCTTGACTCTGGTTTTCGCTTCATTACATAAACCTTATCTACAGCACTAAAGAGTAATGATATGAAGGCTGCCACCTATAGAACATGACAAAGTGGTGGGTTTAATGGTTATCACAAGCATTCAACAAAAATCCAGCAATCTCTAGTGCTGGATACTTTTTTCTTGTGAAACACAGTGTTACCACGCCAGCTTTCTGCGCCGGAGTCATTGTGTATTCTTGAAATTGGTCCGCCGGCCTGAAGTATGATTATCGAGCATTCTTCTGCTAGGCCAAATTTTGTTTTTTAAGATTCTGTTTTTCGGCTTTCAGTTCTGATAATATTCACTTCTCTTTCCTCTTGGCTACCATGGACATTGTGCGACATTTCAGCTCTTTTCTTATTTGGCACAAACTTGTGAACGACATGCATTGCACTTGCGAAGGCCAAAAAGTGGTTCTAGCTCATATTTGGTAGCTGGTAACTGTTTGTCAACAGCAATCTCTGTAGCCAAGTTTCACAACAGTCACCGCAACTGAAGTCACTATATGGCAAGGCCAGTTCACAACCATCTTCATAGCCTCTACCAAAGTCTGAAAGCAGGCTACATTACGCTGTGGCTTCAAGGTACTCCCAGTGCTTTGTCCTGTATGAAAATGGTTCGCGATGATTGCAAACGTATCTAATAAATTTTGCTGAAATAACCTTCATTGTTGCCAGAGAAAAACTGGAGACCAAATTTCTGACAAATTTGAAGTACTCCAAACGCTTTCACCTTAAAAATGTTAACGACAACCAGCTTACTTTCCAACAAAATGCTTCCACCATATTTAAACTTCAACTCAGTGTTCTTGATCTCCGATCCGTGTTTGAGAGATGCGAGTTTCTCAAGGGTGTAAACTGGAAATTTCATAATTAACACCATGCAATTAGCCTAAATCTGCGTGGCGGCAACGCCTGTCTATTAAACTGGTAGTCTGTATGATACTACTGAAATAAATAGCAGTACTCGGTGTGCGTGATTCATGAGCGGTTTGTAGATTAATGTTGTTGAGCACGTGAGCACGTTCACTTTAATAAGCAGATTACTTGGGCATGTGCGTGGCGAGCACTGAAATGGATGGCTACGCTTTCAGTTCGCTCTAACCTAAACTCAGGATAGGCGAGCTGGTGTAAGTGCAATTTGCGCAGCTTCTTCCTTGCATTCTTTTTTTCTTTTTGGCCTTGGGAGTCAGATAAGTGTGCATGCAAGATTATTCTTTGAAGTTGCATTCTAGACTCCTGCATTTCTTTAAAACAACTATATGGAATGAATCACAGTGCACTTAGAGGTCCCGGATTATTAAACACTAAGAAAGAAGCCACGTCACAATACCTAAACAACGTGCAAAACTTTTCCGGTGCAATAAAATATATGATAGTTTGTTTGTTTAATGCGTTAGCATTTATCACAGTAGGGAAGAAAGTGTATGCGTGGGAAATTTGGGCAGCTGTTCGCGTGGTAGAGGTAGAGAGGGGCGAGAGAACTCCGAAAAGTGTGTATGTGTGTCTGTGTATGTGTGTGTAGAGCAGCAAAATAGAGTGTAGAGTAGCAAGAATAGAGTAGCAAAACTCCGAATCATGAAACTTACTTTTATTAGGCCAGCCTGTGCCCATAAAAATAAGTGACACTCGAAGCACAACGATAGCTGCGAGTATAGCCGGTGATCATCTAAATCTGATGTGTAGATCATACGCGTCGGATCATTATACCAGGCTCAAGGAACCTTGATTGAGCCATGTTAAAGCAGAAGTTTTCCGTTAGGAAAAGTGCGAAAGAATTGCGTGTTATAAAACTGTGCCTTATGGACCGCACACTTCTCCCGCTTTAAATAAAAGCAGCGTCTGACAGCGAGAAACGTGCAGGAACAAGCATTTTGTCCTTAATTGCTGGTACAAGATCCTCACCACTTTCATCGCTTCCATATCACAGCTGAAACTCAGGCGCTCTCTCACAAAAAGGTCAGCGTAGATGAAGTTTGCCAATAAGAAAAAATCACAATTGGCTGCCGATAGCAAACTGCATCGAGTTCTGAATGCCAGTTCGCTTTCTTTCCACATACAAAATATAAGCCATGCACACGAAGGCTGAGAGGAGCTGCGCTTTGGGTAACAAATGTCTCTTGCGTGCCGAGCCAGAATAAACGTACCATGTGACAGCGGCGCAAAGAAAAGGCGAAACTGCTGAGGCCGCTTGTTCGTAGTTTCGGTGATTTGTCACTCTCGCGAAAGGATAAAAAGAGGGAACGTAGCAAACACAGCGGTGGTAAATTAGCTGTCAGATCTCTGTTTTTTTCTCATCGTTCCGCTTTGCCAGTAAGTCATGCTCTTCGCTTCTGTAGCGATGAATCTCAAGCTGTGGAAGCTTGAGTACTGGTCCCGCTGCCGATGATTGTCTAACGTCGATCCCTGCCTGGGTCCTTCAGATGCATAAACAGTTGGCTATTTGTCTTATTAGAGATATTGACAATATTGCACAATGACGTTTGAAACCGCTCCCTTCTTAATGATCATTCTGTCAAGTAGGCATGTACCTCTCAACTACTACTCACCTTATATGTTCCACGCAGAGCAAGGAATCCACAGTGAAACAAAAACCACTCCTCTTCCTTCCCTACCAACCCAAGGGGCGTCTTAGCTTTTAGCGCGGAAATCTAAGAAATGACACAAAACAACAAAATAATTTTTCAGCTGTGCGACAATGAGGGACACATCAACGAGGACGTACTCTTGAACAACACAACAGGTACTTTCGTTAGAACAAAACAGCTGTTGCCTTGAGAAAGACAATAACCCTATCAAAAAGAGGTCATGGTTCTCTGGCTCCACCGCTTTAGGTCAATTCAATTTGCCGCCTTTCGCGCTACATTGGTTTTCTGTGGGGGGGGCAGCACGAAGTGTCTGACATCTGCACCTACTGGTGGCAACATACGATATTCGTTTACCCCGCGCCGTCGATTCGCAAAATTTTATGCTCTCCACTGATGCACAATGCAATCTGCTAGTGGCGATTCTTAATACGTCCCACGTATCTATCAATGTATAGGAATAAGAGAAAGCTGAATAATAAAATTTAGGGCATCATGTTTTATGAAACAGAGAATGACAGTATTTTCACCACTGCAGTGCGCCAATTTTTTTCATAAATTTTCACAATTTCTTAATTTTATCACTCTATAAAACAAAAGGAACAGCAACACGGTGATCATACTTAGCAAAAGTAATAACCAATCTTACCATGTAATGAATCTCAACAACTGAACCATAGAGAATTTATTCCTAAGTGCTTTAGTGCGACAGGTCCTATTTTTGCGCAACAATATACAGCGTGAAGTCAGAAACATGCTTACGTGGGAGTCACAAAGGGAAATGACTGCGCCAAACTCGAACTCGGTAGGACCAATACGTTTAAAAAAACATAGAATTTTGCCTATAGATGAAATGATCCACCGTTTTCGTCGACGACAATGTGCACGGAAGCTCCAATATAGGCTGCTCTTTTATGCGGTTACAAAATGAATATGTCCTGCGTTTGTATTGCGTGTCTCGCTGTGCCCAGTCTAGAATTTATACTTTCTGGTGGTACAGGGGAGAAGTTACACCTTTTTGCTATGTGCAAGGCAACAGAACTGCACAGAACGAATGTTACCGCAAACCGAAAGGCACACAGTAAAGATTTCTTGCTGATAATCATGTTACTTTATCTTTGCTCCGGTAAAAAAGGAAATGTTGATCCGCCTTTCCTGCTTGACGACATCGAACCTTGGAAACTCCTGCAAATAAATAACTACATCAATAAACACATTGCGAAACGCGCGGTTGACACTGACACAAGTCAGGTGCAGCGCTTCAATGAAACCGTCCCCTCTCCTTTCGCCACTGCAGGGCACCAAAGTTTGTCTTGCCGCCTCATCGCATTTCCCATGTCATATCTTTCTCTCTCTGTCTCGTTAGAGTGAACCTTCAGGTAAGCTGTACTTTGAAGCACCGTCTGATTCAAAAGCAATTACGTAGCGTTCTTCTGGAAAGATTTCTCTGAAGACTTTCACCTTGACGAAAACATAGCACAAACTTCGCATCTGGCCTTTATCCGGGCAGCTGAGGTCTCGATTCGTTCAAATTGTCCCAGGGTTCGGCGACACACAAACATACTGTTCACTGCACACACCATTTGCTGCCTATCACTAAATATTTATTTTTATTTGTAACTTTTTATTGCTCCTTCTTTCATTCAAGCACGGGACGTGAAGTTCGCCGCCTGTCGTGCCAGCATGCGGCACTTCCTATAGAAAACACGTCTTCCATCGTCCTGATATACAGCTGGCTGCTTCTATATACACAAGAGTTGGTTTTGACAAAAGGCAACTCGGCATTTTTGTCCTGTATTCTCCTGACTTTATCGAAGGGTTTGGAACGTAAACAGATTTTCGAGCATTCGCTGAGCATTTCTTGCTTTTTGCGGGTCTCCCTCCGGGAAGCAGCGTATATATCTGCTCATAACAGCATGAAAGAAAGTGTCAGTTCGTGTCTTCGCTCGCGTATGCTCCGTGTATTTGTCTTTGGCTTCACGGTTCTCATTCCTACTGCCTGACGGCAGTAAGAATGAACCACCGCCTTACGACGGTGGCATGGTGCACTAGCTTAGGCAGTATTTCGGTTTTCACTGGTCGGCGCTTCTTCATTTTTTAAGAGAAATGTGGTCCCTCAGTGTATCATATGGAGCGGCGTATCAGACTCCGTCTTTCACTTTCTTTACGTGAAAGATGGAGAATAACAAACAATATGTAGTTACTGTCAGAGTTAGTATTCAGCGATGTCTTCCTCCTGTTTTCTGTGTGTTTCTTTTGTGGCGGTGGTGGTGGTGGTGAGCCAAATGGAAGTGAGACAGCCTGAGCTGTCACAAGCAGCACGCTTGTTTATGCACTAATTCAACAATACGGGGTGAAGTTCACTTCTACGATGTAAGCTGGATAAATTGTTTGTGTATTATATGGAAAAATAGATATCGTATTCAGTAAGATAATACAGTAAGATAATACAAGGATGAGTCGAGAAAAAAATCTGCACCACCAAAAGGGTCAAACCCAGAAGAGCCACATCTCAAGGCTAAAACGTGTTCTTATTTGTTTCTTTGCTTGTTCTTTTGTTTTGGGATGCCGTACGCCCCCGAAAGGGCCATAAAAGGAATAGTAGTAGAGAACATAAGAGATAATATACGTCACTTTCGTGCAAAACACAAATTACCATAACAAAACAGGAACATAGCAATGTAGACAAAGTTGCACATACGTGCTACGCGTATCAGGCAGCAAATTTCACAGTCGCAAAAGCATTCGACATTTCTAGTCAGAAGAAGACAGCGCACAGTTAATAATAGTGCAGAATGAACAGTACAACGCAGGCTTATAGAGCCATACTATCAGAATATATAACAGTTTCAAGGAGCGTTAAAATCCTTTCACAGAATAATATGTCACCACTGAGTCGGGAAGGATGCTCAATTATGGAATTACCTTGCGGATATAGCTGTAATTAAAGGCGTCGTTTTCTGTGAGCGGTAGCGATATGTACGATCAAGTGGCCGAAATTTAAGGGAAGTGAATACACTGATTGTGAGATATTTTTTTGTCATTTTTAGGAAGAGAAATTTTATTCGCACGAACGTTGCTCTCAGTTCTAACGTAGGTAGACTGGCTGAACTGTAATGATCCATAAGAGAGTGGAAATCGCAGTTTTAATGGCAGGTTTACGTGTTGTACTCCGTCTAGCTTTCCGCAATTTATCACTGTGTGTGGACCCCAAACTATTTTCATATACTCTAAAATAAGCTTTATGAGTGTCCTATAAACCAAACTTTTTATTTCGGGAGTATAGTACCACGCAATAGCCGAAATTGGCTGTGGCTTAGCTCAGCTAACCCTCGACATGCAAAGCGAAAGCTTGGTTTTGCGTGGTTAAGTCTTGGTTTCTCTTGGTTAACATTTGATTTATCTGTAATTAAAGTTACACATAGAATCATCGTTAAGCCAGGTATGACGGCTGTGTCTGAACCGGTGGCTAGACATGACTGTGATTAAGCTTGGGTAGACACGCATCGTTGGACGGTACGACGCCTGTTACGCCACAGGGAAAGCGCAAGCGCTAGACGTGCAAAGAGACGCCGCGGACATGCGCAGCGTCGAAGCACAAACGGACAGTGAGCGAACGCCGTCGCTACATTCATGTCGACGGTGCGAAGCCTGTTGCATGCCGGACCGTCTCCAGTGAAGCAGCTCGCCGGGCGATATCCGCGGGGTGGCCAGATGCCGTTTGGCGACGACGGTTCAAGGCCTCCCACTCCCGCACAACGCTCAGAGAAGAAGGCCCGGCCTTGCTCTCATCCATGGCCAAGCTCGCACTAACTAGGCGAGCACGGCGCTCCCAATGGCGCTCCTCTTAGCCGGGCGCGCGGTGAGTCACGTGGTCAGGCCGCGGCTAGCGTACGCGGCAGCGCTGGAGCTTGGCGCGGCGGGTCACGTGATGCGTTGCCAAAAGCTAAGGTGTAGCTGCGGTCAAATGATGGTCAAATTTGCGGTGACAGCAAAATTTGGTTCGACGATGATACTAAAGCTTTCGTTTTAAAAACGTCATAGGCTCCATGCGGCTCTACGCGCACGGGTACATACTGCATCAACTCCCGCTAAGAGTTCCAGGGAACATTTCATCGAAGTATTTACATTAAGTTACCATATTACATTTACCATCCCCCCTATATACCTATAACCTCGTGATATGGGTTTTCTAGTTCGTAGACACAAAGACTGATTTCATTGGGGGAAGTTCCATTAGCAATTCGCTATGCCATTACGTAAATGTCTGCAAATTAGTTATTTATATTGATCATGAAGAGTGTCTACCTTGTCGCATAAAACGAAGTCGTCGACAAATAATCTCAGTGGGACTGCAATGACGTTCACGAAATCATTATTTAAATATTACATATAGGGGGCCCAACGCAAAGCCTTCAGGATTGCAATATTTCATCAGGGGTGGGATCTTGTACGCGTTACAAAATAGAACGGAGGCGGTCCGTTCTATCGAGCCGCACACAGTTGGTCAGTTTGAACGGTGACGAACGCCATGACGTCAATTGTGAAGTGATATCTGCTGTCAATCATTTCGTGTTGTCTGCTATCGGACGAACGCAATGGAACGGACCGCCAATTTCGCGACGGAAAGAACGGACCGCCTCCGTTCGAGTTTGGAACGCGTACAGGATCGCACCCCAGAAGTCCACACTCTCGTGGATGACAGTTTTTTCCCATCCATGCTACTTTCTCCACCTTGCGGGATTCTGCAGAACTGACTTGCTATTCGTCGTACCTGTATACGAACTCGTTAGGAATGCCGTCCAGGCTAGGGCTCCATTTAATGTTGTTGCTAAGTCGAAGGCTTAATATGCCTGCTTTATTAATTTCAATATCAGACAAGGCAGGGTAGTCGGATAAGCAAGGCGACTCATGTGTAGTTCCATTATCGGAAGTGAAAACAGACGAAAAGAAAATAATGAAATCCTGAACATGTTTTGATGTAACATCGTTAGCCTGGTAAGCAGAGGGCTTGGTAGGGGGTTTATAAAGCGTCATAATTTGGCTAGTGCTTCAAGGAAAGAGATTTTCAATGTTACGTTAAGAAAAATGGCAGCTTGATTCCGTAATAAGGCATTTTAGTTCGTGCCTCATTTGATAAAACATATTTTTGTTTTCATGGCTTAGATTTTTGGATCATGAGTTATGTTTTCTTCGAACCTTTTTTTTCGTGTGAAGTGCTTCCCTGTTAAACCTAGGCTTTATTTTTCGCACTTCTTGATGCACTTTGGAACAACATACTTAATGCAATGTGCAATAACAAAAACAATATATTTCGTAGCCCATCAGTGCCAGCCCGCGAGTCATACATTGCCCTAAAATCATCAAAGCAACAGTCAATATAATCCGACGCGCTAGTTTCTTCCGCTGCGTGGAAATTAAAATTATGCAATTCCGATACTTCCTTTAACGAGCGAAGAATTGCAGCCAAAGCTAGCACATCAATTTTATGATTGGACAATTCTTCATCTCCGTGGAATCACCCACTGGTTTATTGTACTAGACACAAACAAATGTGTTCTCCCACAAAATAGGTGAAGCATTCTCTTCTGTCCGTCAGATATTACTTTAATCAATTAATTAATAAGTTATACTGAGTGGTTGAGTGATTGGCTGTGTGCCAAAGGAACCAACGATAGTTTTCTCGCGAGCAAGTATGATGGCGCGTTTCCTGCTCCAAAAACAGATGTTTTTTCTGCAATTTAGAACACACAGAAAAGGAAGACACATAAAGACAACACGGGCTTCCGTGTTGTTTTTACGTCTCTTCCTTTTGTGTGTGTTTTAACTTGCAGCAGAAAACATGTCTTTTAGCAAGCGCCAACTAGGCTAACAAGCAGTTCTGTTCCTACTCCCAATTCGCTGCTTCGCTTTGCTACGTTTTCTTAGCGCGCTTTATACGCATTGTTGGCACAAAAACACGAAAACAAGTGCTTCCTGCTCTAATAGCCAAACACAGCTTCAAACGGAAAAAGGGAATTGCCCCTTCATTCGGGCTCTTCTTCGTCTCACAATACATCCTAATGACAAAATCTAGCAATGATATCTCCAAAAGGCTCTCTCAGTCTGCCCAAAACGCGGCAAGGCAACATGACAAGTCGATAATGAACAACGCAACTGCAGAGAAAGGGACCTACAGATGTTCCAAGCGTGCACTACAGAAGCTTGTCGCATCACACAATTTCAGTGCACTTCTGTTGTCATCATTGGGTACATGTTGCGGCGATAGGTTTCCGTTGTGGAACAGTTCTCTGTAGTACAACAGAAGTTTGTCCATTACTTCAGGAACACTTCTGTTATGACAACTGGGGGCCTGTTGCAATGATAGGTTTCTGTCGTACAACAACATTTTTGTGTAGTACAACAGAAGTTGGTCGCATTACTTCAGGAACACTTCTGTTGTGACAATTGGGGGCCTGTTGCCACAATAGGTTTCTGTAGTATTTCAACAGCTCTCTGTAGCACTACAGAAGTTTTTCGGGTTACTTCAGGAACATTTCTGTTGGGACAACAGGGTGCCTGTAGTGATGACAAATTTTTCTGTAGTACTACAAAAATCTGTTGTAGAGCTTCAGCTTTCTGTTGTAACAACAGACATACGACAGACTGTACTTCTGTAGTAGCAACAACAAATGTCTGTTGTACATCAGAAAAGTCTGTGGCTCCATCAGGAATCTGTAGTTACTACAGAAAAATCCTGTTGTACAACAGAAATTTCTGTAGTACTGAACACAACCTCCGTTGTCATTTTCAACTGGGATCATCGGAGGAAACCTAAAGGAAATATAACATAAAGGAATGCGCCAGCCAGGCGGATCCGTGCGTCAGTTTTCGTGACCACCTGGGGCTTCTTTCACTTGTTTTTTTATTAATTTTACGCAGGGTGATCTCGAATAAATTAGTTACTTTCTCGCTGATGTTTTTCTTTGGAATACCGAGAGTACTGTAAGAGAAGAGTCTTCGGCTGTGAAGCAAAATATCGAAGTCCGCGGCGCATTCGTCTGCAGAAACCTCAGGTTCAGCCCGCCCCGCCTACGCACTCCAGAGCAGGCTTCTACTGACTTTGGATACAGATTCACGCTGCTGTTTTTTATTTCCCATAGGTCCTAGAAATTTGTAACACGTTTTGAAATTATTAGAACAATGCGAAAGACGCGTGTCAAAGAGCCACAACTACTTGGTGATTGCGGAGAAACACTGGCATATCGCTGCAGCAGACGCAAGGACAAACAGCTAGGACAAGAATACGACTGCGGTTATTTTGCACACGCAAAAGATGGAAGTTGCAGAGGATATTTTTCAGAGCCGTGGTTTGACTTACAAATCATGGAAGCCTTCTTGTAAATTTGGGGCCAACATTAGCGAGAATATCATCACATAACAAGGGCAATGAACGACTTGCTGCTTTCAAGTTACTTGCTTGATAGTTATCACCAGTCATTGAACAAGTGCCTCTGGAGACGATGCTTTGACAGAGGAGCGTTTCTCCGTCAAGGCAGCGAATGCACTGACGAAAACGTGTTTCCATGTCAAAACGATAGGTCAAAGCACACCGCTCGCACACCCGCCGTGGTTGCTCAGTGGCTATGGTGTTGGGCTGCTGAGCACGACGTCGCGGGGTCGAATCCCGGCCATGGCGGCCGAATTTCGATGGGGGCGAAATGCTAAAACACCCATGTACTTCGATTTAGGTGCACGTTAAAGAACCCCAGGTGGTAGAAATTTCCGGAGTCCTCCACTACGGCGTGCCTCATAATCAGAAAGTGGTTTTGGCACGTAAAACCCCATAATTTAAAAGCACATCGCTCGTTCGGGCACTGTGTATCCCTCCACCTCGATCGTCCCCTTAGCCTTACCCTTTTGCCTATTTAATAGCATAACACATGTGCTCATAAAGAAAGCATCCCTGATAAGCGCACTTGCCGCAGCCTCGATGACAATTAAGCGACCATCAGTTCCTGCTGATGGTCGTGCTCTGGGTTGAATATTGCATATTCAACCCAGAGCACGCAGTGTTCATCTAAAGCAGTTTTTCATACTTTTATGAGATTGTTGTGCTTAGAAACCCACATTCTTGATTGTAGAAAGATTACATTTGCAAAGTTTCAGTATGGTTAAAGGCTGTTCTAACAGCAAACTCATAGTCAGCGCTGACAGAACGTCATCTTCGGCACTCTGCTGGTTACCGATTTGCTTCGCCGCAATGTTGACATGCCGCTCGATGCACTACACCGCCCAACTGTACTCAGAAACTTGCCTTTTAGAAGATAGTACCTCGTAATGTGTAAGGGTTGCATGTTTTTTTTTTTTTATAATTGCGAATTGCATTTTCGATGTTTATTTCAATGAAGTGGGATAATTATTATTTGAGTAGCATGAGGGTCACCGTTCTCGCGCCTTTTATTCTTGTAGCTTTGTATCCGCCCGTATTACACAATTGCAAATTGGACTACAGAGCAGTCCATCGTTATGTTCAAAAGGACGGACTTGTGGGCTAGTTGTCATGGCAATATTTACTCAGTAGCTTAAAAGCACACGGGAGGCGAAGGAAACAGACGAGACATAGCGCTTTGTCCCGTCTGTTTCTTTCGTCGTACATGTGCTTCTGCGATACTGTGTGAATAATATCCTGTTCTTTAATTTGTGCGTTTTTGTGCTGACTAAACGTTAGCATTTACTTCTGAAATTTTACGTGCTGAAACCATGATTTTATTATGAGGCACACCTCAGTGGGGGACTCTGGATTAACTTTAATCACCAGTGGATGTTTATCGTACCCTCAATTCCCAAGTCATTATTGCATTTCGGCCCCATCGAAGTGCGACCCCCGCGGTAGGCTCTGGATTCTACGACTACGTGCTTAGCATCGCAACACCGTAGTCGCTAAGCCACCGCAGTGGGTTACACCTTATTATACATACGTCTAGGCTATCAGTGAAACTTTGACGCAAAGCGGCCTGAAATGAATCAGTTTTGCCTACAACGCCTGCAAGTAATGTAGTCTCATTTACTGCCTGCGTTCTCAATCTCTCTTCTATCCTTATCTATAATAATTGGCAGGCATTACACTGTCGTAGTTGACGGGCAGTTGTCGTTTTTCTTTTCTTTTTTTTGAGCAACCGCCGTTTTAGGTGTCACAGGAGGCTTTCGTTAGCAACGCTGTACAGCTCTTTTGTATATGTAGATGTTAGGTTAGAACTCGTCTGCTATACTAAATTTATTGGCACTAGTTGTTGACGCATTAATTAACATATTGCTAAACTTGCTTTCCAACAAAAAAATACTTTCGTCACAGGTAGTTGACACCCCGCCGTAACATACAGGAATGGTTCTCAACTTGCGACTGGGTCCGGTATAGCTTTAGAGTACGTTGCCATTAAAAAACCTCCATTGTTAGCAACAAAGATCATCATTATCCAAACAAATGCTCTGCTTATGAACACGTTGCACGTGAACTGTTTAATGAGAAATCGGCTTACGTTTATAAAAACGCAAAATGGCAACCCAATGTGCAGTTCAGCCCTACACTTGTAGCATTGCCAATTAGAGGAAAAATTGGAACTTTTCTACTTTGCCACGTTGTCGCATTTATTTCTTTCGCCATTTTCTCCAATTAATATGCCATATGAAATTATTCATTCTTCATGTAGGAGCGCGTTTTCGCTTTTCTGATGGGACTGTCTTCAAGCATCTTCGATTTGCGCTTGCGTGTACCTTTTGATTTAACGTTCTTGTTAATATAAACGCTTCAAGCTCCAATACCAGTTTTGCTACATAAGCTATTACACAATTTTGCAGTATTTTGTTACAAATAAAATGCGTAAACGGTCACAAGACCTGGAGGGCAGCAGGTAGAGAAAAATTTGTCTTTACTCAACACGGAAACCGCGTCATCATCTACAAACTTTGGTATGCAAATGTTGCCCTTGAGGGAAGTCTTCAATACTAACTGTGGCTTCCAAGGTAGCATGGGAGCGTAGCTGACGCAAGAGGCCTACGTCTGTTGTTGATTTCTTCGCAATATGACAAAAAAATACAGACTCTTTTCTCGGCGATCCCATGGGTCGTGAAGTTTCGTCACATGGTCACACGTCCATTGCTTGCCTCAGCTGCCTTAGTTTCGTTCATGTTCCAGCTTCGGCTAAACCTTCAGACGACGTGTGAGCGCTTTCGGAGCTTATCATGCCTTTGCCAGACGGTGAGAGCAGCGTTTACAGTTCTTGTATTAAAAGCGGGGGTAGAAATGTATTCCAAACAGGCCAAATTTTCCGATTATGTATTAAGTCAGGATTGGTGTGTTTTATGCGAAGCATATTACGAGGGCTCAACCCAGCTCCTCAGGCGTGGCGGTGACCATGAAATCACGTGACACCGTGACGTCACGACAGAGGAGAAGTGGCTTTGGCTCAACTCTTGCAAGACGGGCTGGGTGGGAATCGAACCAGGGTCTCCGGAGTGTGGGACGGAGACGCTACCACTGAGCCACGAGTACAACGCAAGCGGTACAAAAGCGCCTCTAGTGAATGCGGTGTTGCCTTAGAAACGCGCTGTTTCTAAGGCGTGCGTCTCTTGCTCAGGCGCACATTTCGTTGCCGCGCCGAACGCTGCTTTGCTCGACGCTCACCGCGTCCAATGCGGGGCGCGTAGTCGCTGCCCTGTAGCCCATTGTCTTACACCCCTTGGCGGGTCGACGGGAACGCTGTCGCGTTCCACTCTTGAAGGCGAAGAAGTAATGCATGAGTTGTTTCTTCGTCTAGCCGAACCAAATATAGCCAAGCAACAGCAGTTCACCAGGCTAAACAGTGGTTCAACAACTAAAATAAAGGCTAGTATGCTTCGCATCCTGGGCTTAACCTTACCTAAGCCACAGCCATTTTTTCGCTTCGTTCTTTATTTGGCAAACACATAGCAGCGGCGTCTCGTGTTTCTGACTCAGTAAACTCCTTCCGTGCCGACAATATCTGTTTATATTGTTCCTAACTGGTCGCGGGTGGGCTTAGTTGTGATAGATTTGTTGCTGCAGCGCACAAGGCTTGCAATTTAAGTGTTTTCTTTTGTTCTGTAATAACTTATAACAAATACCTATTCTCGCTAGCCCCTCGGTTACTCTGTCAACCATTCCGAAATGCTCAGCTTCGAACATTCGGCGCATCGTTCAAGTGTGTGCCGATTCGCATATTCTTGACACGGGGACAATGGTGTGGGCGCAAGTTAGCGCGTGAGCTGGGGTGGATGCTTGTAGCTAGCGTGCGAGAAACCAATTACTACGCGGCGAAGAGGCGCTACTCCCTTTGTTACTATGTGACCAGCGCTACTCGCTCTTGCTGACGATCCAGTGCTGAAGTCTTTGGAGGCTAGCGATGTAATGCTGCGGATGAGTGAGTGAGTGAAGTAACTTTATTTTGGTCCAGAGAAGACGCAGGGAAGACCCCGCTCCACCCGGCTAGTCCCACGTAGGGACAGCCAAGCCGAGCTTGACGGCCCGATCGCGGGCTCTCTGGACGGCCAGGGTGCCCGCGGATGCTGCGGATGAGCGAATTTATTGTTATGCCCGAAGAACGTCGTGTGCCGTGAAGGCTGGCCGGCAACACGGGCAGTCCTTTGTGTTGCAGTAGTCCGCGGGCTTGGTCACACAGTTTAGTGCGATTCCTCATCAGCCAGTCACTATTTTCGCAGCCTATTCGCTCTACTGCCCCACAGTATGCAGCATCAACGGAGCGCAGTAAGTTAGCGAAGACGCATTTGCATTTCGAACTGTTGATCGCACAGTGGCCGGGCAGCATCATTAATTGCTTCGCATTTGTGCGGCTTTTGCTGCGACTAGGTGCGACACGCCGTTGGAAGCGCCATCTCGTTTCTCTAGAGCAAGCTTCTTGTAGAGAAAGGTTTATAATCGCAATAATTCAGGGCGCTCCTCATAAGTAATCTCGGAATTAAAAAAAAGCGCTTGCACTATCCTATCCTATGCTCATTGTATGCGCGGACTCTGCACACTACAAAGAACATGCAATGAAGGTTTCTCTGCTGCACCGCGTTCTTCTGGTGCATTCGTTTGACTCCCTGCGATAATAAAAAGTGCTTCAATAGCGGAAGCTATCACGACAAGTGTACCTTCGCCCACCTGCTTTGCAAGCCGTTCCATCCGGGTTTCGATTCGTATGCCGCCTCACCAGTTGCTCGTCATTTCTATTCTTGGATCACCCTCAAGAATGTAAGTCACGTCGAGTTTGAAGGAGGGGTGGCCAATTTCTTCTGGCCTTCGAAGTTTTCATTTAGAATATGCGATGAGTAGAATTCACCGTTCCGTATCCTGTAGCAGGCTGGCTGCTAATCTGATGGGTTGGTAGGTGGACCTAGGCGAAATAACTTTGAAGACAGTATCAGCAGGGCGGGTGAGATATTTCGTGTGGGCGAAATTTTTATTTACTGTGACGCACGTGCAACCTTTTCGGAGTGCGGCGAGTTAAAAACCTTCTGCATTAAGAAGCAGCATGGTCGTTCGTGTAGGTTTTCCGTGTGATGACCATGTCTCTGCTGCCCGGCGGGGTTGCTTAACGGTAAGGACGTTGCGCTGCTGAGTACGAGCTCCCGGAATCAAGTCTTGGCCACTGAGGCCCCATTGCAATCAGGGCGGCATGCCAAAGCAACCGTGTGCCATGCATTGGATGGACGTTAAGGAATGCCAGGTGGTCAAATTTAATCCGCATTCTTTCGCTCGTGGTCGTGGTCGGATCGGATCGTGGTCTTGCCACGTGAAGCCCATAATTTAATGTTTTAATGTGGCCGCAAACTTACAGGAATGAAAGATTCATTGCTACTTTGATGAAATAGCCAGTGGTATGAAATTATAAATTTAAGAAGAGTATGGAAGAATTGAAAAAAAATGACTACGCAAGTTTTGTTTCAAAGAACATATATACTAAGTTAGTTGAGGGAAGATACGCTTGACCTGCCTGATAAAGAGTTCAAGTATTTAGACAGCTTGGTTGTCTGCCCATGTGACTTAACTGTGCCCTCCTAGTTTTATATTACAATATTGTGTGGCACTGCACTAATATTAACAGGAGCGCTATAACGTAAAACTATTCCAAACTTTGCTATTCCAATTCTGCTATCAGCCCTCCACGATTGGTCAAAAACTTTTTTCAACGACCCCCACTTTACCTCTCTGTCACGCGATGTCATGAAAACCGCGGTACCTCCGCATCTGATATGATGTGTACACACTGATTATGCATGATTTGACAAAAAATACAGTTAACACAGTTACAGGTAAACAGAAAAACAGTTATTTCGTATTCGACCCCTTTTCGCCACTAGCCCTCGGCTATTGGTAAAATGTTTTCGGGCTGCACCAACTTCACCTGCCTGTCGCGCGACGTCACAAAACCGCAAGAACTCACCGCGTCAAAGTGACGTGTACGCGAGAAAGATGCATTAATATGCCGAACGAAACTGAATTTTCCTCGGAATAGCCGCAGGCTGCCCCGTTCCGAAAAGAATAAAAGATGGCTGCCACCGATCGCTGAAATGCTGGCTACTCGCACCTGCCGGAGAGCATGGGCGTACTTGCGTATAGTAAAACTTCTTGCGTGGCCATGTAAAGTTTTCGAACACTTTCGACACGTTTACCCCCTCATTCTGCCAACTCTTCTTTGCTGAGGGTCCGTTTTAGCGTCATTCTTGAGCTTCCGTTGCATGCCGCCGCGATTTTCGACCAGCCACCGCAAGCTAAGTAAGGGAAAGCCGACCAATCGTAGACGCCGGCACCACCCTCTTCATCCGGTTATCGACTTTCCGTGCAGTGGCGCGGCCCCATCGAATCCCTCTCCACTTGAGCGCTCTCCTCGCCTCTTGTCAGCCAATTAGATAAGACAAGCCGCTCACTGTAGGCAATGTTATTCGTTTTTCAAGCAAAAAAAAAAGTGGCCTCCTATGAACGAGGAGAGCGTTTGATTGGTCTGTTGAGACAACACTGCGGGTGACCGCCCGGTGCTTGCGTTGGCGGTTACGCAAATTTGACGTCAGGAGATTGGAATAGAAACATACGGGAATAGTTTTACGTTATAGGGCCCCTGGTCTCACATATTCACCTGGTATACGTGTTGTTCGAATAAAACTAATTTTTTGTTGCCTATGTTGGGTATTTATGAACGCCATTCTCGCTCTCTTCCAATGTATTATTTTTATTGCACCAATGATGACAATGTGGACAATGTTTAACATCATTGCCAGGGCATGACAATGACAGCATTTCGATGAAGGAATCACAGAGGTAGAATCACGACAGCGCCATGACGGTAAAGGTACGACGATGGGGAGGCTGACGACAGTGCAGTTGCTATGACAAAATTACTGTGATGGAAAGGGCAAAGCGGAGTGACGGCGACTTCATGATGACGACGCAGATGTGAATAATGACATGGTGAAAATTGAATTCTGACAATGGTATGATGACGACGGATCGTGGGCCACGTGACGACGACGATGCGACAATGCAGTAACAGTGACAGAGTAGAAATGGCGGAAAGATGGTGATGAGTTGACAATGAAATAAGGATCACAATGCGATAAAAGCAATGAAATGACGACAAGAGCATGGGAAGGACGGCATGTTGGTGTTAGAGCTTACGTCTGCACGCACATGCATAACCTGCCTCTGCGGGCTGCCTTTATTCGCACTACATGCGCTGTTTGTTTGCATGATGTCTGCTACTGGCCGATCGCGCCGCCTTAATGACCCGTAAATCCGGTGTTTGTTTGCACTATGTGCGATATTGGCTAATCGGGCCACCCTAATTCGCACTACATCCGTTGTTTGTCTACTTATGGCTGGTGTGTTTTCGAGCACCGCACTATCTCCAGGACGTGCCCACATTTTCTGGGAACAAAATTGGCACGTCTTTGCACGGGACCTAGCTTTTACCTTTGCTCCAACAAGGAAAATAAATGCTTCGAAATTAAATTTTTTGCAATTCCTGCGGATCGCCCCCTCGCAACGCTTGACTGTCCGCAGCATTCGACTCAGCTCAAGAAGTGCCATTCAGAGAGACCACGCATACCGACGTGAGTTTATTCTTCACGCAAGTACTAATCCTGAAACTTGCAAGGTGACGGCCGTGCCCAGCTAAGCCTACTCGCGATCGCCGAGCCCTGCTGCCTGAGGCTCCGCTCCTCGCGCCTCGTGCCTCGAGATCCACGTGCACGCCGGGCCGCCCGACAACGGCTATTTTAAATGTTTTTTCCCTCTTCAAACGCAGCGGCAACCTATCATTATGGAAGTTGACCGAAAGAACTCCATAACAGGAATAACAAACAATGAAGCAGAGATGAACGACACGGAGCCGACGTTCGACAGCAACAGCGGCAAAACACTACGCCAGACAGGACCGTGGGTGATGCTACTAGCGCGACAACAGAAGAAGAAAGAATCCATCGCAACTTCAAAGACGCAGAAGGAGTTCTCATACGAACACAGCACGGGACAGAACACGAATGATGGAAAACAGCAAGCCCCTCAAAAGCCATGGGGCCACAACAACGCAAGCAAGCCACGGCCTCGCTTGCCAACGACCCCACCACTACCAGAAAACCATTACAAGATTGTTTACAGACCTAAAGCCGGTGTGAAAGTGTCAAACTGGAAAGACGGAGTGATAGCAAGAGGATTAGCCCAAGCATGCGGAGTCACACCCCAGGAGCTCTACGCCAAGGTGATCATACAGACACAGTGGCAACAAAACTTAATTCTGGCAAGTACCGAAGAAGAGGATTGCGCACTTAAACTAGCAGAAATAACAAGCATCGCAATAGGACACGCAACATACGAAGTCGCACCTTACCTCAAGCCAATTCCGGGCACTGTACGTGGCGTTGTTCACGGAATAGAGGAAGGCACCACCGACGAGCAGCTAGTAGATCTACTAGCAACAACCAACAAGTGCAAAATCCTGTACGCTAGAATGCTGGGAAGATCGACGTCGGCAGTGATCACCTTCGAGGGCCCGCACGTTCCGTTCTACGTTAAAGTTGGATGTACGCTTACCCGCTGCAGACCGTACCGAAAGTCAGTGCAGTACTGCAGATCTTGCGGGGAGATAGGACACAGACAAGACGTCTGCCCTAATCCAAACGATGAACTATGTGACAACTGCGGAGAAAACAACGCTGACCCAAATAACCACCAATGCGAACCGAAATGTAAGCTCTGCGGAATGCCCCATGAAACGGCGGGTAGAGACTGTCGAAGGAAGCTGAAACCGGCCCCGCCACCATTGAGAGTCAGGGAGCGGTCAAGATCGAGACAGAGACGCTTCTGGTACCAGGCCAGCGTTGTATCTAACAACGACAACGAGCACATGATGTCCATGTCACCATCGCCACAGTCACCGACTGAGGCCGAGCAGACAAAAAGATCCAGATCCAAGTCGGGATCGCGATCAAGGGAAAGACAACAGAGCGTCCCCCGGACAACGGCAACGGGCGTGGAACACGACGACACCCAGCGCAAGGTAAGCTGGGCCAACGTCGTCAGAGGGCACATTCATACGTCGAAAGAAAATAATGGCGTTCAAACCACAAGACACTCGAGGTACGAAGACACGATAATGATTCTCCGAAGACAGA
This sequence comes from Dermacentor albipictus, assembly GCF_038994185.2. Classification (NCBI taxonomy): domain Eukaryota; kingdom Metazoa; phylum Arthropoda; class Arachnida; order Ixodida; family Ixodidae; genus Dermacentor; species Dermacentor albipictus. The sequence continues at coordinate 98,786,375 of NC_091823.1, forward strand.
ACGATGAATTGAAGCGAGAGCTAGAACAGCAAAAGAAGAAGACACAAGAGAAGGAAGCCAGCACAGAAAAACAGCTCGAATACCTGATGCGAGAAATAGAACAACTACGGAGAGAACAGACCCAGCAATCGCAAACACCCCTACCGCGGCCTTCATCCCCACCCCCACCACCATCACCAACAGAGTCATCAACAACAAGTCAACAAGTCAACAGACCAGAGCCATCAACACTGTCGAACCAAGCGGTGATAACCCAGAGCGACCTCAAGACACTTGAAGACCGCATCAACGCCAACGTGACCATCATGATGGAAACCACACTGTCCACAGTAACGCAGGTTATGCAAAACACGGTAACACAGATGATACAGACTGGCTTCCAATCTCTCAAGAACGAAATAGAGAACCAGATTCAGGCTCTACAGACCAAAATGACACAATCCGGAGAAAGTTTCAGTCAACGCATTCACATGCTAGAAGAAAGAGATAATGCTCGCAAGAAACCTAAGTACCCTGCGCGAGAAGCCAAGATAATGCAGACCCTAAGCGAACAAGATGGCGAGGCAATCTAAAGAGGAAGATGACTACAAGCAACACCTACGGCTCAAAATTTGGCAATGGAACTGTCATTCTATTCGAAGTAAGAGAAGCAACCTTGTACAATTCTGCAGGCAGTTTGACCCAGACATTATAGCCTTACAAGAAACCGAAGCAGAAGACTTCAAGGTCAGTGGTTACCTCACTCACGTCACTGACGGTCAAACGAGGACAGCAATCCTGACCAAGAAAGCCATCAACGCTCAACGACACGACATCCAACACCGCATCGAACACACCCTCGTCGAAATCGTACCCGAGAAAAAACAGCAGCAAAGCCTCTTTGTGTTAAACGTGTACAGCCCACCAAAGGACCACCTAAAGGATCTAGACAAGCTTATGAGAGAGGTGAAGAAGCTGAGCAAGGGTAACGGGCTGATAGTCGTTGGAGATTTTAATGCTCCCCATGTGGCCTGGGGTTATGCGGCCTCAAAGAAAAAAAGGAGAAGACGTGCACAACGTAGCCCAACAACACCTCCTCACGCTACTCAACGACCCGCAGACACCCACGCGCATCGGCAACAGTGTATCTAGAAACACCAGCCCCGACCTCACATTCGTACACGGACTCGAACAGTACGAGTGGAGCTGCATGGACGAGAATCTTGGCAGCGACCATTTTATAGTGCAAACGATCATTCCGCACCACAAAGCAACGATGAAGATAGGAAAAGCCAAGATCACGGACTGGCAGGCCTTTCGCAAAGATGAGAGTGTCATTAATGCGACGATAGACGACATAACAATATGGATCAGAGTCGTGGAAAGAGCCGAGAAGCATACGAGGGCAATGCAGCTGTCGCAAATCACCCCCGTGGTCGACCCGCACTTACTCCACCTGTGGGAGGCGCGGAGGGGTCTCGCCAAACGCTGGCAGCGTAACAAGTGCAACCGGAAACTCAAAATTCGAATCTCTAAGCTGATCAAGGAAACGCAAGAGTACTCTGAACAACTTGAAAGAAAGAACTGGCGCGAAACATGCAACAAGCTTCAAGGTACCTTAAGCAGCAAGCGCACTTGGGCGGTGCTCAAGACTCTCCTATCAAAGAAGGAGAACAAGAACGCCGCAAAACAGAAAATGCAGCGACTCATACACAACCACCCGGGGAACGAGGAAGACATTATCAGAGAAGTGAAGGAGAAGTTCCTCGGTACTGAGCGAAACATAACTGTAGATTCGCACTTCGACGAGTATCGAGGCAACCCAAATATAGAACTGGATCGGCCCTTCACAGAAGCAGAAATCGAGAGGGCCTTGAGCAAGCTCACCCGCAACACGGCGCCGGGGTACGACAGAATAAACAACAAGACACTCCGGAACCTTGATGGACCCTCTGTAGACGCGCTCTTAAAATACATCAACGAGTGCTGGCAACAAGGTAAAGTACCACCGGAATGGAAACATGCCGAGGTAACCATGATACCTAAACCCAACAAGCCCATCAGCGTGCAGAACCTTCGACCTATATCCCTAACCTCGTGTGCTGGAAAACTCTACGAGCACATGGTGCACAACCGCATGATCGACTATCTCGAAGACAACGAACACGTCCCAAGCACTATGTTCGGATTTCGAGCTCACCTGTCCGCGCAAGACGTGTTGCTGCAAATCAAGGAAAAAGTCATCGACAAGCTAGACACGCACAGCAAAAGAGCCATCCTCGCACTTGACGTGAAAGGGGCTTTCGACAACGTGTCACATGAAGCCATACTGCAGCACCTCAACGTATATAACTGCGGTGAAAAAGTATATAATTACATCAAAGCTTTTCTGAAAGAACGTACAGCCACAGTGGGGATAGGCAACTTACGCTCTGAGAAATTCGACATACCGCGAAAGGGAACGCCACAAGGCTCCGTCATTTCGCCGATGCTATTCAATCTGGCGATGAGCTCACTACCCAAGCAACTGAAGTAAATAGAAGGGATTGGTCACGCAATATATGCTGACGACCTCACCATCTGGACTACGGGAGGGTCGACAGGTCAACAGCAAGACGCTCTGCAAGAAGCGGTTGACACTACGGAAAAGTACCTGGAAGCATGTGGACTGACGTGCGCACCTGAAAAATCGGAGCTCTTGGTGCTAAGAAAGCGCACAAGAGGCCGACAACCGCAGCAGATACCAGACCCGGTAGTAAAGGTGGGAGGCATCATGATTCCGCAGGTTACGACGCTCCGCATCCTCGGACTCCTGATTCAAAAGGACGGGGCCGGGGGAGCAGAGTTGGAGAAAATTCAGAGAACAGTGCAACAAATAACCCACCTTATCAAAAGAGTGACGAGCAAAAGCCACGGACTCAAGGAAGAAGACTGCACGAAAATGATACAAGCGCTGCTCACGAGCATCGTCACGTACGGGACCCCATACGTTGACATGCAGAACAGTCAACGAGACAAAGTAAACGCCCTCATCAGAAAATCATACAAAATTGCCTTGGGTCTGTCCCCCTCCACGTCCACAGCGAAATTACTCAAAATGGGAGTCCACAACACGTGGGAAGAGCTCGTGGAGGCGCACAACGTCAACCAACTGGAGAGACTAAAGCTGACAAAGACGGGAAGAGCCCTGCTGCAAGATCTGGGCTACCAAGTCGAGGATGAAAGGCACCTACCTCAGCGTATCCCACACGAGATCAGAGACAAGCTACACATAAGTACCATTCCCAGAAACATGCATCCCGAGTACGACAAGGAAAGGAGACAGGCGAGAATACAGGCGCTCAAGCGCATACTCGAACGCACCAACAGCAAAGAAGAAAACGTTAGATATACGGATGCAGCTGCGTACAGTACCAACGACCGATTCGCAATCAGCGTGGTCGACGAGAAGGGCGAACAACTTACAGCCACATCCATACGTGCCAAGGACGCGAGCACAGCGGAAGAGGTGGGCATAGCCCTGGCCATCGCAACGTGCAAGAAGGCCATGTTAACCGTGGTGACGGACTCGCAAGAAGCATGCCGAAGGTATATGAACGGAAGGATTGGAAAGGCAGCGCTTCAGGTCTTGAACACCACCAAGATAGAAGCAGCACAAATCCTCTGGACACCGGGGCACGAGTCTCTCACGGGGAACCAGGTGGCGCACGCCGCGGCTCGAGATCATGCACGCCGAGCCATCTCCGACGCGCAGAGAACGCGTACCAACGACTGTGACGAGGATGAAGAACGCATATCCAAGAAGTACTCGGATATCTTGGCGCACTACAGGAAGCAGAGGCGTTGCTACCCGCCCGCGCATAAGACGATGAGTAGGGACCAAGCGGTAACCTGGAGAAGACTACAGGCTGGAACCTACCCACACGGAACGCTGCTGCACGCCATGTACCCGGGCATCTACGGGCGAGACTGCAAGTTCTGCCCGCCGGACACGCCCAACACCTTGCGCCATATGGTGCTGGAGTGCAGAAATAACCGCGAAGTACCACCGTCATCATCACCACCAAGCGATAACAACCAGGAAGAAGCGGATATGGAGGAAGAATCGAAAGACCAGTGGGAGGCTCTGCTGGTGACGCAAGACCCTGACAGCCAGCTGCGGTTGGTGAACAGGGCTCGGGCGGCGGCAGCGAGCCATGGCTACCTGGACTGAGGAGGCCACCCACCTTTGGGCTCAAGAAGCCTGGTCTCAAAATAAAGTTTATTTCTCTCTCTCGAAATTAAAAATGAAATTTATTTCTGTGGTCTTTAGGTGCCAAAACCACGATTTGATTGTGAGGCACGCCGTCGTGTCGTGGGGACTGCGGATTAGTTTTGGCCACCAGGGGATTTTTCATGCGCCCCCTATGCACGGGAACCGGGCGTTTTTACATTTCGCCCCCACCGAAATGTTGCTGCCGCGGCCGATGTTCGATCCCGCGACCTCGTGCTTAGCAGCGCAATATCATAACCGCTAAGCCACCGCGGTGGGTTATTTAGAAACGTAATGTGTGTCATCATGCGCATAGGAGCTGTAGAATAGCAATCCCAGCCTGCGTCGCACGCTCCAGCCAGGAAACTGTTCATGTAGCTACGCGTTAACTCATGAAGGTTTGCCGCCATGGCAACCCAGGCAAAAAAAAAAAAAAAAACCCACGCAGCTATGCAGGATCTGCAGGGCAGACGAATATTTTACTTCGTGAGCTTCTATTATTACGGCGCTTATTTTTTTGCCATGGAGGCGCGAACCGGCTTCTTTGTCACTGTCGAGAGCTCAGCCAAAACAAAAACAAAAAGAACATCCCCGTCAAACACTTGAGAAAATCAAGGCCGTAGGCATTAACAATGTGACACTAGCGGACAGTGTGACTAAAGTGAGAGGAGGAAAGAGAGATGCAGATTGAAGGACGACAATGCAAACAGTTCTGGCTGGTCAAAGAAGACGGCGCGTGCCAAGGAGGCTAGAGTATTCTGCACATCGCTTGGAGAAAGTTCCAGTTCCTTCGCCCATCTGTCATGGCGCTAAGTCGGCATCTATTTGCCAGCCATGTCGTTCTGGATTTTGCGTGCGCACGTTGCTGAAGACGGTCGCCCGTTGGAGTCATTCATACTTTCGCCTCTTCTCCGTTGGTTTTCGTTCCCGGTGTTATGCGTACGTGTACTGTCATCTCCTCTTTCTCGGTCCGGTGTTTACCCTACTTCTGACAAAGTGTTGCAGCTTCGTGATCTCGGGAAGTTGCTCCCTGCGCACTTCTACAGTAGAAATATGCTAATGAGGAAGAAGCCGAGTCGTCGGGCGAATGATGAGACTGCCAGCCACCCTAATTGAGTACAAGGTCACGCCTTCACCGCCTGCACGGCAGGCGTTCCTAGAATAATAACATTTGTGTAGGCTTAACGAGGCGCTCAGATATTATCAAGAGGGTGCTCGACAAGACAGAGAGTCAATTCACATATTGAGAGTGCTGCAGCGGTAGCCCCTGTATAATGTGGAGATGTTGAGATTTGCAGTAGCATTTCGACATTCAAAAAAAGAAAAGACGCAGACCTACATTACTCTTAACGACAGATTGCCGAGTTTCATATTCTTAGCAAGCTTTATAAAACGCACTGTTTTTGATGCGCAAAAACCATGCATGGCATACAGTGCGGTTTCCTAATCATTGCTAGTGAATCATGTCACTGCCATCACCTGCGACTATTATTGAATTTACCCGCAGTCAAATAATTTATCCACTTACAAGTGAAAGCTAGGGTGTCGTATTATGGGCACTTGAAACGCCTTCTTTCACTAAGAAATGTTTTTTTTTTCGTCACCTTCTTACCAGTGCCCTGGTTGTCTCGAAGGAACGAACGTAATTAAACTAGCGGCTTTCTGGCAATCCCTTATTGGACACCTTTTCCGGCCCGAAAATTCACAATTTTACCAACAAAGCAAAGACAACGCATAAATCTCTGCACGCTTGCGCGGTCTGCTGATACATAGCTGTAAAGTTCACCGACTATTGGCTATGGACTAAATACGCAAATTTAGGCCTAACTTAGTGTAGTATTCTTTCTTGTTGTATAAAATTGGGCAAACGAGCGAGAATTAAATGTAGTCAAAGATTAGTGTTTCTTTAGTGTAACTAATGCATAGAGAACCCAAACGACAAAAAGTATGCAGTAAGCACGCCATCAAATCGGCGTGACAAACTGACAAACCGCAAAGTGGGGACAGCAGCCAAAGAAAACTATCGTACAAAAAAAAGAACATGCGTCATTTGATAACTGAGGAAGCCGAAATACCTATATATTTTACATTTCAAGGCGCAAACGGTAGATGTACATGTGAACCACATTTTATTTATTATTATTCACGACATGACATGACATGACAAGAACTTTATTTGAGTCCTGAGGGACTGAGACCTCGGGGAGCCAAACCGAAGGCTCCCGAAGATCAAGTCGGTGGCTCCGCCCACGATGGAACCGGGAGATTAAGTCCCGCGGCAATGTCGTGGGCCCTCTGGACAGCCTGGAGTTGAATGTTGAGATTGCTGCTCTTGAGAGAGTCCTGCCAATGTTCTCTCGTGATGGGTGGAGAGGCGTTAAGGGCTGGGCACAGCCAGAGCATGTGGTCAAAGGAGCATGAGTCATGACCACATTTGGGGCACGACTGTGAGTGTTCAGGATCTATCCTGTGAAGAGACCGAGGAGTGGGATATGTACGGGTTTGCAGGAGTCTTAGTGTGGTAGCCTGAGGTTTATTCAATTTGGGGTGAGGGGGTGGAAATGTCCTCCTGCCTAGTCGATAATGAGAAACAATTTCGTGGAATGTACTTAATGGATCTTTGTGGATGTTGACCTCGTTCCAAGCCTGGCTACACGCGACAGCGCGGTGCGTGAAATCGCGCGCTCTCCGGTGGGCCTGCTCGTTAGGATTACATCCAAGCGGGTTAATTGAGCTGTCTAGATGGGCTGGGAACCACGAGATTTGGTATCCTCCTTCGGTACTCTCCCTAGTCCTTCACGAGTCCACAAATTCTTGCAAAAGAAAACGCCTAGCTTTAGTGTCAGCACCAGGCACACATTTCAAAAGAAACAAAACATCCCGCAAATATGAATTCTAATCCCTCGCACATGTGAACTACGTTTCCACTCGTCTAAAATTTTGACGTAAGAGCTGTACTTCTTTTTCTTTTTTCCTGATAAAGGCTGCTAGGTCTGAAGGCTGCAGCGTTCCGATGGTGCTCACTGTAGCAGAAAAGCATCGAGCAACCCTTTTTTAAGACGGAAGTTCAACACGCCAGCGTAGCGCAAGTCAGGCGCCAGCCGCCATTACCTGTCACGTCCCTGCGGCATGCTTCACAGCTACGCAAGCGGGCATGGCGTCCAAAAGTCGAGCAGGTTCCGACAAAGCAGAGGCATGTCCGGGCGAAAACAAATCGAAAGCACGCGCATCTCCTGTTTTTCTTTCTTTTTGTTGTTGTTGTTGTTTTCCAAAAGAAAAACAAAAGTCACCTAGCGTTGCCGGCACATGGGTGTGAAAATGAACAGGAAAGACAATAGAGAAAGCAGTTATCACCCCTGAACACGCGAATTCCTGAAACTGGGGAGCGTTTTCTCCCATCCCTTTCCTGGCTGCTGCTTCCTCGGTGCTCGATATCTAACGCTACCCAGCGAATGCCAAGGAGACTCCTTGGATGCGCGTGCGTCTGCATTTTCGCTTCTCCTGGTGCCATTTATTCCTTGTTTCATTTTTTTTCTGCCTAAAACATCTGCCGGCAACGAATGTCGCTGGGCCAACACCATGGCTCAGTCGCGCTCACGGCTGCTTGGCGTTCAAGGCGCTCTTGGAGAAGACGCTGCCACCACTTCTTTCGAAGTGCATATGCGGGTCCACTGCGGGTGTTTTGGCAGAGTCAAAGCATTTAGGCCGTGCCCTCTCTTTCTACGTGAAGGGCATTCTCAAGCGTACTTGTGCAGCTAGGCATCACCGTAGAGTGACTTCGCTCGTCGTCGACCTTCCTTTCTGCGCCTCGATTGTGTGCTGTCGGCGCTTGCAGACTTTTTTTTTTCTTTTTGCCCCGGCAACCCGTGCGTTCTGCGTCTACCCCTGCTTGGGCGTCGCTCTGCATTCGCTTTCGTAAATAATTTGCACAGTACACCTTCTGTATATCCTCAGTTATGCTTCCCGACTGTAATACTGAAAGTGCAGGTAAAAAAAAATTCAGCTATAGTGCAAAGACGAAGATATATGACGTGTTTTTCAATATAAGCGCAAGGCTTTGGACACACCCCATGCAGTTTAGCTTGTCAGTTTTCTCTTACTTTAGCGAACAGAGTATAGTCGGCCTACTTCCTCTGTTTCTTTACCGCTGTGGTACACAAGTGCACAATATATTACTGCGCCTAAGTTTTGTACCATGAATCACAGGCCAATATTACACCTTTGAACCATAAATTTACGTCTTCAAGGTCATGAGTTATGCCGTTTGATTTATGTAGCATATAGTGCGCCGCAAAAACTCACTGGAATGGTCATCTAAAAACGACCTGTGAGGGGCCGAATAAATAATAATGCCCCCGCGTCGCGTCTTTCCCGCCCCCCAATCATCCACCGACTATTCTTTTGACGCGAGCTGTTTGTAAATATTACATTACAGTGGCCTTATGTAAAGTTTTGCCTTTCTTTTAATTTTTTTCTTCGGTGTTTCCAACCAGAAAATCGTTAAAAGAAGCGGACGCGTGGTATTTTAAATATCGGTATTGCATGCATTAAGTACACTGTGCTTGATGATTTCGTATTAGACCGAAAAATCAATGTAAAAGTAAATTTCGGCCTAATGCTTCATAGATATAAGTACGATGGTGATATAAGCGCTCTCAGCGAGATCATATGCTGCCAATCACAATCCCTAAATTGAAAGAAGTTTAAACATTCTTTTTTGCCTCCTGGAAGCAACAGTACGAGGCTTCAGTCATTTTCTAAGGACGTACATACCCGTGCTTGTCATAGGTCCTCAAGTAAAGCTCAATGTTTATGTCTTTTCTAAAAAAAATTTTGTAACTAAAAAGAAAACTCGGAAGCATGAGTGCTGTTTGCATTAGCCTCAGGAAGCACCTTCGGCTGCTCTCTATAGCGACATCTGCAAAAAACCGTTTTCTTCCGATACATTCCTGTATTTGCATACTTTTTTTCACCTTTATGGGCAGTCAGCTACATACTATATGTGCCAGTAGCTTTAAACGCACCCATCAAATGTAGTCGCAGTTAAAATCGCAAACTTGGAGTGAACCGACGCACTTTGTAATATAGTTTTCCAAATTGCTTTTCTTTCTTTTGCGCAGTTTAACCAAATGGAGCGCTTATGGTGAGTGGAGTCCAAAAAATTTTCAGGATATTAGTGCTACTGTCCGGTTCCAACGTCAGTTGTCAAAGAAAAAGTAATTGTAGGCAAATATTCATTGAATTAGCTCGCTACTGCTTTAGGTAAATTGTGTTTCGTATCTGGACTATGGACATGGAGCATTGTATCAATTTGTTATCTAGTATCACCTATGCATTGTTTGCTACAAGTGGCACACTCTGCCCAGTAGTACGTAGCCGGACGTGCAGTTGAAACTCAAAATTGCCTTGTGAAAGTAATCCGACCCTGTACTGCCTAATGTAGTACTATATTGTACATGTTTGCATGTAGAGTACATGCGGCGGCCACAGGGAATGGTTGTTGACTTGGTACTTCTCCTTACTTTCGCATGAACGACAATGCCCGTGAAATTAGTGTTGTGTCTCTAGGCAACTCCGGGTGGATCGACAAAGATCTTAACTTTATTGTTGTTGTACACAATTTGGTATTATTCATTGAGGGTATTGTTCACGTTTGGAAGGGTGTTTGAGAGTTTTATCGTTAGAAAAGTCGTTGTTTTGCAGATGTTTGGGGTGGGTTTGAGAACCTTGGCTTGCTCAGGTTTCCATCGGTGCATTGGTATGGGTTATTCGAAGGTCAGTGTTCGGGTGCTTCTTCTTTGATAGGGTTTCTTTAATGTGATTGACCCGCTCTACGCGATCATGGTTTTCTAAACAAATGCGGCGTAGTTATGTTACTTGACTTTTAAAGATACCTTGTTTGCGGTGTCTGGAATGGTAGCTTCTGTATTCTTAGCATTTTTCTTGTAAAATTCTTTCCTATAAAGCGTTGTATTTAGTGTGAAAATGTCAATATACTGGACGTCTACGCTAACTTCAACCAACATTTAAAAAGAAAAGCCTAGAGCTCTTGAGAAACCGCGAAAAATGCATATGAGCGGTAGTCCTGTGCACATTGAAGCACTATATTCTTCAGCAATTAATCATTAATTGCTTTCATTTGGTCAACTTTTTAACTAATGGTGGAATTGTGTCAAATAAATATCAGCTAAATGTCAATTATAAAGTTGTAGAGCACTTCAAGTTACTTCGAATTCAAGCACTTTTTTCGTGATAAAATTTACAGGGTTGTTTTTGCCGGGAAACAACAAAAGCGTGCGGCTTACAAAAAAAAATACTGGATTAGATGCTCGTGCGGCTGCTATTGCGCGGCGCTAAAACGTGTGATGGGGGGAACAAGCATGGCTGCTGTTCGAATGCGAAAACTTATTCCCTCTCTCTCGTTTCGATGAGTTCACCCGATGTAGAAACTTATCGGGTCATCATTTTTATCCAACGGGCCAATTATACTGTATCAGGCATCGCCTTTCATCGTTCTCACGCAGTTCACCCTTTCCTTCCTTGAAACGTCATAAGAAGCTGTTGCCTTCAGTGCTCGGCCAGAAGCTTGCGTATGCGCCGTTATGCGACAAGAGCCGGACGCCCAGATGCCTACAACTGGCGTGACGCCCGAACACATCACCGTGCCCACAGTCGGGCTACAACCGTGCTTCTTCACCCACTGTACGCTTGAACGCAGCGCAATAGCAGTCGCTGATTTTCGCGGACTCTTGTTTTTACAAACGAAGCTGTCTATAGCTAGCCGATTCGTCCGTCCATCTGTCAGTCTGTCGGTGGCCTGTACGCCGAAAACTTTTCCGGTGCCACCCCATGCGCATGCGCAAAGAAAAAAGAGAAAGAGAGGCGCGCAATTAGCGAACACCACCTAGGTAGCACAAGGCCTGTTTACTCCGGCCCATGACGTTATGGTACCTTTCCAGAAATTTACATTACAAGGCTGGCGTCATGAAAGCAGTGACGTCAAAATCACTCTGGCTTACTGGGGAGCATCCCCATTAAATTCTATGCATGTCGGACCAGGTAACATGGCGTCATGGATCGGAGTGAAAAGGTCTTGTGCTATCTAAGCGGTGATTAATTAGATGCGCCAGTGGCGACCTCGTTGCTCTATGTCACAGCCGAGTGCGTACGCTGTAGTTTCCTTCCGGCTCCGATATGAGTTGACCACGCGTACTACTCAGGAGCAGGCAGCTTTCGATTACCAACTTCGCGAGCTGAACCGGGAAGGAGCTCGTCTACGCCATGCCGATGCTGCAGCCGGAGCACAAGAACAGGCTCGTGCAGCCGAGCGCAAGCAGCAACGGCACTAGAAGGAAAACTTGGGCGAGTTGGTGGCGATTCATGTTTCGCAAATTAATAGTGTAAAACAGCCAAGGACGAAGGAATAGAAAAAACACTACACTGGCGCTGACTCCCAACTGAAGCTTATTTTAAGAAGAGTCACATTTATATATACAGGCCAACACAGGAAAACGTGTCAACAGTTATGTGACTGTGCATGCGGATTGGGAGGCATCCTGGTGACTTGTCGAAGCACATGTGGAAAATATCAGTGCGTCGAGACATAAAAGACCATACACCCAATAGAAAACTGCCCTATCAAACTTAACGATCTACCGTAAAACACTAGATGGCAATTCTTTTTTACTAAGTTTGACAGACGGTATACTGACGTGTATTTCTGCTTCCCTATCAATATCAAAAGCTTCCATAATCTCCCTCGTGGTTTGATCCCAATGGCAGAATAATTTTTTTTTCCGCTAATGGTTGGCACCCACACTCTCTGCAATGCAAAGGCAAGTGCAAAGCGCCCATGCCTTTTAATGACGACAAGTGCTCCTTTAATCTAATGTTCACGCAGCGGCCGGTGTGGCCCACACAAACCTTCCCGCACGACTGGGGCAACCTGTACACAACGGAAGATTTACATATAATGTATCAATTTTTTAACTTCTCGGAACAGAAACTGCATTCCTTGTCATGGCCCGATAATTCTTTAGCAAACGAGAACAAATCCAACCAAGTTTGTTGGGCGTGTTAGACGCACCCTATACCTTCTTGCCACGTTCTTCAAGCAATGCGAAAACTTGTGGAAATATGGCACCACCACCGGTCTGATTTCATCGCGTGTAGAATCCCTTTATTTTCTCATTACCTTATTAGTAACCGGTATACAAATAATAATATTATGACAGCCCCTCAAGATATCACTTTCCGGGTAGCCAGCGTCCTGTAATCTCTGAAACTGGGCAAACAAATCCTCCCTCAGTGACAGCTCACATGGGTTCTGAAGCACCTCGCGCAGCGCGGCGTAAACAATACCACCATTTCCTGTTTTTGAGTGTCCTGAAAAAAAATTTAGAAGTGCCTTTACTGAACGAGGCTTGTATACCCAACACAAATGGTCCACCCGAAACCTCATTCTGTTATCCAGGAATTGAATCTTTGGTAGGCAACTCAAAAGTAAATTTTAAACCTTTATCGCATTCCTGAAAACTCTTTGAAACACCAGCTACTTTACTATTTAGATCCTTTCTTTCGGTGATGATCAACAAATTATGAACGTGCCTAAAGGCATTAAGGCCCAAACTTCCTGAATTGCTGGCGACACAATTATGAACTGGACTCAGGAAAATATGGCTTAAGGCTGGGGCCACCCTCGACCTTATACAAATTCCCGACTTCTGTAATGACGTGCTCCATTTCCATTAAATAAACATAGAGTGCAAATAATTCTAAATTTAAAAGAAAATGCTTTCCACAAATGTTTCGCAACTCCCAACAAACTTGGCTTTGTCATTATCATTAACCACACAAGACCTCACACTCTTCATATGTTCAATATGCGGTAGCGTAATGCGTAATGGCGCACTGAGGTTTGCCATGTGTTTCGACAAGTCACCAAGATGGCTGCTAATGCACATACACAGTCGCTTAGTTGTTGACATGTTGACCTGTGTAAGTAAATGTGACTTTCTTCAAAATAAACTTCAGTTGTTAGTCAGCGCAAGTGTCGTGTTTTTCCTTTCCTTCATCCTTGTCTGTTTTGCGCTGGCAATTTCCGAAACATGAAGCAGCAACTGCGTACCAAGGATCTGGCAGCCTATCGAGCCGTCGTTTAATGAACCATCGGGATTAACCCAGTGAGAAACACCGGTACCGAACATTTCAGCTTCGCTGGGTAATCATCTGTACGGAGTGTTTTGGCGGTGATTTTCCTCGGCAAATATAAGCGGGCAAATTTTAGCCCCAAGAATGTTCTTGAATTCGACGTAATTTGAGGCCCTCTTGAACATTACAATTGAAATGTTAGAGAGTCAAGCAATAATGAATAGGTTGATGAAATAGAAATAACTAAATAATAAACATTACGTGATTAAATATACTTGTTATGAGTACACACTCCTACCACTAATATCCAGTTGCTACGATTGCTGTAGAGCTCCTGTTTCTTTTGCTTTATTTAAACCTTGGTTCAATTTATCTGTCACACTCGGCATATTGTAGGTCTATAATGTTTATTACCTGAGTTGAATATTATAATGTGAGTTTTATTTTCAGGATAAAAGAATTTAGGAATATTACAAATTTATCTAGACTTTACTAACCATGTCCTCATATAATTATGTCGTCTGTATATCGTACGTATGTGTGGGGCTTGTCGATGGAGCGAGACAAGAAATCTGTTTCTATAGAACCCTTAGATATGCTAGCAAATTACATTATGGTGTTTGACGTGCCAAAACCACTTTCTGATTATGAGGCATGCCGTAGTGGGGAACTCCGGAAATTTAGACCACCTGGGTTTCTCTAACGTGCACCTAAATCAAAGTACACGGGTTTTTTCGCATTTCGCCCCCACAGAAATGCGGCCGCCGTGGTCGGGATTCGATCCCGCGACCTCGGGCTCAGCAGCCGAACAACATAGCCACTAAGCAACCACGGCGGGTCCTGAGGTGTGTTCCCGTAAGTTGGTGCAAAATGTGTACCAATATTTGTCCTATGTATATCCACGTTGTAATTGTCCTCAAATTTAATGTAGTTATATGTGATAACTAATTCAAGAAAAATGAATTTCAACAGAGTATTGTGCATTGTGTTTTCGTAAAGTTTCTTTTATTGGAGATAAAAAATCAAGGATTGGGACATTGCTGCATATAAGGTCGTTATGCCTGTTCTTGCGGAAATTATGCTTGGTGGTACTGAGCCTTTAGTATTAATGCTCTTCATAATTCTCTCTAGCTGGCAGGTATCTTATGAAAGTGATGAAAATGTGTTGGGCAAATCACTGAGAGTGGTTAACAAATGTAAAAGAAGGCTTAAAATACTGTTTCGTATGTTTCTGAAGTTCTCCCTCGTAATTATGCGTCAGGCGTCTTTATGATGGCTATAGCAAATGAAAGACATAAAGTGGGCCGTATGTAGCGTTAAAACTGTCCAGGAAACATTTGAATCAATCAATCAATCAATCAATCAATCAATCAATCAATCAATCAATCAATCAATCAATCAATCAGTCATCATGCCCATTATCTAGCAGCCGCAAAATATATTTTATTTATATATGATTAAGAAATAAATTGAGATTCCACAACGCATAAATTTAATCGCGTTTTTTTTGTCTCACGTTCCACAGCCTCTACATCGTTGGTGACTGCATGGCCCAAGCGTTATTCTTAGAGTCGTCATTTCGCCAGATAGGCGAAGCACTGATTGCGATAGCAAATTATTAGAGAGCTACACAAAGTAAGGTTAGTCGTTTTATCAACTTCATAAACTGCTGTAAACTCCCTGACTGAATCAACAAGCTTTTTGTCGCACACGCACAGACAAAAACGGACACATCTCACTTGATGACCGCCGACACTCGCTTTAAGAACGCTGGCGTGATGGACAGTGGTAGCAGCGATGAGCGAATTCCCCTTCGTGCTGCTCCTCTCTCTGACGCGACGTCCGCGCGCGAGAACGCACCGCGTACGTAGCCATCAGCTATCACGGGCTGGTTAACTTTGAATCTGTCGCAGATTGCCTCCAAGATAGGACGTGCACAGCCGCGCTCAGCCATAGCAGCAGTAGTAGAGAAGGTGATACACACTAACCTCCCCCTTCTCCGCCGCCTCCTAGCGCGCGCACATCTGCCTGCTCTTCTCATCACCTCCCCCCCCCCCCTTTGCGCGCGTCTGAAGACGGCGCGCACCCTCCAGGGCTCTCTTTCTTGTGAACGAGAGAAGATGCCGCCGCATCACCCCCACCATACTTCTCGGCTCACTCTCGAAACATCCAGGTCCCACCTACAGCCTATACGGTGCGTGTCCGCGATGTATCGCACTTTTACTTTGTATGGGCAACGCCTCCTTTACTAGATGCGTGCCGCGTGGCTAGCTTTCCTATTGAAGCGAAGGTTCATCTGGTTCAGGGTAGTCGCGGAGAGACAGCGCTCGCTGCCGACCCTACTTCCTGTTGCGGAGGAAATGACAATTACTAGCCTGGCGCGCGCTCGGACCAATGCTTGACGAGAGACCACAGGTATTGCCTCCGGGATTGCAGCAGGCGTCGCTAAAATCTTGGAGGCAAGGGAACGTGATTCAAGTTTGGAGCAGCGGCCGCAACGAGCTTTCGCATTCGACCCTTGTGGAAAGAAGGAAAGAAGAGAGGCGCCAGAACGAGCTTCTCGGCTCACGCGGCAGGCCTCTTCAAAGGAGGCCTTGGTATGGAACATCCCGGCTACGACGATGGCGGAAATCCGCATGGAGTGTATATATATTTGATAACGCTATAAAAAAACTAAATTTCTGAGACTGAAATACAGGGTGACTTGATAAAACCTCCTTGATTTCTATATGACTAAAAAACTTATGGCACATAGAAACATGAAGTCTGTGGCATCATGCAAAGCGATTCAAAAAGCTCTTTTTTTCCAACCTCTGGTTTCGCTTCAGGTGCTCAACAAATCCAAATAATGACAGAAATCAAGCGAGATCACAATGTGTGGTGTTATGCGGCAACAAAGTCACCCACTGCTCTCTAACGAAAATTTCGACGTGAATTTCTACGGAAACCACCAAGCTTATTGAGTTGATCAACATGATGCCACAAAGTACAGGGATCATTGTATTATACTTATTTTTATTTTATTTTGAAATCAGAGAAGTTTCATGTGGACACTTTGTCCAGATGAAGTTTATTCGTTTCAGCATCTGAAACAAAGCAAAACGAAAAGAAAATTATAAAGAAAACTTTTCAATTGTTTTACACGATGCCACAAACCGCAGGTTTCTTTGTATCAGTATTTTTATTTCATTTAGAAATCAGGGAGGTTTTATGTATACATTCTGTAAATAAACAGAAAGAAAACACTTCAGCGAAGTCTTTATTAAAAAACGGTAGAGCCAACAATAAGCATTGGCCAGGCTTTTGGTTGTCCTAAATACTTTCTCTGCCCAACCTCACGTCAGTTATTCTTCTTGTTGCGTTGAACTTCAACTTTCTCTGTTATTGGAATGCTCTCATTTTCTATACTACTCCGATGAAAAAACTCCTTGCTCCTAGCTTTCCTTTAGTGGGCGCACGCTTCTCTTTTCTTATTTTTTTAAGGGGGGGGGGATAATGGCGACTTCGCGTTGAAGTGAGAAATCGGTGCTCACTTTGGTTGAACGATGAAACACTCGAGGTCAACTTGACGTGTAGGTATAAACGGAACCTATAAAAAATGTATCAGAAAGGAAAATTCATTTAAAGAATGGCAGAGAAGGCGGCCTGAGCAAGCGTGCTCTAGGCTGCTACTCAAAGAAGAGTAAGTTTGGTACTTTCCCCTGCGTTTTCAGGAACCTAACAAATTCGGCAATTTAGCCAGAGTGTCGAAGTCGCAGAAAGCGTCGCGTCCACTTCTTAGACTCTGTGGGATACTCGTCTCAATGGCGACGTATTTCTTGTTTCTTCTTTATCCATACGTGGCAATCTTGAAGCCATAACAGCCGAAAAAGTGCTTAGGTTCGCGGCAGTAGGTGGAAAGCATCGGAGGCCATCCCTGCTAAAGCAGTGGCACTTTTATTTCCGCAGTAAGGAAGGTGTAGCATTGAGGGGTACTGAAACACTGACTGATTGCAAAGAGAGCAAGAAATGACAGAAAGACAGCCTCAGCAGTGTAATAAGAAAGAAAACAAAGAGGAAACAGATTGCAAAAGCTCTTCTGCGCGTAGGAACTGCTAGGGTCAACGGAAAGCTCAGATGGCCTGTAACACCATCTTTTATACTTGTTTCCTTCGACCACTCCATTTCAAAGTGTCCTTTTCTCCCTCAGCTTATCACGAAATAGTGTTTTTGTCCAGCGTTACATTCAGCACTGCCTTTACAAGGGGAGCGGCTGGCGAGAGCGGGAAAAGATTGAGTCAAGTTGATCTAGAGGAAGTGACGTGACCTGTCGTGTCGGGGCCTTTAAATAATCTGTCTCCATTAGACTGCAGAAACGGAACTGCCGAGGCTCTTCCAGTATGGCTCTTATAAGACTTTCCTTGTTTAGTTTTTTCCCCCTAAAGTTAGCTGACAAAATTAGGTCGTAATGCGTTTTAGTATCTACTTGGCCTGTCTGATGGGTTTAGAAACGTTTATTAAACGCCATTGTTGTTTAGAGTTTCTTTCCATTCTTATAGCTGAAACTGCTACAACATACGTCAACCTCGTAGTTCAGCCTATGCCTTGCGAATGTTCTTTTGATGTAAATATATTTGCACTTAAGACTCGCGAAGCTTCTGCTCACAGAAATGTATTTGCGTTGTTTTCATCCTTTGAAGGGTTAACTATTACTTCTTTCAGGCCTAGTTAAATTAGAGGGGATCAACACGTAATTTTTACTCTGAGAAATATAACGAAGTAATGTATATTCTCATTTGCGCAGAAAGTGCAAATATCGAGATGTTACTGAATGCGTGAAGGATAAGCATTTAGAGCTGAGGGACTCGACCTTTCCAAAGTTACGTGCAGATGAACTCAAGGAAAGAAGAGCTGTAATTAAGTTTTGTACTAATTCAAATGCAGTAATAACTCGGAAATTAAATATAATTGCGGGCAAGAAGACAACTCGCCGCCAGTGAAAGTCGAACCCATGTGCTCCCCATTATGCGTATTATCCGCATTATCCGCACTCTGCCAATTCAGCTACACCGGCGGATGTCTTTTCGTCTGCTATCCTGAGTATTCCTTCACATGTAGTAGAGCAAGTGCGGAGATTGTTCGCCAGTGCCACTCATGGCCATGGCGCTGGGTTTGAAACACCATTTCAGTTGCAAGCCTCTTGTAATACATGAACTGGGGAGCAAGCAACATGCTGATCAGCAATAACGGGCTGACTGTTCACTTCAACGCTGCTAACGTCAATGCCGTCGTTATGCGATGATCGATGGGAATCAGCGGAACTGATGAGCTCGATTTTTTTTTTTGCTTACAGCCACAGAAAGCCAATGCAGCTTTAAATAAAAAGTGTTTATGAACATATACAGCACCTATCATAGGCAACACAAACATTGTTGTTGACCTCAAATGTGCGGCACATCAAGCGCTGTAGGGTGTTGGCCCAGAGGTGGATGGCATTTACTAAAATCCTGACACCCTTTTCGCCTGTATATAAGAACAAATTGAAATAAAAAAAATGAAGACATGTCGTTCACTATAGTTTGACATCAGTAAAAGCCTCTTTTTTTCGTTAGTGTATGCAAAAACGGATGAAGAGAGGACCGATAAAAGAACATACATTGACCATGCCTTCAAACAAACTGCGCTCATAATCCTCATTTTCACCCGACTGCACATTGCGAATATTACTTTTCAGAAATAATACCCCGTACTTCCAGTTCACCACGATAGTTGTCTGAAACGATCGTCCCGTAGTTACACAGTGCAGTAAGATACGACGACGCATTGAGGCCACTCAGATCAACGTCGAGCACCCGAATTACATCCCCATGAGCCCGAAATTATATGTTGCGAAATTCGCGAGCAATCTCGGGCACCATGATATGAATTATTTACCGTACCTGGGCTATGAAATCTATCATACACAAGAAGTCGTTATACACTAGCGTTTATGTGTCATGCTTGCCCACGAATTCAGCCGCCAAGAAACATCCGACATCCCCATGAATCCTCGCATTATATTCTTCGCTTTCGTAAAGTCTTGGTGCACGGCAATTCATCCGCTATGCCCGTGCCCGTTCCACATTCCGCGATAGATGCATCTCCTTGCGGCAACCGCCTTGTCCTTCGGCCTGTTTTCTTCATTCCGCTCTGTTCTACCCTTCTCTATTTTTTGCCTTTTCTTCGGTTTGTCAACGCAGTTTTCTCTTTCTCCCGTTAAATGCAGGTTCCTTCTCCAATTCGTACGATTCCTGTAGGTGACATTATCGGTTTTGCGAGTGCTGCATTTGGTCTTTTTTTTGCCGCACTTTAACGTTAGCAAGGTAAAACGCAATAACACTCAAGCAGAAGGGTGGCTGTCGGATTCGCCGACGCAGCATGTCGTTCTCATCATTTCAGCGGGAATTCACTACAAAGTATCGACCCACACAAAGGTTTGCTCCTTTCTTGCTCCCACAACAGCAATTTGTATTTCTTTTTTTGGAGTGCTTCTCCTTTTCTTGGTAGTAAAGAATGGTGCAAAGTCTGCGAGATTGACATGCTCGCATTGCATTTTTCTTCAGGGGACCCTTCTACAGAGAGCTTTCCATTTCAAACGATAAGATAGGAACTTCGTTAGAGGGCCTGGCTTTAGACACAGAAAGCGAGGTTAGCGATAAGGAAAAATAACTACAATGAAGCAAGAATATATGAAAAGACAGAGTGGTTATCCAGAGTAACTACAATGCTGGAGGCGAAGCAATGTATATCAAGGAAAGGCGAACGCAGAGCCAAAGCAAACGCAGAGCCAAACCAAACGCAGAGCCAAACCAAATGCAGTCAACTGGGAGCAGTTTTTTCTCTCTTTTTTTGTGGCATAAATATTCTTTTCGATGCATTTTGCTTCTTTCAGTTTCCGCGTCTAGACGCTTTCAGCTGGCCCTATGTGCCTCATATATTTAAAGCTGTTCTTGCTTTTGTTTTTCTCATCGCTCTTTTTCTTTTTCCTTTTGTTTCGAAGCTCATTCGACAAATAAGGTCTGATGACTGATATATGCAAACTTGTCTTGAAATCTTCAAGTATTACGCTTCCGGCGATTATGTAGCTATTTTAATATTGCAAATGTTTATTCGGGTCACTTGGGTATAGGAGCATAAGCATCATGTTAATGAAACATGAATGATCATAAAATAGAAGTGTGCATTCACACGCTGCGCAACTATGTGCACGGTGCGACTGTGGTTCAGCGTTACGACAGACAGGAATTATGGCAGAGCACGCAGAACAGAAAACAAGAGAAACTATAGTGTTTGAATGAATTGACGACTTAATGCTGATGAGTGTGTTTGGCAGCCATCAGGCGTAATCGGTAATAGCGATGTTTTATATTGAAATTGGAAAAATGTACACATTTTCTGTATTGAAACACGGAGTGGGATTGTTTTTTCAGCTTCATATATTTATCCGTTCTGATTTTTAAATGCAAAACATTATTTCCCTTCCTTACAGAGGCCTAACTAGACTGGCTTGGTTTCTCGCTAGGAAGGCTCAGTGGGGCGCGAGGTTATAATACCCTTGCTTATTGGCGCCTCAGGCTGATACGTCTCGACTGCTTCATAACGGGTTTAGCACAACCTGTCGCCTAGTAAATTAAACCTTGCTTTTGATAGCTGCATTTGCACCAGGGTCCATCAAAGCAGCAGCCCGCTGCTGTGCGTATTAGGCCACAGGAAATTTTATCTGTTGCGAGGTTAACAACCATACTAGCCTTTCCTTCCTTCATGCAAGCTTGAGCTTTGAGATGCCTAGCCTCATGCTTCGCGTAGCAGCTATATTGAAAGTGAAAACGTACCAGTGTCTTCCATTCATTTGCCGTGACAGATAACGCTTTGAGACTCTCTCTGACTTTCCTGCGTCTTCGAAATGAGCCCATTTGTTGCCAAATGCGCTACCTTTGGTATCGGCTTACGTCGGTGGCAAAAAGGTGGAATCTGGCGTTTTGTATCATGCAAAACCACAATACATTATAAAAACACTAAGCATGTTTGCGATGACGATCATGCAAAGTCGCGCTTTTCTCCCGTCATATCTGCATTATCCTGCGGCGTCCAGCCATGCAACAGTCGGACATAAACAGCCCGCTAAGACTACGCTTATCTGAATAATCACTCACAGTTCGTGGGGAGTGCGGTTGGTACGTCTGCTAACCTGCCTGTATTGTCTGGGGTTCCACAAGATTCCGTGCTTGGTCCTCTCTTGTTTTTAATTTATATAAATGGCGTTGCTTCTAACATCGATCATTATGTTGCAGTAAAATACTTCGCTGATGACTGCGTGATGTATAGTGTTGTCAATAGCTCCTCTTGCCAAATACTACTGAACAATAGCCTCTGTAAACTCACGGACTGGTGTGAACGAAACCAAATGTAAATCAATTTTGAAAAAACAGTTTCTGTGACAATAACCACAAAGAAAAGCCACTGTCTGATACGTACGACATTGCTAATAAATCTATTGAATCAGTAACGTATGTCAAATAGCTAGGACTAATCAGTTCATGAGAGTGGCTTGTTGGGCTAGTTGGTACATGGTTATACTAGGAGAATGCCAGCAAACTCGAAAGCAGAAAAAATCGGGAGGCAGACATAGACAAAGAGCCATCTTCCTGTCTCTTTGTCTATGTCTGCCTCTCGATTTTTTCTACTCAAGCTTGCTGGCATTCTCCTAGTATAGTTAAGACTAACTATCACGAGCAACTTAAAATGGGACAAACATTGGAAGAAAGCTTGTACAACAGCGTTTAATAAACTTTCCTTTTCACGCAGGAAATTAAAAGACTCACCGTCAAGTGTTAAACTAGAGGCATACCGCATTTTGGTTCCACCAGTCCTTGAGTACGCTGGCGCAGTATGGGACCCATACTACGTTAAATATATTGCACAAGCAGAACGAATTCAGCACCTCGCTGCTCGACTTATTGTATCTCACTATCGGTCTTCTTGATCTGTTACTGACATGTTGCAGTGACTGAATCTGGAACCCCTCCGTGTCCGTCGAAATATTTCGAGACTAAAAATGCTTTATTTTATCTATCAGAACAAAATCGGTCTGCCGCGCGCAACTCATCTTTCCCGCGCACAACACAGGTCTTCTAGAATTAACCACTCGAGTGTTATCCGCCAGTACTTTGCGAGGTCGAAGGTGTTTCACAAGTCTTTTTTCCCGCTCACAATTGAACAGTAGAATTGTCTGCCAGCGTCTTTTGTTGATTGTGCAAATTTAGATTCCTTTGTGAAATCTTTGTTATTGCATTTGATCTAAACCTCTCCTGCTAGGGCACATTGCTGCCTGCAGTGTCGTGAAAGAAATAAATAAGTAAATAAATGAGTAAATAAATAAATTAATTAATAAATGGAAAACAATACAGAACTAAGCAAAGCAAGGTACAAAACAGAATAAGCTTCCTTTAACTTAGCATTCATCTTCTATCATTTGAGCACACATACTAAGCCAATCGTGTACGCACTAAGTAACATTCTTTTCCCGTATCATTGGCGCTTGATTCGTATTATGTGTTGGGCCTTAATCGATATGGCACTTGTTAGCATAAAGCTATCGAACTCGGAGTCAGCGCTGACGTGTCTGCTTCTGTTCTCGTACGCGTTTCACCCCCCCCCCCCCCCTCCCCTTACGGTTCTGTGAGTTTAAGTGCGCATACGTAAGGTTGCACAAAGATGGCTGGCTTCTTTATGACTACAGTTAATGCTTATCACCTGGCGTTTTTTTTTTTCTAAATCCACACCCGTTTTGTAACAGTCTATTTTCGGGCGACGTATTTCTGGATGTGATTAAAAGGAGTCTTCTTGGGATGCCTGGTATAAATTCGACTGGTGGCTTGATAGCACCCTTGCATAACTATTGCAAGATATATTGCCCGTTCGCTTGTGGTTCTTGTCTCGCATGGGTGCGCCAGTATCATTGTACGTGTTTAGGAAGCTTCACTACGTGTCATAAAAATGACGCCGAAACGGGTGATATAAGCGCAGCATCGGCCGTTGAACCCAAGACAAAGTACCTCACATTCAAGGGTGAAAACGTTACCGAGGAGCAACAAGAATCGAAGCGAAACACTCGAGAAGTTCTGGATAAGAGACTATTACAAAAGAGAAGCAACACTGCACAAAAAACTATTCGAACGTTGTTGGCTCGAAAACTCCGGGCTCAGAGAGTTTGGAATAAAAGCCCGAGGGAAGCGGAACCGGACTTGCCCGAGGCTTTCTTCCGGGATTTCCTTTGCATCGAAACGTTATTGGTAATTCTCAGTACAGCTAGATAGCTCGATCCATTCATCACACGCCTCCCTGAACAATTCATAACAGGATCGCGAGATCTGGCTTACAGCACTATATAAGAGGAGCTGGAAAATCGACACGACACGAACTTCTATCTCTCTCGCTTCATGGGCGCATCAGACTCCTTGAAATCCTGTAGAAAAGTTTTCGCAGAAGCTTGAGATGCATCGCTTTGCTTCTGTATAATTATTCGTTACTTGTAAATGGTGTGTATTTCTTGTATCATTGGCGACAAAGGAGCGAGTACGCACGATATCTAGACTTGGGAAGCATCACATTCTTAATTGCTGTTTACCAATGCCTAATCTCTTTACCTAAGAAATCTTGCAAAGTTCAGATTGAATCGCAACTGGTCTTACAAAGCGTTCAAGCATAAATGTGTGTTTTTGTGAACACTGGCCAAATTTGCAAGCTTAAAATAATTTGTGGTCATTTAGAAATACCTTGTGACACGAATTTCATGCTTATTTTGCGTGTGATGGCTTGTTCCCTACTCACTACTTTTAATAAGACTGTCAATTGTTTGATGAGGGATGTAACCGAGACTCAACTAAAGTATCATTTTATAATCTGCGTAACAAAAAAGAACATTTTGTTCTGCGCCATATCTCTTTTTTTCTGCACAAGCAATGAGATTTCGTGCCGTTTTCATAAACAAAGCAGTTCTTCCCAAAGAACGAAGCAATGTTTTTGAGGAACCTTAGCACCGGAGAAATACCAACTGGCCAAATTAGTCCGGAGTCCCCTACTTACATTGTGCCTCATAATCAAATCGTTCTTTTCGCACGTAAAGCTTTCCAATTTAATTTACCCTTTTAAACGAAAATCTGCCCGCACAACCACAGAATACTCTTCAAAATGCATGTAGTTAAGTTAAGGTCACGGGGGTGGAAACGAGACCTGAGCGATACGATGAATAGTCAGACAAAATAAAAGACGACGAAAACGAGACGAAACGTCAGACGAAAACAATTTTATTTTTCAAACATCAGAAGTCCAGGTGTAGCGTTTCATTTAATCTCCCCCGTACTTCATTCTGGGCATGGCTTTGCACTTCCTGTGCTTTTTCTCATATAGTTCCCGGATAAACGGAGCACGTTGAAAACTGAGTAAGTAGTACAGAAATATATATATATATATATATATATATATATATATATATATATATATATATATATATATATATATATATATATATATATATGTGTGTGTGTGTGTGTGTGTGTGTGTGTGTGTATATATATTCAAAACGTCCTAACTGTGCTATATGCCTTTCTTTTACTTTGGTTTGCTGTAAATATCCGGTTGCCTTAGGAGGGAGCCCCCCTACCCCCCCTACGCAATGACACTTTCCTTTCAAAATCTTTGCGCGACGTGCACGAGTCGACCCTCCACGCAGATTTTACTGCAGATTCGCCGAAAAGGCAGACTACCGTGTTTCCGTTCAGCAGGAAATGAAATATAAGACTGCTAGGCTAACGAGAAACAATCAACAATCTTTGCGTTCATGCTGATGCGAGGTAAAATTTAAAACTGTGTGAGGATAATGGCCATAATATATTGTAAAGGGAGCTCTGGTGATTACCGGAAAAGAAAACAAAATATATTGCTTTGATTAGATAGCAGTCGGTAATGTTTGACAAGGCGGTGACAATAGGTACGTACGGCTCATCTGGCAAGTAGATGAAAAGTGGACTGTTTAACCGTTCCAGCATGAGCTATTCAATCAGTGGCCAAAATAGCTCCCGAGCTTACCAAACTCGGCAAAGTCATTTATTATCTGTATTTTTGTTTCAGTATGCGTGTTTTTCGCATGATATTCGCGCTTTATTGTAATGTAATAATAATATTTCTTCAGCGGACTTAAGCACAAATACAAGTATTGATTCACCTTGAATCAGAGTTGGATTTACTTTTGCGCTCCCAGATTCGATAATTTCTTTTTATTTTGCGAAAGCTACTCAGAAAGTTATGCCTTCTTTTGCTGAGGCAAAAAAAAAATGAGCGAAATATTTTGGTTCACTTCTTTGCTCTGTAGCTAAAAAAGTGGGAGCACAAAAGAAAAGGAGACACACACATGTGCGTGCCTCCGAATTTGTGCGTGTGTGTGTGTGTCCTCTAATCTTTGTTACATATTTTTTGCGAAACAGTTTAAAAATGGTAACTTAATTGTCTTTTTGATTATATTTGGCCTAAGAGAAGTGTCGCTACTGAAAAAACTCCGTATTCCCCATAATTCCTATATCCAACAACATCATATGACATATAGAAAAAACTGGTTTTTGTATGGGATCCCATATGTTGCATATCTGATTACTGGATATCGAAGTTATGGGGCATATAAATTTTTCAGTGGTACGTGTGCATGTTGGTGTGTATGTGTATATGTTGATTAAGCTATGCACCAGTTCTAGACACCTCACTGTTCAGATCTTTGAAGGTTTTGTCATCATTGTGGTCAGATGACACGTAGGAGATAGAGTTTAATGTAGAACGCCTTCTATAGACAACTAGACACATACAGTTTTATTCTTACAATGACGCGTTTCTGGTTACCATAGATGGTTTAATTCTCAAAATAAGTATGTAAGGTCAGAATTGCGTGGCAATTGCATAAGTTAGTATTAACAGTCGAGCTGTTATTATTCATTGGTAAAAAAAGGCCGTTGTGTAAGTCTTTATAAACCCATTATGTCATCCTAACACCAACTACAATGTCGCTACGCATGTACGTTTTTCTTTCTCTCAAGCAACCTCCTCTCCTATAACAAGCATTTAGTGTTATGATCGACATCCATTGGCCTCTTGGGTTATATGAAATGTTGACTTTTTTCCGGCGAAAGTAACTGGGCTTGACACACTGCACAAGACGTTCGTGTAGAGGCACCTTCGAAAGCTGATGTAGACGCTTACACACGAGCATATCGCACCGCTGAACAACACGTGCTGAAAGGGCGTAGGATAACCCAGAAGTTTGTGCAAAAGTTGGTATGCAAATATGTTCTACGATTCGATGGCAGGTTTTGCACTCATGAACACTCATTCACCATTCGCATGCCGAAGCGCAACGCAAAAATTCTTGCGCAAACTTTCAGTATGAAAGGTGGTGACGTCGAGTGATCCAGCTGAGCTGTGGCTTTACAGTGGAGCATACATTACCGCGAGCTCTTGTCAAGTGGAGCTTACAATTATATTGCATGAGCAGAAAAAGAAAGTACATGGACAGGCATGTCCGGGACGTGGGGTGGCACCGAAGGGAGAAAATTTCTTGGGGCGGTTTTACGAAGCTTTCTACAACTTTCAAGGAACTTGCTGAGCGTTTCTGGTGGCTGCTGCTGCTTCTGATTTCTTTCTTTTTTTGCCGAATAGTTCACAGAAAAGACCAAACTCTTATAAATAACCAGCTTACATGTAACCCCATCTTCACTATACCCTGCAGATGTGCCCGAGGCCTGCCCTCGTGTCTAGGCAACTGGGCCATGTAACAAAAAGAAAACTACCTAAATATCCCCGCTTAGCTCCTCAGGACCCCAATAAAGTCTTTTACTACTACTGCTACCTAAACATCTTGGCTGAAACAAATTCATATGTTCATACGGTTTGGCATGTCGGCTCTGTTCGTTTCTCGTCATTCAAGGTGTGTTTAACATAGAGATACTGCAATAGTAAAATGAGCCCCCTCCCCCCTCCCTCTCTTGGATGAAATTTCATGATAGTGTTGGTTGACCCTGGAAATGGGGCCATATCCAAGTAGGCCAAATCACTCTATGAATTAAATTGTGGTATAAAGGCTACAAACAGGCAAAGGTGCCTGAGAAAGGCGGGCCAACATCTTAATGGACCTATGTTCACGTTGACGAAGATAGGTCCTCCTATTAAAACCTTAAGAAACCTTTGTGAGGCACCACATCCCTGTTTATAATCCCTATATCACGGTGTGCTGCTCCATCTGTCATCCGCCTTCTTCATTTAGGATTACTATGAGATACATGTAATGCGGATTAGGCATCGTATTAAACTGTCAAGAACACTGAATCCGCCATCACACGGGCCACGGCGCCTCGTCGGGGTGTTTGCGCGTGTTGGAAATTTGGTGGCGAGGCAGGTAATCTAGGTGCTGAAAACCAGTTGCCAGATATTAATAAAGTTTAATTAAGAATTTCACGGAGGGCTATCTTCACGTGGGTTGCAATATACCCATTGCATCATAATAATTTTCATTTAATGAGACGTATCAAATCAAAAGACGAAGTGAATAATAAACGACGCTAATCTTGAGAAGATGTGCGTTCCCATGAAATGCATTAAAATGATTTTCTTGTATGGCTGATGAGGGATTACTTTGCATGCAGGACTGGCCTGTCTCAATCTTGACAGGTATCTTTCTCTGTTTTCTGGCCACTTTATTCGCACGTTGAGACGACCTTCTTTGCAGCAACAACCCAACATATGCATAGTGTTTTCTTTCTAAAACTGCAATGAATTTTTCATGAAAGAATGCTCTCGCTGAATAGTTCCTATTGACGACGTGGACACTTTTTAATGTATCCGCTTTTTTAATATCTTGAAGGTGACACCTAATGAGATATATTATACTCGAATTCGAACGTTAAATCCAGGCAGTATCTAAAGCGAGCGCGCCGGAGAGCAGAAAAAACAGCCTCGCTATCATATCAGTCCGAAACTCCCTGTGACAATAAACGCGAAAAAGTTTCAATCTTGTCGTCTTGGCCAGTCGCCGCACTGACCGCTAACCAAGGATGGACGTGTGCCGGAACGTTCTATCATTCAAACTTCGCTCCACAATTCATAACGGGGCGTTGTCGTCTGACGTGCAATGGGAGGCGCTCGGGCTCAATGTTGTTTCGATTGAGCTGGATGAATACATCCAAATATCTGTGACTTTCATTATTAAAAAAATTTGCGTGCATTAAAATGTGAGTGCTCCAATATGGCTTTTAGACAACTGCCCCCAGTGCAATTATAGAAAGTCAAATAATTAGTTTTAATTAGGCAATCGTCCGAAGCTCGCGTTGTTAGCGGCAAAGTATGTCCATATCCCCAAAGAACTCGTCTAAGAAAACTCAACGATTCCTGCACTGAAAAATACATCTTTGTGGTCTTAAAAAGCAACCTCTATATTCTCGCTAAAGTCGGAATATTCTCCTTTGCTGGCCAGTGATATATAATCACAGGTGGCCCGGTTTTTGTGGCGACGCAAACAGTATTCTCATCGCTCACAGGTTCGTAAACATCATCCACGTCGCTTCCATTAGGTCGCTCTAATAAATTTACTTGTGGCTTGCACGGAAGCAAAACCTACGGCAGAGCGTAGTCACGGTAGCTGTCAATGGTAACGCAATTTGCATTCGAGCAGTGTTGTTGTCAGGTGTATTAACTTTCTGTAGTTGTCATTGTGAGACTTCCGTTACTTCGGTAATATATGACATGGTCCAGTACCTTCAAATGTTCTTATGGCACTCCCTTGCCTTAGTTACACATGGGCCTGGCGGCATGACGACGATGGAATGATAAAGGCGGTATACCTACGACAACGTGATGACAATGAAGTGACGATGCTTAAATGATAACAATGGTATGGTGACAACCTGAAGACGTCAACATTATGACGATTTGTCTACCATAAGTGTACGACGACAGTATACCAACAACCGGAAGACGAAGCTAGAATGAGGACTGTGGCATGACCACGACAATATGATGACAACACTGTGACAGCATACTCTGATAGCTACTCTCTTACGCCGATGCAATGACGACGATGACATAACAGCGGTGGCAGAATCACGATTGAATTAGGGCATCACAACGACAGCAGGATGATGACGAATTAATTATGTCGGTGTATCGACGAAGGAATGACAATGGGATGACATTACTGGAGTGACGACGATGAGAAAGCCGCAGCGTGAAGATGACGACTTCATGAGTGTCAGTTCTTTATATTAGGATGGCGACAATATAACGACCATAACGACGTTGTTATAACGAATATATTACAACTACTGTATGACAACGCTGCTATTATTAAGACGACACTACAACGCTAGGAGGAAAATGGTATGATCATTAGTGTATGATGACAGTGGAATGACGAGGGCTGCATCAAGAAGCATGTATCACAACGATGGCGTAACGATGATATATTGGAAGTCGTCTTCACATATTTCCCCTCGTATTTTCAGACAACCAGAGCTAGCGTATTTACTACTCGTTTCTTATGCCCGTTTATTCCTTCTTCACGTTGCTCATGCAACAGTCTAACATACCCTTCCTCAGAATTTATTCTTACGAAGACAATAATCCGCAATGTTAATAATTGTTGCAGTTTCTGTTCACGTGATTGATCTCATTACCTGCATAAATTTAAGTATACTTGCTCCATGACTGTTGGAGTTAACCTATGAAGGCTCCCTAATATATATTTCAATGAATGTAAATTATTCCGAATCCAACCTGCATATTTCATTTCAATGGCATTGTGTTGTGAGCATGACAAAGACCGCATCTCTAATTCATTTCCCACGTAAGAGCATGTCTGTTTTCGTCGCCCTTTCAAGCCGTCTTTGCCAGCGATTAAAACGACGTAATTCATTGATAGCTGTGATAGTTCTTCAAATGTAGGGAAATGTATGCAGCAGCCAAAACGAAGTACTAGCCTAACATAACTTCTAGTTCAAAATTGAAAGCGGTGAGCCACCGCACAGGGAACCTACACGAATGCTTTATTATTTTCTAATGTGTCATTGAGCGAATGATTTACAAAAAAAAGAAACTAATAAGAAACTTTATCCGCAGTGCTACAGTGTATGATTTAGGCTGTATACTGTGGTAACTTCGGACAACTTACCTGCTACGAAACACGCTGAACTGAAAATCAATTCACTTTTATCACAATTTGGTATACTTAGGTATACATATACCTAAATTTGCAAATCATTTTCTTTATTTTAAGTGATCTTACTTTCACCAGCTGGCTTTTTTTTCCGAAAACGCAACGGCAGAAGCTGTACCGCCGTGAGATTATCTGGCCATGCCACGCCCCGGATCCTTCTCTTTCTCGCATCTTGACTCATTTCCAGGGGCACCTATGCTGTTTTTATTGCAAAAAACGAATCATACAATCTTCAAGCCATTGTTTTCTTTTGCACCGCTACGGAGAAAACACATATAATGGAGGAACGCACGAAAAAAAATACAGTCACGCCTTTAGGACTCTCTGGATCGTGTTCGGAATAAACCGAACGGGGGAAATAGCTCTTTTCACTCCTTACTGACCAACCTTCACTTCGGAGAAAAAGCCTGGCACATCGTGTTTCCTTGCAACATTCACTTTTTTTTGTTAGGCTGTCTCCAGAAAGAAAAACCATCGGCTCAAGACTTCATTTCGCCCGCACTACCATGGTACCGCAGCAAGCGGAAAAGTAAATACATCACGTGAGTGGGTCATTTTCATGCTTTGCATTTTCATGCACGAATACGTTGCTTTCTCTTACTATGTGCCGATGCATTCCATTATGGTTGGAGACAACACCGAAATCAAAATGGCGAACCTATATTTCCTTCCATTTCAATATACAGACGTGCGCTCTGCTTTTCAACTTTGTTTCGCTTAGAAATATATATATATACATCTTCGTGATTTTCTTTCTTTTTATTTTCTTTGCTATTATGGATGCCCCGTCTAGCAAGGTCGCTGAAAGGTCGACACAGCTCCATGAGTCGGTCTCCTTTTTCTGGAACTATTTTGTCTCTCGAGTCCTATTTCTAGGCGATCGATCAAGCGGTCGCTTCTTTACGAAAGAAACCAGCCAAAGACAATTTGGAAACCTTGAGATAAAACAGAAATTGAGATGCAGGAAGCCATCCCGTCTTCTCTCCTTTAAGTTTTCTCATTTTCACAAAGCGTGCCTTCTACAGGCTAGCTGTTTCCTCACTGGAGAACACAAATATGTGGGCTACTGAGCTCACTTTGGTCGACATAACCGCTCAGTTTTGCAAACGTTCTTGCATATATGCTATTGATCTTTATTGAACTTATATAATTTACTTATTACCAAGTGGGGCAAAACAGAGTGACTCGCATTATGAGAAGTTTTCTCACAGATATCCTTGTGAGCAGGCATGGTCCAGCACGAGTCATAACGATCGGTGGGGTGAAGTGTTGAGGCATTGGTCATGGCAGTTAGGTAAGAAACCTTTTGTGGGCTTCAGCCTTTTGTATATGAATCGGCCGTGCAAGACACATTCTTATTCTTCGAAATGTAGGTCCCTCTCTCACATCGGTTCGGGCTCTTAAAGAAAAAGATTATCGAATGGTAAGATTTTCGCCAGTGGTTGCCACCGCAACTACTTGATTCTGCGCTCATTAGACCAAATAGAAATGGACAGAGAGAGAGAGATGCTGGATAGAGGAAAGAGTCACTATTGCTGCTTCCCTGCCGAAATAGGTGAGGCTCAGCACCTGCGAGGGAAAGGAGAAAGAGAGTAAAATAGAAGGATTGGCTGTTGACAGCATATTCGGTAGGCAATTCTAGGAAGGCGGCCCCTCAAGCGACCATGAGAAACCGGTTGCATCCAGAAAAAGGAGGACACCTCTGAAGACTGAGCTGTACTGACATTTTGGCAAAAACAAGTTTGTAGGAGAGGCAGCAGGCAGGCCCATACGCCGGTATGAGCGATCCAGAGTCAAGCGCTGTGTAGAGTGTGCAGAGCACGAACAGAGGTGTAGCGCCGGTGTCTCTGACGAGCCGAGGCTCTGGAAGTAGGGGCGGATGCCCTGCCCTTACTTAACCTTTTAACAGCCGTGGAGTTGCAATCGACTCTCAGGCATATAAGGACAGACAGCTCTCTCTCTCTCTCTCTGAGTCCTTTCTAAGGGGGCAAGCAGGAGTGGTTTCCATTGGCTATCCGAGGGTCAGATATTTATGTGTTGAACCGACGTCTCAAAGCAAAGCATGTCAGGTAAAGTATAGAGCCACCATGATGGCGTTCATGGGAGTCGGGTGGTGTGCCCGTTTTGCAAGATCATCAACCTCTTCATTACCCGGAATCCCTATATGGGAATGGGAGCTAGTGAAGGGAGACGTAGATACTACTAGCTTGGAGGGTACACCATCTAGTCAAAAGCAGACCAAAGGTGTTGTCAACCTTTTGAAGGTCAGTTCTGAAAAGCATGTAGGGAAGGGAGAGAGTTGCAAAGGACTGATACAGTGAGCAGCAGGAATAGCTGGGCTATACAGCAAAGTATAGCCCAGCTATTTCTTTGGCGTCAGGCCGGGGAAAGGCATCAGGCATGGAGATACGGTCTCTCTAATGCTATTCACAGCGTGTTTACAGGATGTATACAGAGACCTGGATAGGGAAGAATTGAGGATAACAGTTAATGGAGAATACCCAACGTTACTAGACTAGCTTCAGTTTTAAAACTCGGCGCCGTTGCACGGACCCGCCACCCGCCCGCGCCTTTGTGGCGCTGCAGTCGCGCCCGGCTTCACTTCCTCACTGGCCGGCTACGCGGGCGGGCCGGACTAAGGGAGGTGCAGCGTTGGTGTATTCTGTGGTTCGTTGTTGACGGTGAATTTCAACAAGCATGTCATCCGTGGAACTGTAGCCTTCGCCGAGTTTCTTAATATCAGCAGACGATGCCGACATGCAGCGTACCTGGCTTCAGAGCTGCTATCGGAACGATGTCTACAGTTCGGCGCACCACTTTTTCTGTGCTCCCAGCAATGCGACGCTTTGCGCGGCGTGAAACAGAGCTATTCCTCGTGCTGACCGGGAACTCTCTGCGAAATCAACGGCACGCGCTCGTGCCACTGCTCCCGCATTCGTCCTCGTCTTCCACAGCGGGCTGCGTGGCCGTTCATCTTTCCAGCGTAGAATTTCACTTCCCTTCTGTCGTCGTATTGGGGAGGCCGCGTTTACGGGGGTATGAGCCATTGCTTAAGGGAGTATGAGCCACTCATGGTCTTACGCAACGGAAATATTTAATTTTGAAGAAATTTATATCGAAGAATGTACAAGCGGCAAATCGCAGGCGAGGCTGCTAACCACGCCACCGAGCAAACTCGAGACATCGAACGCAAGCGACAACTGCGGACTGCGGGCATACCGTCAGTGACGTCGTTGTCTCCGTCGCAGCCGCTTGTGCGTGTAACCTCATAACTCAGAAATACTTTGATGAACCCTCGGGATTAACCCAGTGATAAACACAGGGGCCGCACGTTTAAGCTTCGCTGATTTACCATCTTCACGGAATGAAAAACCCGACTTCTTTCTTTCTTTCTTTCTTTTCGTGGCTAGTGTGTACAAAGACCAACCTCATCTTTCTTTTTGTAGTGCTTCTTTGGTGTCGTGAGAAGCTTCGGTGGGGATGAAGTTCATCCTACAATCACGCACCTTGGCCAGATATTCAGGCTCGTGAGCCTAAACTGTGCGAAACGTTAAGACGACATGAAGAAACACACGGCATCTAGAAACGCAGCTTCTGCGCTTCGCTGTATGCGTTTCTTCCTTCCGTGCAGTTTACCCTTCTTTCAGTATTAACGAACTCGCGCGATAAATCTTATTGCAGTAGGTGGATACCGCCTTCTCGTGGTATCACTAATTCGGACAAGGGAGAACGCCAGCGAGCGTGAAACACGCGCAAACTGCCCGCCCGCACGAGCACAAGGCCGTGACGAGGCGTCTGCAGTGGAGCCCGATGGAACAGCGCGGCCATCTGGCGTCTGTGACAGAAGTGGCGACAGCGGCTGTAAGCGCGCGGGCGGGGAGTTGTACAACTGAAGCTAGTCTAGTAACGTTGAGAATACCTTAGTAACTTGCGATTCACTGATGATATTGCCTTGCATGATGGTCTTGCTGGTCCCCTTTACTCAGGGGACCAACTGCATTGCATGCTCACTGACCTGGAGAGGCCAAAGCCGAAGGGTGGGTCTAAAAATCAATCTCCAGAAAGCTATAATAATGTTTAACAGCCTCGTAAGAGAACAGCAGCTTACGATAGGTAGTGAGGCACTGGAAGTGGTAAGGGAATGCATCTACTTAGGACAGGTAGTGACCGCGGATCTGGATCATGAGACTGAAATAATCAGAAGAATAAGAATGGGCAGGGGTGCGTTTGGCAGGCATTCTCAGATAATGAACAGCAGGTTGCCATTATCCCTCAAGAGAATAGTGTATAACAGCTGTGTCTTACCAGTAGTCACGTACGGGGCAGAAACCTGGAGACTTACGGAAAGGGTTCTACTTAATATGAGGACTATGCAACGAGCTATGGAAAGACGAATGATAGGTGTAACGTTAAGGGATAAGAAAAGGGCAGATTGGGTGAGAGAAAAAAAGAAATGGGCATGGGCCGAACATGTAATGAGGAGGGAAGATAACCGATGGTCATTAAGTGTTATGAACTGGATTCCAAGGGAAGGGAAGCGTAGCAGGGGGTGGCAGAAAGTTAGATGGGCTGATGAGATTAAGGTGTTTGCAGGGACAACATGGCGACAATTAGTACCTGTCCGGGGTAGTTGGAGAAGTATGGGCGAGGCCTTTGCCCTGCAGTGGGCGTAACCAGGCTTATCATTATCATCATTATTATTATTATTATTATTATTATTATTATTATTATTATTATTATTATTATTATTATTATTATTATTATTATTATTATTATTATTATTGTTGTTGTTGTTGTTGATGTTATTATTATTATGATTTCTGTTGTGGTAGAGCCAGCCCCGAAGGGGAGGCGAGAGACAAGGTTCTTGTGCTCGCAGTGCGGGAGGTAGGCATGCTGCTGCAGTGGAGCAAAAATGGACCATGCCATGCAAGGATATTTTTGGATATGGATATCTGGATATCTGGATATCTGGATTTGGATATCTGAGCTTAGACGCATGGATGGATGGACGGACGGACGGACGGACGGATGGATGGATGGATGGATGGATGGATGGATGGATGGATGGATGGACGGATGGACGGATGGATGGATGGATGGATGGATGGATGGATGGATGGATGGATGGATGGATGGATGGATGGATGGATGGATGGATGGATGGATGGATGGATGGATCGATCGATCGATGGATGGATGGATGGATGGATGGATGGATGGATGGATGGATGGATGGATGGATGGATGGATGGATGGATGGATGGATGGATGGATGGATGGATGGATGGACGGACGGACGGACGGACGGACGGACGGACGTTATGTTATGTTATGTTATGTTATGTTATGTTATGTTATGTTATGTTATGTTATGTTATGTTATGTTATGTTATGTTATGGCCAAGAACATCGGCTACTCGGTCAGTGGTCAGTTCTTCATTTGTTATGGTCATTGTACTTACCCTTTACATTGCAAGAAGTTCAGACCAGGCGTTAGATAACTGCAACTTGCCCTGCATTGACACAAGCAGAACATGTTCAATATATGTAGTTGCATTCATTTAAATTTTGAGGAATATACTGGCAAAAGAACCTTCTGTCCCTGTTTTCTTGCTTTCTTCACTGGCTGTCGACTCCACAGTTACAGTACGAAGCTACAATTTTGGAGAGGCCCATAAATGAATAAGTACAGCACCTTTTGCACGGCCTGCCCAAAACGCTCAGCAAGGTCAGCGCGGCTTCAGACGTGAAAACCGTTACGTATCACGTCACCGAATGCTGAGGTGGCGGGTGGGTTACTGGAAGGCCAATGCAGTGACTGTGTGGCCAAAAAGTGCCAAGCAGGCCATTACGATTCTTCACTCCTCTTGGAATCGCACGTGAACGCTCTCTCCCCTTTTCTCGCGTCCAGTACTGAATGGAATCAGGTTTAAGCACCATGGCCACAGTGAGTTTGCACCCGTCGATATTACATCTGGCACTACGAGGCCACCAAAAGAAGCTTTCGTGACGTCCGAAGCCGCGCAGCTCTTCGCACGCGTTTGAATATCGTCGTATAATTAATTTTTTGCTCGGTGCTCGAGACATTTAAATTCCATAACGTAATTATTCTGTCGAAGGCTATGCAATAAAGATATAATAAACGAAGTGTTTCATAAACCAGCTGTTACATTTTTGTATTCTTTATTTTTAGCGGTCTGTAAGTAGAAGGGCATATCAAAACCTCATTCTCGCATGAAATATTTGCTAATAAAAATAATTACACAAAGAAGAATAGCTGCTTATATTTATTTTCTTCTAAATCACCGTAATGAAAAACTGGTGTCCTTCGCAGATATATATACCTGAATGCTGTTCTCTAGCTGTGGATTTAAGAAAATAAGCAATGACAAATAAAATATGCAATAGCAATTTTAGCGCAAACTCTGCCCACTTTCATGACTGCTTTACAGGCAAAACATGCTTTACAGGCTCATGTAGGCCAAATTGGACAGCTGAAGAAGTGTAAACTTTACAAAAAATTGGAGGACGCTTAAGCTTCGCCTTCAAGAGTGGGACGCGACAGCGTTCCCGTCGACCCGCCAAGGGGTATAAGACAATGCGCTACGGCACAGCAATCACTTACGATGCGCCCCGCATCGGACTTAGCGCCCACCTATCACGCGGTGAGCGTCAAGCAACGCAGCGTTCGGCGCGGCGACGAAACGTGCGCCTGAGCGAACGAAACGAACCAAAGAACTCGGTGTCTCGGAGGGGAAACGATCTACGCCAGCCAAACGTCGTGATCGGCACGGGCAGAGAGATAGATAGTAATCTAAACCGGAAGCACGGCGAAGCGTCGTCAGGGGAGAGGGAGTCCCGCGACGCGCCTGGCAGCGGTCCCAATGCGCGCGCGGCGCTCCTCCTGTCGGGGCAGCGCCGTACATTGAGAGGAGGGGGTCTTCTGTGTTTGCCGCAAGATGGCTCTGCGTGTGCGGAAAGCGCAGAAGAAATGCAGCGGAAACGCACTTCGCAACTCGTGTAATTGTGACTTCTGTACGTTACATGTTCATAATTACCGATATACACCGCAGTATAACTTTCCACGGCTCGTTTCGAAGGCAACACCGCATTCACTAGAGGCGCGTTTGCACCGCTTGGAAGCATCGAACTCGTGGCTGAGTGGTAGCGTCTCCGTCTCACACTCCGGAGACCTGGGTTCGATTCCCACCGGGCCAATCTTGGAAGTTGCTTCTTATTTATGAAGCGCCTGCCGTGATTTATCGCTCACGGTCAACGCCGCCGACGCCGACACCCGACGCCGACGACACCGGCTTTTCTGCGACACGAGCTCCTTAACGCTATCGCGTTAAAATCGTGACCCTTCGTGTGAAAAGGGATGCTGTATCTATCAACATAAACTATGGGAGGTAATTTGTAATAATATCTGCATTATATTATGGAGAAATCAGACAAATTATTTTAATTTGTTTTCTTTTTGGAGTAAACCCTGCATAGGACCATATTTAGGGTGTCAGGTAACCGGACCCAATCTTTTCATTATTATTTAGTGCATGTTTACATAATAATGATCAAAATGCTCAGTTACAGGAGTAGATAACCGGTGGTATATTAAAGCATTATATTATTTCCCCTAATATAGGAGTAATAGAATATACCAGAAAAAATTGCAGGCTTATGATGGAACCGCCGGAGGCAAGTTACTCATATCCTGATGTCACTGCTCGTTCGTGCTGCAATTAATGAATAATTGTGTCTTGATTATTTAGACCATGCACAAGTTATCCTTTTGTGTTCTTATGCTAAAGCATTATACATTACAAGAAATTTACAATGAGGCCATTTTAAAGCAAATACTATTCAGGCGTCTTGCGCCAACTTCTTATCTTTTGGAACACCTGGTTATATGTAGTTTATTCTTTTTATATTCGTAGAGGCATTACGAACGCAATTATACTATGCTTATTCCACTGGCATTACTCTAATAAAATACTGTGCCTTTGTCAAGTGACCTTAGCGTCTCTTGACATGCCAGACATTTTAATGCTGTAAATATTATGGTGGGTTATTATCTAGTTGTTGTTTGAAATCTTGTTATGGTTGTTTCCCTAATTTCATGTTTATCACAGTACGAATTTTCTGATAATCCCGATATGGTTGAATGAAACAACGCTATTCACGCATTATTACGTCTAAACTTAATACGACAGATCTTGAGGACCGAATAAATCAGGAGGGAAAGAATCCTTGCAACCATTATCTGTGTCATGTTTGTATATATCACGGAGGAAGGAAACTAAGGAGAGGTCCTGACGTCACTCTTTGTGAAGCAAAAGTGAAGCCGGAAGTTGGCGTTGCTCATGGCGATGCTCCGCCTTTCGTGCCACCCTCCTCTCTTCTTTACATCTTTTGCGAAACCACGCCGCGCTGCGCGTGGTGTCGCGCGCGGAGCGCGCGCGCTCGCGCAACATCCGGCAGAGCACGGTGCAGGTAACACAGCGCAACAACACATGGTGACTAACGCAAACCCGCCCACACAGCGCCTTTGCCACGGCTCGAAACCTACCAGAGCAACACGTGTGAGAGCTCAAAAAATCGGAACAACGCCGCCATTATGGCCCAAAAGGCGTGGCCATGCAGCAAAAAAAAATAAAAAAGCAGCAAAAAAATGAGAACTTATACGTCATTTCCGCCACACTTTTCTCCTAGCGCGCGGAGGGGGTAGGGCCTCACCTTAGTTTCCTTCCTCCGTGGTATATATGATGTGAGAGCACATTAATGCTACGTTTTTCGATGCCACCTGCATGCTCACAGCAGGAGCGTTTATGTCCTATACCACGACGTCTCAGAAAGCAGCAGCTTGCTGCTTAGTCAAAAATGATCCAAAGCAAGATATACATGTAGGTACTGCAATTAGCATGTGTTGTAAAGGAGTGTATAGAACGTTACAGCAAAGAATTCAAAGAGACTTCTAAATGTGAGTGTTCTATGTTGGTTTTGTAACAGATGCTATCCTAAGGCTTCTGCAAAAGGAGTCAGCACAACTGAGCGTTGCTCCCCTAAGTTATTCGTCCTTCCTCTTAGCTGCTCGAAATAGAGCTGCTGTGACCTATTTTGCAGAAAAGCAAAAATATTGACAAATTCAAAAGTAGAATTGTTGCGAGGCACGCCAGTGCGCGTTTCTCGCATTCGAGAACATCCATCAGTTCAAGGTTTGTGTTTTGCAGGAAAGGAGCTTTAGCGTCCAGATTTTTATTGTTTGCCCGTCTTGCCTGGCTCGCTGCCCAAGGTAGATGCTACGTAGATATCTGGGACGTACTTACGATACATTTCTTTTATTCTAGATGCCAATGGGAATAGACACTATTGAATGATCTTGCTATATATCTGTGACAATATTTTTTGTTTTGGCTTACAGTATTTTGAATTTCTTCCAAGCGGTTTTCTTTAAGATGCTCTTCAAGCTATAGACTGCGCCTTTCCAGCAAAACTTGACGGTGGCCATTTGTAGGCTTCTGCTGTTTGTCACTTGTATCCTTCCTCTATATTTGCTGCCAGAAAATATAACTATAAACGTGTACAAAGTTCCCGTCCCAGGGCCCCTACGTCTATCTTTTTATCTTTCTAATGCAACGTTTCAATGCGCTTTCCCGATAAAATTTTTCCTTTTTATATTTATTGATAAATCTAATAAATAGAATTGGCTTAATAAAGACGGAAAATGAATACTGTGAAGAGAAGAATTGCTGCAAATTGTCTTAGTTGCACTTGATAAGGTGCCCCATAAGTCGTCGAAATTTAACAAATACCTTCAATTGCATACATTAAAGCTATAGAAAATAGGACGAAATATATTGCGTTAGAATGATTGATCCCCTTGAAAGTACTGTCAATGAAGCTGCGATAGTATAACCTTTGTTGCACAATTCTTTCATTGCACCGAGTTAGTTTCTCGTTCTTCGTCTAAGTTAAATCATACAGCTTTCTTTAAATCCTTGTAAGCGTATTGAATATGCAATACACGAAAAGTGTCGTTTACCTGGTAAGTAAGCGAAACAGAAAAGATGGTAAAGTGGACTACGTGACTGTGCGGAGTACATGACCAGGAACCCTGGGCTCGAACCCGGAATTTCCACAAACTGGAAGAAGGAGCGTCAGGAATTATTTGTTTAACCGGCAGCTACATCATTGAAGCTTTGTACATATACATATTGTAGTGGCGACTTGGACACTGAATTGTAGCTGCATCAACAGCAATAAGAAGAGACGAGACGTAAAATTGGACTTTGGGAACCGTCCGAAAGATTTCTGCAGCTGCGGGGTCACGCATGGCTCAGCTTAAACAAGTACTTAGTAGCAAGCGCCAACGGAAGGCCATTGCTACGCCGGCATTGTGACAAAAGCCTGCAACATAAAGCACATAAAAAATGGTAAAACGATGTACTTTTTATGGATGGCCCAGATGCATGGGTCTGATACTCAAATCGGAAAACGCTGTACAGTAGTCAATCTTGCTACTACAACCACATGCATGCATTTTGGCAAACAAATCAAAGTGAGTATTCTTGTTCGAGGATAAATATTGTCATAAAATATCGCGGAAGAAACTTGCAGTAGCCGGGAAATTGAGGCTGCAATAAAAGAGAAAGGTGGTTAGAAAGTATTTCCGGCAATTCCGTGGAAATTTCTATCAGGACCCACGGTCCTCCTCTTTCTTGGCCTGCGTTGGCAGTGCGTGATAGTCTCCGATAGTCTGTGCAAGCATCTTTGTTTATTCTGTGGCAAGTTTTCGTCTTCTTTATTTTCCTTTGCCTTATTTTCCCACAAAACGCGTTCATAAAGTGAATACCTTTCACACAAAAAACCAAAGGACAGTGTTCATTACTTTTTTTCTATTTATCTAAAACTTTGTCGCACTTCACTTTGGAGCTGCATTAAATTCTTGGGGACCAGCTTCTGAAGGGTTGAGTAAATAGGTGCAGAAGGGCCTGCTCAGTTGAAAGAAAAGAACAATTTCAGGCGTGGTTCAATACTCCATGGTATTTATGA
Organism: Dermacentor albipictus; assembly: GCF_038994185.2. Taxonomy (NCBI): domain Eukaryota; kingdom Metazoa; phylum Arthropoda; class Arachnida; order Ixodida; family Ixodidae; genus Dermacentor; species Dermacentor albipictus. Next base: position 98,828,074 of record NC_091823.1, read on the forward strand.
GCGAAATTATTTTTTTGTTATACCAGGCAAAAGGAGCAAGTGAACATCAGAGTTTATGTGCTACATTAATTTACTAAATAGTATGAGTGTAGAAAGGTTAATATTGACAAATTAAAAGAAAGACGCTGCGGAAATTTCGAAGTTTAAAGTTATTTCGAAATGAAAGCCATAAACTACTTCCACCCAGCATTACATAGATGAATCGTTGAAATCTTCACAGGAAGGCTGGCGCGTCTTGCCCAATGTAACCTTTACTTATGGGCGACAAAGAAAACTCGGATAAGCATGAAGTTCAAACGTTTGAAGCGAGAAAACTATCAAACACACAATTCGGGGCATAGTTTATTTTATCACATTTTTCCAATATCCTCTCCATGGCAATCGGGAGGGCTTTATGGCCGAGTCTATTATGCATCTTTCCATGTTTGTGTAAACGTCAGGGCGGCTTGATCTTTTTCTGATTTTTAACTGGAGCGTCTTCTGTCCACTAATCTCTCTCTCTCTCTTTCTCGATCTGTCTGAATTTTATCGTAAAGGTGTTTGTTATGAGACGGCAGGGTTCCCGTAAGGTCACATTAGAGAATTTCGAGGGTTTGCCTATTTATTCTCTTATATAGAGCGTTGGCGTCGATACAATAAACGGAGTTCCCACCATAGTAAATGTACTGCCGTTCTACCTTAGAGACAAAGGACCTCCCGAGCAGAGGTCACCGTCATGCCAATTTGCGCGGCTTACGTTCACTAAACGCTCGCTTACTTAAAGCGAACAACCTAGTTGTAAGCTTGACGCGTTCTCATAAATCTGAACGTAACGCACGACACATCTCTAAGCGTGGAGTGCTCTGCTAGTTGGAGACAAAGGACTTCATCAGCGATGACATATACAGCATTGCACAGCGCGAATCGCAGCGTACCATTCCATTCGATTCATTATTTCGAGTAGCCTCACGTGGAAAGTTCTAATTGTATTGACATACAAAAAAAAACATAGACGAAACAATGCTTAGCAAGTTCACTCCGGTAAAGACGAAACGTGCACGAAATGTCGCTTTTTGTAGAGGTGCGAGGCTAGCTTAGCGTTTTTTTTTTTTTTTTCAGAATGATTGACATGGGGCCACTGTTCCAAAACCCGCCTTGGTGGCTTAGTGGCTAATCCCGGCCACGGCGGCCGCATTTCGATGGGGGCGAAATTCGAAAACACCCGTGTACTTAGATTTAGGTACACGTTAATGAACCCTGGGTGGTCCAATTTCCGGAGTCCCCCGTTACGGCGTGCCTCCTAATCGGAAAGTTGTCTGGCGAGCAAAACCTCATAATTTTACCTGTTAAAACCTCCGTTCTTCCTTTTTTCTCGCCTTTCTTTAGTACCTATCTCCTGTTCCTTCTCTACAGGACCCCCCCCCGCCCCATCAAAAAAAGAAAATGAAAGAGACATGTCAAGGTATTTTTCAAGAAGTCGCAAAACATTTTCTCTCCATTCTCTAACAAAGCGAAGATGTGGCCTAGGTGTGGAGCAGATAGCCCACTGCTCGTTGAAAGGAGAGCGGAAGAGGCATGCGAGGTAGGGAAGGTGCTGGTGGTTGGAGTCATCGTCAAAAACACAAGCGACGACGATGACGCGAAAGTGGTGCATTATACGTGTGGTGCAGTGGCAAAAAGTGGGAGCCCGCCAAAGGCGTCCCTTGCAGAGAGAGAACGCGCGTTGCCTAAATCGTTGAACTCGGGCGAAAGACGATATCAGGAACCTGCGCCCACCAACCTGGAAAAGGCGGCGGCGGCGCAGAAATAGCGCTCAGCACCACGCGCAGCCGTTTTGCCTATTCGGCGCAGCACACGGCTCCCTACTGTTTGCTGCAGGAGTGAGAGGGAGAAAAAAAATATGATAAAGGATAAATGTGTAACAAACAAGGAAACAGATAAACAAACAAAAAAAGAAACATGCCTACAAGAATAAAAAATCCTCGCCACGCCGGGCGTGCCCCAGAACTGCGCGTGGCAGAAGTTGTCAGATATAAAGAAATGCGACGATTTGGTTGCTCGAACAGAACGTGTCTTCACGCGTTCCTGCATTTGTTGTGTTTACACAGGCAACAATTTCTTTATCGCTTTATTTTCGGCACAGCTATCCTCCAACTCTGGCCTTGTGCACATGAAGATCGTTCTCGAGATGCAAATAAGACGTACTGTGGGGATTACAGCGAAGATGGAGAAATACGCATGCACACTCTTGCAACTGGCAACTGGCAGGTGAACACATTGATAAATTTAGACATTATCAATGCCCTTATAAGTAAAACTCTTGAAAAAAGGTCCTATAATATAATTAATTTTCGATAAGGAATTCAGGAGCTACTATGGGTGCTGTATTATCTTCAGCCGGTGCATAGAGGATACGTTAGGCCGAATGTATACTGAAAACAAACAGCTAACTAATTTGAAAGTTCCTACTTTCAATGTGTAAATTTAGCAGGGTACTTACAGGCGTCATCAAATGACAGCGAGTCATGGTGCAGCAAGACGCACCGCACGTACATCTCAAGTTGATGGCGTCTAGCGCACATTTGTGTTCTTGGTTTTGAGCGCCAGCATCCGGAATACATCCTGTCCCCGCAACCCCACCTTTTATGCTTAGAAATCAGGCTGGTGGAAGATATCCAGCACATTTCGTCGTCAATCCGTGCGACACTTCTGGCGATAATGCTTTTTTTTTTGGCCCGTCTTGAAAGGGAAAAGTGTCATCCACCTGAATGCAGCCCGAAACTACATAGAAAAACCATACGAATTTCTAAGAAAGATGGTTTCGCAATTAAGGCTTGACATCCCAGACCAGGACGACTTTTTTCACGCCTGCGAAGCTTTCGTTTTGAGAAACCGTATGGGTTTCCTTTGTAGCTTCATGCAACGTTCAGGAGGATGGCGATGTTTATTTACAATACCCTTCCTCCACCTTGTCGAATTCTACAGATCTCATTTATAATTTGGCACGCCTGCTGAATGTTAGACGTTTTCAAGTATTTAGTTGGAGTTTCGAAGCAATAAAAATTTTGAATACGAATTACACGTTTTTATTTCTTTAATTCACATTCGGTTCCACCATTCGCATTTCGAATTTGCCAATATTTGTACCGTTACAACGTTGAATGAGTCAACAACATTACTGCATTTTACAGCGAGAAAAAGAGATTAAAGTGAGTGCTCTTCGGAATAATTTTGCTGCACGAGAACCACGCTGCTTGAGCAGGCGATGGAGAGACATATTTCACAAATATTTTAGTTCGGAAGTTCTCGTGGCCGTTCTGTGATGGCTTTCACTAATAATACGCCGAGCATAACGATTGGCTGACATTTTGTCTTCTGAATAATTATACTATAAGCGATTTTTTTAAGACGGACCGAGTTCCTCACCAAACATTTTTATCACTGTTTTTGATACCACCAGACAACGAATTTTTCGATCCATCTGGAACTTCAGGCTTTCGTCTAATTAAACTGGGCTTCAACTCTAGAGAAGAATAAATACCACAGGTACGTCAAACAAAAACTCGAGTCTGGGGAAATTACACCTTCCATCATGCCGCCGATCAATTGCGATAAGGTAAATTATTAAGCAATGCAATGTATATACACTACCGAATACTCCAGAAGTAATGCATAGCAATGGCTCTCTACAATAAGTGATAGAATGTTTCAGAGCGACAGAACGGAATGAGGGGAAGTGCTACGTTGCGCACATAAATGGGAAGTTTACAGCTATATTCACTTTTCGAAGTTGAACATTCATATTCCTCCACTTTCACAAGCTCTTGCCAAGGAACGTATGAACAAGAGAGAATGTGTCCAATGCGCGTGCTATCGTTGTCACATTTGATGTTATTATTCAATACCGTTGCCTTTTACTTCCATGTTTGTTAGTTGTTTTTTTTCACGTTTCGGCAGTCGTTTCTGAATTTTGCTTTCTTCGTTTCTGGCCTCTCTTATACCCGCTGTTCTCTTCCCGCTACCTCGTTTAAAGGCATGGCTAATTAAACTGGTTTAGGTTCCGGCAGCATCTGCGGGGGGCGGACGTGATAAAGTGCACTCGCATGCAATCTCTTCTCCGGACAACAGAAGAGGAATATCTCTCTCCTTCTCTTCTCGCCTCCCACCCGACTCAATTTCACAGCGGGTCTCATTCGCTTCGGGGAGTGGGCTTTCAGCGGAGCTTGCTCCAAGTGAACGCCCAAGTTAGACAACCACGCCGGAGTTGGAAATGGTGGGAATGAACTCAGGCTAGGACAGCGTCCTTGTCACTCCAAATTCCGACCACATTTACTATTGCCGCCTTCATTCTTCTCCAGTCGTTGTTTCTGCTTCGTATACCTTCTGTGTTGTTGGAACGGCTAGAGTTCGCACGCGGGTGGGGAGTCGTCGCTTGTTTTCGAGGTTTGAGCTAGGGAAATCAAAACCGGATAAAGCTGTCAGAAGCGCTTGGCAGAGGTGCCTGTTTACCGAAATGAAGAGAGCGGGCTGTCACGTGTTTACGCGCCTCGTGTCTTCCGGTTTTCCCGCTAATGAGATGTCAACAACTCGCTGTGCGCTCCCAGCGAACTACTTTTATTCACTTGCGCTTCCTGCATCAGTTTCCTTCCTCCTTCACGCCCATGCCAATCGGGGTACTAAGTTTTCTTTACTGCAGGGAAATCGAATGCAAACAAAAACAAGCTAGCCTTATAGAACCGGTTGTTGGTTCCTCTCGTGCTCTTCACATTCACGTGCCCATCCTATACTGCTCACTGAGTTCACTTTCCTAAAGGGAAGTACAATTGAAATCTGTCGCGTTTATTTTCAGCGATAAATGAGGGAAAATGAAAGTTCAGGCTTGGTTTTTCTCACTTTATTTTTTTAATCGTTCCCAAGTAAAACAGGACGGGCATTCTTACAGAATCTACCACCGAGTGGCTTGTCTCTTTTTAGTTTTCCGTTTGCGATTCTATCGGTAGACAAACATTTTTAGTATTTGTACTCACTGTACCCCGAAAAGTTAAACTGACAACATAGCACGAAAATCAGAAAACCAGATACAACAAAATTAAAAATGTATTGCAACTTATCCCATGTATTTTTTTGTTATCAGTCTTACACATGCTTCTGCTATTTTTATGCTTCGTATTATTGGCAACTATGCCGTTTGTTCATACGAATAACGTTAGGGTGTGAACGGCTGCATACAGCTGATTTTTCAATTTCTCAACTGACCCCGGTTTCTTGGCATTGTCCATAAGTATGCTTCGCTTCGAGATCTTTGTTGAACTTTTCCTATTATAGGTTGTACGTTTGATATTTCCCTAGCTTTAAGAATAGTGGCCTTTGTAAAGCTTCTTCCACTTGGTTTTCTCTCTGTTGACGTTATTGGTTTAAGAGGTAGCTTTAGGTCAGGGTCTCCGGTGTAAATACTTGCGAAAACAGAAATGTTTTTTCCGCCAACTACTGCATCAAATTTGGTTAGGTTTCCTGTATTCAAAAGGAAATGTTAAAGGTGAGTGACTAATGCAAGCGAATTTTCCATTTCGCGGTCAACTTTTTTATATGCAAATTTTCACGAAATTACACTCCTAATATGAATACGGTCCAAGAGAGCAGCAGGCAGCGTGTCTTAACCAAAGCAGCTCAGGAAACCTCGAGCTCGCACCTCCCGGACGACTGGCGATATATGTCTGCAGCGCTGGGCATTCCTCTTCACTACAATCACCCCCCATTGGAAAAGGAGCCATCCTGGTGACTCATGGTGAACACAGAATGATGGGGTCGTAATACGGCTTCAGGCGTTGTACGTGGATGGTTTCACGACCACGACAGCGTTGACCCGTAGGTGGCGTGACAGGTTCGACAATATAGTTCACAGGCGATGTCTACGCTACAACACGGTAGGGTCCTTGATACTTGAATACAAGCTTGGATGAGAGTCCAGCAGGAACGTCGGGAAACCAAAGCCACACAAAGGAGTCCGGAAGAAAGTGAAAGCGTGGGTGGTCATCGTCACATCGAGACATTTGTTGCCATTGGTCGACGGCCGTAAAGAAACGGGCGAGCTGACGGTATTCATCTGTGCGGCGGGCAGCTTCAGAGATGGGCGTTCATTCGAATGAGTCGGGTCTGTACGGAAGAATGGCGTCGAAGGTAGTCGAAGGTTCGCGGCCATACAAGAGGAAGAATGAGGAGAAGTTGTGGTGCAGTGTTGTAGGCGAACGTGATGAATGGAAAAATGAGGTCCCAATGATCGTGATCAGAGGCGACGCATTTGAAGAGCATGTCGCCAAGAGTGCGTTTAAATCTTTCCGTCAGACCATTAGTTTGAGGATGGTAGGCGGTGGTTTCCGATGAACGATGCGACATTCAGCAAGGAGCGCGTTTACGACTTCGGAGCGGAAGACACGTTCTCTTTCACTCAAAAGTTCGCGAGGTGCACCGTGACGGAGAATAAAGTATTTCAGGAGGAAGGATGCTATATCACGAGCGGTAACAGCAGGCAGAGCGGTTGTTTCGGCGTATCGAGTGAAATGGTCGATGGCGATGACTATCCAGTGGTTCCCGGAAGCCGTGCTCGGAAGGGGTCCATACAGGTCAATGCCAATGCGATCAAAAGGCCTGGCAGGACACGGAAGTGGCTGGAGTGGACCAGAGACATGCTGAGCAGGAACGTTGCGGCGTTAGCCCTGAGGGCACGGCCGAATGTACTTGCACACAAAGGTGTTCATGCCACGCCAATAAAACCTGGAGCGAAGCCGGGTGTACGTCTTGAAGACACCCGCATGTGCACACTGCGGGTCAGTATGCAGGCAGAACATATTTCACCACGAAGATGTCGAGCTATGACCAGCAACCACTTGCAAACGTCAGAGACGTAATTCCGGCGATAGAGAAGTCCATCCCGAATTTCGAAGTGAGATGCTTGACGGCGCAAACCTCGAGAAGGTGAAGGAAAATTCAACTGGTTTCAAAGGAAGCGGATAAGAATACTAATCCAGGCATCCTTGCATTGCTCCGAAGCCATGTCGCAGCCTGCTGAGAACGAAAGCACTTGGTCAACGGCAGAGAGGCAGACATTGCTTTCGATTGACACGGGCGAACGGGAAAGCGCGTCGGCATCGTTGTGGCGGCGGCCAGACCTGTAGACAACGCGCACGTTGAAATCTTGCAACCGCAAAGCCCAGCGAGCTAATCGACCTGAGAGGTCCTTCAACGTGGACAGCCAACACAGTGCATGGTGGTCTGCAATCACGGCGAAGGGGCGGCCATAGAGGTAGGGCCAAAATTTGCGAAGTGCCCAGATTATGGTCAAACATTCCTCCTCCGTAACTGAATAACTCTTCTCGGCTTTGGTGCGGGTGCGGCTTGCATATGCAACGACGTATTCGTCGAATCCAGATTTGCGCAGCGCGTGCACACCGCCGAGTCCTTAACTGCTGGAGTCGGTGTGTATGAACGTCGGTTGGAGCTGTCGGGTTGAACTGACGCAGTATAGGCGGCTAGGTCAGTAGACGACGCAACTCTTGGAAGGCATCGTCACAAGTGGACGTTCAAGCACTGTCGTTCAAGTCACTCCGTAGAAGCTGATTCAAGGGAGTGGTGATGGAAGCAAAATCCCGAATGAAGCGGCGAAAGTAAGAACACATGCCTAGGAAGCTGCGAAGTTCCCTTACCGAGAAAGGTTTAGGCAAATCAGCAACTGCGCGGAGCTTGGCGGCGTCAGGAAGAATACCGTGTTTAGATACTACATGGCCAAGGATGGTGAGCTGACTTACACCAAAGTGGCATTTCTTCAGGCTGAGCTGAAGGCCAGTGGCAGTTAGGCACTGTAACACTTCCTCCAGCCTACGGAGATGGGTGGGAAAGTCGGGCGAAAAAATAACCACATCATTAAGTAGCACAGGCACGTATTATACTTGAAACCACGCAAAAGATTGTCCATCATGCGCTCAAAGGTTGCGGGGGCGTTGCAAAGGCCAAAAGGCATGACACGACATTCATATAAGCCATCTGGTGTTACAAATGCCGTTTTAGGTGGGTCTTCGGGTGCCATGGGCACTTGCCAATAGCCGCTGCGTAGGTCGATAGAAGAGAAGACCTCCGCGCTTTGGAGACAGTCAAGGGCGTCGTCAATTCTCTGAAAAGGGTAAACATCTTTACGAGTTATTTTGTTAAGAAGACGGTAATCAAAACATAATCAAATCGATCCATCCTTCTTCTTAACAAGAACAACGAGAGATGCCCAGGGGCTATCCGAAGGCTGAATGACGCCGTGCTTGAGCATGTCAGCTACTTGGTCGTCGATAACATGGCTCTCTTTCGCGGATACACGATATGGTCTTTGTCGCAGTGGTGCATTGGTACCCGTATCGATGCGATGACGAACAGTTGACGTATGGTCCAAGAGAACAAGCTCGCAGTCGAAAGACGAACGTAACTTGTCGAGAAGGCGTAGAAGCTGGACGCGTTGAAAAACAGTCAACGTGTCGGTGATGAATCTATATAAGACATCGGGCGAAGTCGACTCCTGCGCGGGGTTACAGATCACTCCGGCGACCTCATGAGTGGCGATGGAACCTGTTGGCATGCCAATGATGGCAGCAGGGTTGACACACTGGGCACGGCCAACGCACTCCCCACGAAGCAAAGCGAGAGGACAGGACAATCAGTTGGTGAAAAGCAGCCTGCTGACGCCGGCATAGACTTCCAAAAGAGCGAAATGCAGCGGGGAACATTTGCGGTGAGCGAAAATTGCAGATGGCGTAAAAAGTATGCTGGTATCAGCGACAATGTTGCATGACACTGTAGCAAAGGCAGAAGAGTGTGGTGGAATTGTAACGGCTTCGGCAACAAATATTTTATCTTCAGGTTCACGAGCGTCAAGGAGTGGTTCATTACAGAGCGTTTGGAATTCCACTTTAGCACGATAACAGTCGATGACGGCCTTATTAGCGGTAAGGAAGTCCCAGCCCAAAATAAGATCGTGGGAACAAGAACATAGCACCAAAAATTGGACGGTATAGCGGAAGCCGTTGATCACAACGCGACCAGTACACGCAGCTGCAGGCGTGATGTGGTCTGCGCTGGCAGTACGAAGTGACACGTTGGACAGTGACGTCGTAACTTTTCTGAGCGAACGGCAAAGTTTGGCACTAATAACTGAAACTGCAGCACCAGTGTCAAGTAGGGCGAGTGCAGCGACGCCGCCCACATATACATCAATAACATTAGTCGGAGAAGGGAGAGGCCTTGGTCTGTTCGTGGGTGACGCAGTTCTTGCCTCTGCAACTGCGACGATTAGTTTTCCCGTTTGGGCGAAGAAGGACGACGACGCATCGGCTAAAGGGAGTGGTGTCGAGGCGATGGTGAACGGCGGTCAACAAGAGGGTGGTGGTCCGAGTAGGAAGACATCTGAGTAGGGTTCTGAGACGCGGAGAATAACGGGTATGGGGAAACGTATGGTGCGGCGTCGGAGCTGTGGCGGTGGGACGTTGCGCGTTGGCGACAAAATTGTGCAACGTGACCAGGTAGACCACAGGCAAAGCGTATTGGCCGGTTATCAGGAGTGCGCCATTGTCGAGTGCTGTGTGGGCACCACGGCTGAACGACATGAGGAACTGGACGCAATGGCACGACTGATGGGAGTGGCGCAAAGGCCGGAGGTGGTGCCGCGCGAGAGTATCGGCATAGCTGAGAGGTGCAGTCACCTCGGGAAGAGCCGCGGGAGTCGGCGGAGTCTCGCGGGCAGAAGGGAGAGCTGCGCGCACTTGCTCGTGGATGACCTGGCGAAGGTGGTGGCGTGGCTGAGGACAGCAGCGAAAGCTGATGAGCGACCTCAGCACGGACGAACCCTTTTATCTGGCAAAACAGGGAGTCCATCTCAGGAGCCGCGGTCATGCTCGCGAGGGTTTCGTAGGACGCAGGGGGGGGGGGCGCTGCGTGAGAAGACGCTGTCTGACGAGCTCGTCGAAACACTGGCAAAGCTCAATGACCTGAGAAACCGTGCCTCGGTTTTTTGACAGACTATGAACAGTATCGTCGGAAATACCCTTCATGATGTGACCTACCTTGTCCGCCTCCGCCATAGTCGGTTTGACACGCCGGCAGAGTTTACGATGTCCTCTATGTAGCTAGTGAACGTTTCACCAGTATGCTGGGATTGGCTTCGTAGGCGTTGTTCAGCGCGAAGTTTGTGCATGCCAGGGCGGCCGAAAACTTCTGCGATGCTGGTTTTGAAGATAGTCCACGCGCGGAGATCAGCTTCGTAGTTTTTGAACCACAACTTGGTGACACCCGATAAATAGAAGATCGCGTTGCCGAGCTTGAGGGGATCGTCCCATTTGTTGCTGTTGCTGGCACGTTCATACGATTCCAGCCAATCTTCAACCTCTTTCTCATCGGTGCCGCTGCAGATATCAGGATCCCGCTGACGCTGGGCACCGGCACATATGATGGCTGGAGTAACAGGTGGAGATGTCGGCCTGGGGTCGTCTGGCATGACGGATGGCATAGTTTGGGTGTGTAATTCCAAGTTGGGGGAAAACCGCAGCCCCTCCACCAGAATCTAATATGAATGCGGTCCAAGAGAGCAGCAGACAGCGTGTCTTAAGCAGAGCAGCTCAGGCAATCCCGAGCTCACGCCTCCCGGACGACTGGCGATATGTCTGCAGCGCTGGGCATTCATCTTCACTACACACTATAATGTTTACAACTCTGTAAGTAAGCAATGAGAAACGATATCGCAATTCTGTAAGTTGCATCTAATAGCACATTTAAAGGGGGCATATTCGATATATTATACATGGCTCTCAAATACACCGTTATTATGCGACCAGCACTTTTGCAAACCTTCGTAAACATAGTACTAAGTTTACTTAAGCATATCAAATTTCTTCGTTTTCAATGCTCTTAAGAATGCAATTTACAGAACTGCGTCATCTGTTTTTGGTGCAGAGTGGCGGATTTGTAAACTTTGTGCTTCTATTTCTTTCAGTCTTTTCAATTTTGACAAGTGCTTGAAAGAAATAAAACAACATAAGTCAGCATTTCGCTTCGAGACATCATTAGAATTTAACCTTTGCTGTCAAATGTCACAAACTTCATCAAAATCAGCCCAGGGGCCATCTCAGAAAAGCATTTCTGCGTTTTAAATGTATTTGAATGGGCGGCGTAGAAGTTGAGGGCTATCTTAACCGTCCTCTTAAGAGGAAGCTTTAGCTCGTGCCCAGCTCCAACGCGGCCTACTCAAATACATGTAAAACGCAAAAACGTTTTTTGAGATAACCTCTGAGCCAATTTCGATGAAATTTGTTGCATTTGAAAGAGAAAGTTAAATTATAGTGACTGTTGGAAGCATAATTGGAAGCGGTTCTAGGTCACATATGCACTTTGTCGATGCTCTCATGCCATAAACTGCGTCTGCCTCTCGCTAACATGCTCACTTCCGATAGCGCAAAAGGCCGAATGTAAGCTGTGCGTCCCACTATCGTAGTGAAACTACATAGGTGGTTCGCTATGTTGCCGTAACGCCGGGCGAAGGGTCATTTTATCGCTGCAGTTTGTTACGCGCTGCTTTTCTAGCGTTTCTGGTCATCCCAGCGGAATATTATCATAATTACCGAAATGCGAGGTAGGTAGCATTGCAAGCGCGCGTCAGCTATGTTAAGCCGCATAGTTGCCGAGGTCACTGCTCTCTAAGCCCCGCGCACACGTCAACGGCTTTTCATGCATAAAACATCTCGCGGCGCCATATCGTCACGGATGCTGTCTGTCTGCAGCCGTCGAGCCGAAACCACCCACGCGGCCTTTCTGAGAGAAGGGCTCGCAAGCCAGCTTCTAATCCATCGCTGCCATCTCGGCAACGCGTGACCGCCCCATTAAACTCGGTCGAACGCAATTAGTTTGCCGCATTCTGTCTCCACGCCGGGTGCGTGGCCTGTGCGTCCTTCGCTTCTACGTACCTAACGTCGGGGATAAAGTTGGCTGGGCGAGCTTAGCAAAGCCTCGTGCGCTGTGCCTTCGCAAACCTGGTGAGCCCTTCATTAGCATTTTTCTGTGAAGCGGGGGTGAAATGACCTCGTGCTCGGGTGCTCGGAAGGCTGTCGAGCGAGAGAGAACGAGAAGGTGAGTTAAGAATTAGGAGATATTAAAACACACGGGGGGCAGGTGGATAGCTGTGGAAGGCTGAGACAGGAATGTCTAGGCAGCGCGGCAGTTTCAGAGCTCTGTGTGAAAGGTTGGCTAAACGGACAACAGGTCTTCAGGACATCCTAACCTTCGTAAGTCGTAGATACCGTTGGCGTTTGGTTGGCGACACGGTTGGGGCTTGGTGACCTACGGCTGATAAGCTTTCTATAAAAGGCTTTTTTTCTCACTGCCATAAAACTGTGGCCTTATTTATTACAAGTCCCTGCGTACTCTCGACTCAAATTCCTGCGACCTAATGCTCGTCTAAATTGTAGCCATTAGTTTATCCATCAGATGTTCATCAAGTTTCCTACGCGTCATCCGACCTTGCAGCAGTACATGGTGCCGCACCCTTGTGCTTGTTCGAACTCGTCTTCACAAAACATCTGGAACAATACAATGTTGTCGTTCGATATGGACTCCAGAAAGCAAAGGGCCGTTAGGCCCCTCCCGTGAAGCACTCACACTTCCCGTAGCTACACAAAACTGTCCTACCCAACCACGCTTATGGCGCTAATGCACTCGGAAATGTTTAAATATGCTAATAATACAATCAGAATAAAGACTAAACTAAACATTTTCCTTTTTTTCGGCATCATGTATCCCACGTCCCATGGGGTACGTGTTGAAATCAGAATTGCTGGATATGCTGCATATAATACGCATATGGCGACAGCATATCGCTAAAATAATGCCGAGCCAGCGTTGTGTCCTAGCAATTCAAATCGTCTCACCGAACCCCGTGTGTTGTTTCCGAAAATTGACAACTAATTCATGCAGCAGTTCTCTTCAAATGCGCCATTTCAAAGAGCAGTCAAACTACTAAAAAAACGGAGATAGTACATCTAGTTGTAAGAAACAGCGTAATAATAAAGTGCGTGTGGTTCTGTACGATAGAATCACCGCACGTACCTATTCTGAAAAATCCGTAATTAATTAGTCAAGTCATGCTCTTCGCCTCAGTTTATTCAGTCGGATACTACCCAATTTACCGTCAGAAAAAGCTCGTGGATTGATCCGGATAATTAATCTCATTAAAACTCCAGTCTGTAATGATTCTTTACTTCTGGTAACTAATTTACAGCATACCAAAATTAGTAATTGATTCCCGCGAGTGGAACACATTTACAGTGCCTTATGATCTTGACAAGAAAGCCCTGCAGTGCGTTGAAAATGTTCAGCGAACTTCAGTGCCACCAAAAACTATTTCAGCAATCTTCTCAACAAGGCTGAAATCTGTGTCTTGCAGACAGCTACAAACACGGGGGATCCACCGAGTTATCCATACGCAAGCACGCTATGAAAGGCGAACCAAGGACAGGTATAGCAGGCAGGCGCTTGAGAACAGCAGATACCTCGCTGCTTCATAAGGGATGGTCGCTGGGTAAAACATACTGATCGTAATCTGACGTGATAACTGCAAGCCACGAACTCAAGAATTCAACAGCTTGTTGTTCATTTAGTGCCGATGGAGTGTGGATGACATCTATCCTCATCAGCCACCTTGCTTATGGATTCACAATTTTTTTTCAGTAACTTCCGATAGATTGCGAAATTTCCTCCCCGTGCCTGGTAATTTTGTGCGCTAACGTGCAGAGGTTTTCGAAATCCGTTTCATACGCTCGTTGATGTGAATATCGTATATGTGGTTTTATTTTAGTCGACGAAATGTTTTACTTTTGACAATAGTCTCGAGAGGTTATATTTCCGAAATATTTTCTTTTTCGACTCATAGAACACCTGTGACAAGATGCATTATTCCTTTAACGAATCGTGAATTCGTGGAATAACTAATCCTCCACAGCCTTCTCGATGAACGATTTGCCAAAAGTCATTAATTAACTTTCTAATTGTAACTTTACTGCACATATTGCAAATTACAAATTGTAGGCGTCGAGGTTGCAAGGTATAATCACTTGGAGCGAGTTCGAATGATTGCAAGAGTTCCGAGATAAGAGTCATGCAACTTCCGGTAAAAATGCACAATTGTTGCACTTACTTTTTTTAGCAACCTGCCATTTTTTGCATTGCAGCACAAAAGTAACTCTAACGCCCATGCATCCTGTGGCCATTTGAGGCAATGAATACGTCAAGATTGCTGTCATCCTTAAATATCAATCCTTCTAGATACATCTTGAGAACTCACCATCCACAGTGAGTAGATTGCAATATGTGCGGTCATTATTTAGAATGTTAATTACTTAATTTTTTAAAATTCTTCATTCAACTTGATGTCACGTGCGAGTAATGTCTGCCATTTTAGGTAATACAATATATATATATATATATATATATATATATATATATAAAGAGAATATATCTCATATATATTACCGCTGGTGTATTATACTTACAGAATGGGTGCCTAGAACAGGGACGGCAGACGTCAACCGGACGTGCGTCCGGTTTGCTGCCTTGCGCTAGGCGTAAAAGAAAGTGGAATAAAAGATGAGGAATATAGTGAGAACAGAGAGCACGTAGGTGGATGCAGATGAGCACTATAAGTGATCTCGCAGCGCGATGCACTGCAAGCACTGCAATAGTGCACGAATCGCTTTTTACACCCGTGATGGATGTGGCCAAAGCGGCTAATTATATACAAAGTCCATACGCACTAAATAGTGCTTCCTGCAAATAAAGAAGTTTTTTTTTTTCTGCTCCCTTCAGACAAGAAAAAGTGAGACTGACAGACGAAATCGTCTGCCGGCTCCTGTATTGCTTATTTTAATTACAATACACCCGAACGTTCCCGCTCTACACAAAATTTCTCGGTGACAGTCTACCTTGGCAAAAATTACAAAGAAAGGTTATGGAGCAGCAATAAAAAAGGCAAAAAAACAACAAAAGAAACCATACTGCAGGTTTTTTGAAGAAGCGCTACCCTATGTACCGTACACAAAACGTGAAGTATTTTGTGTGCCAAGACTGGCGCCGGCAACCTGCAGTGTGCTTCACAAAACGATTAAAACACTGACAATACACTGTGACCGCAGTATTTTGTCGAAATCCCCAGTGAAAGTACCCACGAGCTGCGAAGGAATGCTCGGATAAGCCTTGGTACGAAGCGAACTGGAGTGTGGGGAACGCCGTCGTGGAAACAAGCGTAAGACTGGCTGCTGTCGGAGCACGTTTGTGCCCGCAGTATTCCAGCTTTTTCCGCCATCTCTCTTGGCTTTCTTTCGTGTTTGCGTTGTCAGCATAGAGCAGCCACGAATGCCCTCTGGCGAGGCGATGTGACAGAGATCTTTCTTTTATATTATACCTATCCTACGGTTATCTATACAATATTGCAGTGCGGTGTTTTGATCTTTTCGATATTCTCGCCCCATTTTGTTTGTCGTAGATTGTACGAATTCCAATCCACTTCAACTTGAAGAGCACAGAATTTTATTACGAGACATCCTGCGCAGCAGAAAAGGAAAGCATTGGACACCTACATATAGGCGGTTTCTGTTCCTTCGTACTACTCCGTGTTTTGTCGCTTGCAGAGTTGTCGAGTATAATTTTTTAACCCTGAAATCGCGTTAGACGGGTAAAGAACTGAAAGATAATAATGATGGGTAACGCTCTCAACATTTCGTGTTTTCATAACAAGGACTACGAATAGCCTTTTGCAATATTGTGAGAGCACCATAGGCTTAGGGTTTCCATGAAGTAAGCGTTCTTGTAGTGCCCTCCTTAAGGGTCACGGACGACACACTGAAGCACTTTTTACTGCTTTTCCAGTACGGATGGAGAAAATTGCATTAGACTAAGCAGAAGCATGTCATGGTGTATCAGTGCACTGCCGTCAGCGTGAGCGGAAGCCAGGAATGTGCTCGTTAAAATAAGTGTACTCAATAACGTATAAATCAGCAAGTCGTTTGCCAAATTGGTTATTTTTTTTTCTGTTATGAACAGATCTTCCCTCGGTTGTGCACCTTAAAGAGCTGGAGAGAAATGCGGCTAGCGAAGAGAAACCGTCCAGCATGGCAGGTGAAAGGAAGACAGGACAGGAACCGTCGTGCAGTTAAGTTAACAATCACGTAAAGCAGTCCAAAGGGTTACCGCTATAGTAAACCGTCTTCGGTAATATTCGGTAATATTCCTCTAGGGGAGCGTCAATGAAAAAGACGCTTTTGATCTGGCGCGCGCATTCGACCATATGGTTCAGTGCTTGCTCTCCTTGTAAATAAACTGTAAATGCGTTTCCTTGTTATGTCTGCCTACACGTAACATTATATTTGCTTGCTCATGGAGACTGGAAACTGAAGAAAGAAAGGAAGGCAGGGCTTAGAATAGAAGCAAACATGTCAACGCTGAGAACGTTATTTGGCTAAACATTACTACCAAGGGTAGCATTAATTTTCGGCATGTTCTATAGACATCATTTTTTTTTCGCTTCCTTTCCTTCCTTCGCGAGTTCATTGGCAAGATATTGGTGACATATTGAATGGAGGGCGTCAACAGGCACAACAAGCTCAGTGCAAGGCGGCACTCATGAGTGACTTCTTAAAAAATCTTCTGCATGAAAGGTTGGTCTTCGTGCATGCGGCTCACGCGATGGTAGTTTGCCAGACCATTTCGCTTTTCACATCACCAGACTTGGAGTCGCTTTTTCGTCAAGCTTCGTGTTCAGGTTCAGGCAAGTAGAAAACGTACATTGATGGCCACAGTCGAAAAACTGGAGAGTTGAGTTAAATTTAACAAGTAGAACCAAGCATCCCATCTGAATAAAGCGTCAAGTGCAGGCCCATATACCATTATGCAGGCATGTATACCAATGATGCAGTTGGCGGTCATCCCTGTATCCCAAAGTAAAGTAAAATACCGGCTCCTGCTTACAATATTTGCATGCGGAATTATGTATGAGTCTTCATTGTCACTTGTAAGCAGTAGAAACGAAACGTAACTGATAGATGCGCAAGCTCAGTTTCCTTTTTCTTTCTTTCTTTTTGAGAGAAGTCAGGGCTAATTTTAAACTTGATCTCGACGTGATAGTTAAGGGATTCTGCTTTTTTTGGTTCTCTGAACGACTGTCGCCATGACGTCCTGCGTCATGTGCGTTGTGGCAAGTGCACCACCTTGCACTAAAACTTCATACGCAGCAGTTTAGTTCCGCAAGAAAGTGTACTTTTTTGTATGTAGTGAGATTGTTTGAATAAAAAAAAAGGCAGAGGGAATAACCTTTGCTTTTGTATAAAGCGCGTTCGGTACGCAAGGCTGTTATCTGTTCTAGCAATCTGGTGGTCTTTGTGCTTCTTTTCTGTCTTATATTACAAGTTTCTCCCCAACCATGTGAAAATGAGCCTCAAAACATACATTATGTCGGAATATTATTAGTTGTACTAACACAGAAAACAGCTTATCTAGACAACAGGTATGCTCATTGCGTTACGCGTGTCATGCGAAATTTAATGACGCTTATTTCCTTACATGGAATATACTCACTTTTCCCAGCACTAATGCTAATGGCACGGTGTGAAGTACTGAGTCATCGAAGGAAAGAAAGCGAAGGGAATTGGCCATTCTCCCTAAATACAGTGGCGTAAGGAGCAGGAACTGCGTAACAAACGCAATTAAAGTTAAATTGCTATGGATGTTCCAAGTAAACTCCGAATAGTCAGCCCATTAGTCCAAACTATTACAATTGTCCGCACCCTTTTACGCTAGCGTTAGCATGCGCTATTCCTACCCTTTCTATAAATTATTTTGGCCCTTAAATTGTGGTATTCTGTACGCGCGCGGCCTTTGTGTGCTCTCGAGCAGGTTTACGTGGATAAGCCACGGCAGCTCAAGCGAGATATTCGGAGATACGGCGTCTGGACCATTAGAGCTTTGGTGTATCCAGGCACTCCGCCTATGCTGGAATAACGGTGCAGTGCGGAATGAAGCTTTGTGCGCACTGGACAGCTCGTATCTGCAGAAGCACCGAAACTGACGTTGTCTGGCATCACGGTTGCTCTGGAAAAGGTACAATGCAGTGTGGCTTTCCTGAATTTGCATACAAAAGCTCCGTTAATGACGGTTGGTCTACCATCGGCGTAAATCTGCATTTCCATTTCATAATGGTGTCTTTATCTCGGTGGCTCTCCCTGGGAAATAAAAAAAAGAAAACCGCATTGGCTGGATTTTTCGCTAATTATACAAGCTCTTCCTCCTCATACAAATAAGATCAAAATGTCACGGGGGAAACAATAATGAATGACACTGCATACAGAGTATGAGCCATGTATTTATTGGACGACGATCACATTATCATCACCCTCAGTAGAAACATCAAGGACGACGTCAACGGCAAGAACGTCATCGTCATAACAACAAAGAGGTGAAACAAAACACTATGCCTGCTGTGCTCACTACCCTGATGACCCTACTCGTGGGCTTGTGACTTGTTTTATAATGTTTGCAGTAGTTGTAGATGTAGAGCCTTGGCGCGTAAGGGGCCCCTACTCACGCTGGGAGATTGGCTATTGTGCGGGTAGTTTAAATTTACATAAACAGGAAGAAACCCAAAAGAATTTGACGAAAATGTGATACAGGTGAGTTAAAACCAAAAGAGATAGGCTAAAAAGAATAAACTTACATAAATTAAATACTAAATAAATAATACGGGAGAACTCATCTCACGGTGACTGTCCATGGTAATGCAAATAGAATTCGGCAAGGTAGTGACAGATCCTTTTATTTTAGTCCCGTTTACTTAACACGTAATAGTAATTATAATATCGTTTCTTCTGCTTTATGCCACATACTCAGATATTCTCTCACATACCTAAGGAACTCACTTGCCAAGGTGAGCTATCAGCATGGGAGGTGGGTGGGAGAAAAGGATGGATGGATGGATGGATGGATGGATGGATGGATGGATGGATGGATGGATGGATGGATGGATGGATGGATGGATGGATGGACGGACGGACGGACGGACGGACGGACGGACGGACGGACGGACGGATGGATGGATGGATGGATGGATGGATGGATGGATGGATGGATGGATGGATGGATGGATGGATGGATGGATGGATGGATGGATGGATGGATGGATGGATGGACGGACGAATGGACGGACGGACGGACGGACGGACGGACGGATGGATGGATGGATGGATGGATGGATGGATGGATGGATGGATGGATGGATGGATGGATGGATGAATGGATGGATGGATGGATGGATGGATGGATGGAATTCAAATTGCTATTTGCAAAAAAATGATAAAAATGTGTTTTTGTTTACGCCTTGCTTTCCCCTTTCCTGAGTAATGTTTAGGACTTTGAGAGAGCCGGTCCTAAAGGCGCCTGCTCTATGTAGTTTTTGTCACCTCGGATAAAAAACGAAATTAAAGAACGGATGAGGTATATAGAACGTGGTGGCCGATCTCCAATTCCGAAACCACGGCTCCAACGATTCCTTTTTTCGCCTTCAAACCAGACTCCATATCCGGTTCAGCTGATTGGTCGAAATCTTCCATCAGCATCGCACGACGTTTCGTCACGTCGGGTTCTAGTATTGATTCAGAGTCACGTAGTACCGTTCCAAACACCACGTAGTCGAGTTCGTAAAGTTTCCCGGTGTTGGCTTTTGACGGAGCCCAGGCAGCGTTGTTTGGAAAGGCCTAATACTTATAAGAAAAGCTTAACTTGACTGTTTGTTTTTTATTTCGTTCAGCAGTATCTCTGTGAGTGTTTGCTTTTTGCTTGCTTACATTTCGTTTTCTTATTTGAAAGACGTTTAAGGATTTCTATTGAAATAGGGGATGTATAAACAATGAGTGATATCGACAACATGTCTTCAAGGAAAGCATTAAAACTGTAACAACGATGATGTCGCAAAATATAAATTGCATGCTGCTTGTTGCTTCATCTAACACTGCAACGCTGAGAATTGAGCATATTGGAGCAGCGACCGAGACGCACAAAATTAAGTAAACACACTAGTAATATATTTGGGAGCTAATGACACATTCATAGATAGAAACATACAAGACTAGCAACGTGTTTCCTCGGAGCTTCGTAAGTTCTTCCCATCGGCATGTGCGCTGGGGTGGCAAACCATCTAAAACACGATGAGACCGGCGCTGAGCGATTCAGTAATAGAGTTCTCGACTAGACCTACAATAATAACGTGTTGCACGTATGTTGCATATCAATAATGTGCAGGCCTTACAAGCCTCCTATTAGAACCGTGAGCACAGACACGGGAGCGTCTTTGGGTATGTCGCCGTATGATATTCCTGCTATATCGAAGGTCAAAGCTTAGTGATGACACGCTAAGAATTTTCGCGATCGCTAAAGCTTGTTGAGACCGCACTGGAAAACCCCAAAGCTTCTAGCTCGTTGCTATTAACACGTTCAATGTACCCCCGCCTCCAGCGGGGTCCCACATACGAGCATAGCGCTGGACGGTAGACGGCGCTGCCATCGCCATATGGCGGCTATAGAGAGTCTATATGCGAGGCGTGTTTCAAGTGGTTGGCTATCCAGCATGCTTTGCGATTCTGCGAAATGTTGCCAGCTGGATCTACACGTTTGTGTAAGGTGACCGATTATGTATGTGAAGCGAGCACGTGTGCGGCGATAGTAGCTAGACGATGACAATACTATGACGAATATGGCGTCGCGACTGATTTTTCGTCTAGCAGTTTTTCTCGTGGACTGCCGTAGACTTCCGTTCATGGAAGCTACGCAATCGCCAGGCATGACACAGCGCAGCACACCAATACCTATATTGAGTCCACTTATACGCGCAGCCATCTCTCTATACTGCTGGAAGTGCGCCGATTGTCATATCAATTCTCGCTGCGAAATTACGCAGCGAAACATAATTTGCTACAAAAAATATTCTAACTTCAAGAAGTATGCCTTCACAGGCAATAATTCTTTAATGAGGATGGTCGTAGTTGATACCGGCGAACAGGAGAGCCGTACAACAAATTCTTGTTTCATATGTCATCGTCACAATTAGATGTCCTAGTGTAGTCTATATATGTGCGAGTCAACGTGCTCGACATAAGGTGAATGCAGAGATGAACGGGTGCGTTGCAGTATTTATAAGTCACTTAGTTTCTTTCTTAACGCAAAGGAGCAAGGAAGATCATCGTATTCCTGGCACAGAAGCCAAACTTTCAATGAAAACTAACCGTTCACCTAACCATTCCTCTCCAAATGCACAGCAGGTAATTGTTAGATACGTGCTGTCAGGTATTTTAATAAATGGCTCCCAGTGGCAATTTGGCATCATTTTAATTTTCCGTTATCTGGGGGAAAACATTGACCTCCACTGTGAAGCCACATACGCAAAGAAAAAGCGCTTTATCTAGGTGTAAATACATCAGTTTCTTACCTATGAGCACTAGTGCAAAGAAAACTACTCGAAATCAAGACGTAATTGCGAAATCAAGACGTAATTTGCGGTAGCTACTCTGACAAAGCGGTTTCAATTGAAGCAAAGCTTCGGGCTGAGATGTCATAAGGAAATATTTGTATGAGAACACCTGGCGGAATAAATACACAATACGAATAGAACAAGAATGCAGGAATGCGACTGACAAGTGAACAGAATCCAGGATCGTGCAGCATTTTGACGGCTGCTGACGTGCTTGGAGACAAATATTTCTTCAATACTGTCTGCCAGTTTACGTTCAGTCGGTTACCACTCGTGTTTCTTCTAGAAAGACGCGTTCGGGGAAATATGTCTCAATTTCAATTTTTTTTTTATTCTTCAGCTTTCTGTGTTTGCTGCCCAACGGGCTTTTTGTCGTCCATGACCAGCTGCGATGGCCACCAGGCACCAAGAAAAATCTGAATGCTTCTCATCCCAGCAGCTCTCTCATGTCCAGCATTGCTGTTACGTGCTTTCATCTATTCTTTTTCCTTCCATGCCATCCTCACAGTCGGTAGCGACCTCGGTAGCCATGCTCCTGCCGCTCGTTAACAGTTTCCCTGGGAGCACGTAGGTAGAAGGAAGCGCGGTTGGCTGACGCTCAACCACACGCATTCGGACCATCGCCTCTGCTCAAAGACTTGCTGCCTTCTCCGTGGAACTCATTTTTATGTATTTGTAGGTTTCTTTCTGTGTCTGTTTTTAGGGTGTTGGCTACAAGTTCTTGTTTGGTGTACTTCTAGGATATCTTGCAGACGTCCGGCTCCATTCCTTGAGGTAACTACGGAAAGTGTCATTGACGAACGTGACTCTTTGGCTATACCCGCAGTCAAAGGCCCGAACCCAGCATCCTACATACCGGTCAGTACCGCTAGAAGAGCTCCAAAGTCATCATGAGATAAAGGCGATTACGTATTGGGAAAAATAATCAGGTTATTTAATCTGGAACGCCGACTGTTAAGAAATATGTGAACCGTGCGTCTTTTAGATAGGGGATTGTTGGAGGAATCTCTACAACAAACTTGCGGTACCCTTCATCATATCTAATCATCGGGAGTGGGAGACGGCTTGGCAAAGCGATATCACCTAAAAGAAATCCTCGAGGAAGGTTCGTGTCTGAGAAATGTGTGAAACAAAGCTGCAAAGCCATCCGGCTACCCAATACAACAGCCCCCAAAAAGAGCACGTTAAATTTGCCTTGTTTAAATTGCCTTTTTATATAATACGTGCTATTCTATTATTGTCCTATTTCATAATTACAATAGCTACCATTCGCCACCAAACTTCCTTTTTTTTTGTTACAGACAGCAGGGTGTTCTGGTATACGGTCGAGTAGCCAGTAAATTTAGTTTGAATCAAGTAAGTTATTCGGGATCTGGGGCTAAAAGCAATTACGACTGACAATGG
Source organism: Dermacentor albipictus (assembly GCF_038994185.2). Classification (NCBI taxonomy): domain Eukaryota; kingdom Metazoa; phylum Arthropoda; class Arachnida; order Ixodida; family Ixodidae; genus Dermacentor; species Dermacentor albipictus. The sequence goes on from NC_091823.1 coordinate 98,851,040, forward strand.
AAAGCGACAAAATCTGGAAACACATGCACACCAAAACGTGAGGGGTCAAAAAGCGCAAAAATTCAACACCGAATGCTCTGCACGTGCACGAATCAACTTTTGGTATCAACATTACTGAGGCTCGAATTAAGAAATGCAGTAGGTATAATAGCGACCGTTGATGGCGACTGAAACAGCTTCTAAGTAAGCCCACTGATGAGACTGAATATCGTGTTGCGTAGAAACAAAACGCTTACGGGACCTTCCAAAACGAAAGTTGGGTACAACAAACAACAGTTCTAAAGTGGCGGACCGATATTCTTGCCCGCGGAATGTCCACGTGTGCCCATTCGGCCTAAGACGTCAGTAATTTTCATTTATAGGGAGTTTGTGAGTTGCTGCATTTTTTGTTCGACATTTGAAGATGCTCAAGAATTAATAGGCGGTGACAAACGCTATAAAAGATATGGACGCGTGCACGTCCCATTATCGTACTCAAGGAGCCCACTGCGGCGTGAGTGTGGATACCCGCATAGTCCACTTTATTTCTTTTCAGTTCTACGACCCTTCAACATCACCCCTGGTCAACCTATATAGCACCACGACTGAGTCTTACTTGTAGCTCTTAGACGAAATAAACACACACCAAAGCTATCGCTCCAAACTCACTTCAGACATACCGCACCTATTAACATACCCTATAATTTGATATAATTATCATATCCACAGGCGCGCCTCAAGCAACGCCACGGTAACCGAAAGAATTTCAACTGCCTTGGAATTTATCATTAGAGATCTAGTTCCGGTTATCCCATGTTACATTCGGGATGCCGACCAAGTTCTTCGCATAATGATAGTCCTCGAGGCCCCCAATGGTGGGAGCTTCCTGGTTACAGTGGGCGTTGTGTCCCTGTAAAACATTTCACAAGCAGGTAACATTGATGCGACAGTCGACTCTTACATGAATGCAAACACGTCTGCAAGTTTTTGCGAAGACACGTTGTCGGCACCACTGCGGTTAGTATTAGGGTGCAGTAACTTCTAATTTGACATGAAGCAGCTTCTCTAGATAAGAGGCGTGGCAATGGGGAAAAATATTGCTCCTGATTATGCGATCATTTTAATGGCATCACTCGAATAACCCTTTCTTGCGGTCAGATCTTTGAAGGCGCTCACCTACAAAAGGTTTTTAGATGGCATATTCTTGATTTGGCACTACGGCGAAGAATGTCTCCTTAGACTGGAAGCAGATTTTAATTATTCTATCCACCAGTTTCTTTCTTAATTTAAATGGGCAAATTACTGATACTCGGCTATTCACAACCTTATGTAGAGCATACCACCTAATTTGAGCCAAACGTTAAATGTACCCAAATGCCACGTAGCTGGACAAAACCAAGGTTGTATTGCTGGCCGCCACTCGGAGATACTCAGATTATTTTTGCACCTGCCTACTTACATAATTTGCCCTAATTAACTTTTGAACTTCTCAAATAATATAAATATATGTAAATTGTCCATGAAGAAGACAGAGCAACGTGAAAAACTTCCGTACAGCTTTCTGTTGCTGAATACGTGCTACATAAAATTATTTTTTTAAGCATGACAGAAGCTCGCGGATACACTCAAAGTGTCTCAAGCGGCCACTCGCGCCCCATGTTTTTTCTAAGCGTTAAATAAAGCCCACGAAACACGAAAGAAATTGCCGCGCGACTAGTCACGCGGCACTTTTCGCGATATTCTGCGGGCTATCTTTGAGGCTTCGAAAAACCTTCTATGTAGCACGTATACAGCAACAGAAACAAGGCTCCATAAATTTTCATGATGTTCTACAATTCCTTGATTGTCAATTTTGTTCTGATTTTATTATTTATGAGCTAATTATGGAACTAGGCAAAATACGATAAACAGACCGCCTTGCTCCAAGCGACTTCAAACAGCAATTACCTTGGTTACCTGGGGCTACCTGGCAGTCCCATATTTTTTTTTTATTTTCGCACCCTAGGACAGTCTGTATATCGCACTTTGTGAAAAGCGTGGTTACCATCAATAGCAACAACTTCTGCAGGAAGATGGTGCTAATCTTCAGACGTACGAGGGAGAAAAGAGTGAAAATAACTTTCGGTATGACATTGATTCAGTTTCAACCTCATGGCGGTGCTCAATGCAATGGGATACACACTGAAGTCGCGGAATTATTTCCACACATAACACAAGACGATGGGACAAATTGAATGCTAAACGGGATATTAGATATTGTGCAGCTAGATGCTAATGATGTAAAGCGATAGTACATTTCATAGCTGTTATGCTCGCAGTTCAATAATAGTTAGAAAAGATGAAGTAAACAGCGTTAAATTGAACAAGTTCTAGAGAGGTGTTATATTTATATCAGTAGCACACCGCCAATGCATGTTCTAGCTTGGGGCGTATGAGTGTGTTATAAAGCAAACATTCTAAACTTGAAAGAGCCGACAAACCGTTGTGACTGAAATGGCCAGTGCTGCTAATCACGTATTTTATGCACCAGCTAGCGTGCTTTTGAACCGCAGAAACCTACGGCGTGTAGGAAATTTCTTATTTTGCTTTCGCTTTCGGGGAAAAAAAATATACCACAATTAAGGGGGTGTACACAATTTAAGCTAGTGAGTGTAATACAATTAGAATGGTCTTGAACACATGTTGGCTACCAGCATGTTGGAACACATGCTGTTTCTTGTGATTCATATATGAAGGAATGTGTGTGTAACAGCGGCAAGTCCCTCATGGCAACAAAGTAATTCTTAAACATCGATTAAGACATCTCATGCCATAGCAATTATCAATTCTTGATATTCTTTATTTGTACTTTGCCATTCGCAACCAAACCGGCACACCAGTTTTAAAGAAAGCTGTATTTTCGTTCTTTTTATTGTTGAGGCAATGTATTTCCTATATTTCTGTACTGGAGAAGCCGCAATGGTAGCGCTGCTTTTATGACGTGTAACATATGGGACTTACCACTTAACTTAACAGCAGCGAAAAAACAAGCAAGCCCTACAAGAACAAAAGAAGGCATCTCCTGGAAGGAGGCCCTGTCGCAGGCAGCAAATATGTATTCACGTCAATCTTTAAGGTTGACGCACGCGCTAAAACATGTAGCCTGCATGTAAAAATGCGAAAACTGCACAAAATATTTAATCTCCTAAATAGGCAGAACCCTTTCAAATATTCAGGCTTTCCTAAAAAAAATGTATTCTGTGTCAAGGATGACTATATAAAGAAGGCTTGAAACCGATAGACGAAGAAACGCAGTCTATAGCGGCGAAAGCGAGGATGCCATTGTAGGATGGCCCAATACCATCGCACTTCGCGCCATCTCGTCGCGACGCATAGTGACAAGCGAAATTAATAAGCGGTTCCTCCAACAGTAATGAAAACGTCAGTTGCAACGACACCTGTCTGGGCCTGTCGTTAAAATTGAGAAGTTTCGAAGCAGCAGAATAGCAGCAGAGCGCATAATATTGGGCGGGCTTCCCGTCGAGCCAGGGACTGCTTTGGAGACGCTGTTTGAAGACAGAACAGCCTCCCCACTTCCGGGACTTGTGAGCCGGGCGAATTTGAGAAGCACTTTCGTCTGACGTTTGACCAAAGTCTTACGACAGGCTTAGAGTGAATATTCTACACGAAGGCATCGTAAAAGAAAGAAGAAATCTGCGCATTCTCCGACAAGACGACTCAAGTTTGAACTATAGTAAATGCATATTCATTTGAATTTTCAAGTTGTTGTTTGTTTGCGCATGATATACAGTTGCGAATTGTCCAAAATTAAGCGACAGAACACCGGAACGTTGTAGTAGCTCTATGAATCACGTGGGTGGCCATTCTCTCGGGAAGATCAGGATATAACATTGCGTCTGGCGTTGATGTGCCATCAAAACTGAAACAAAGGCTTATCATCGTGAATTGCTCATGTGGTGCATAGCTCTGTCTCGGAGGCTTAAATAAGTGACGAGTACTCCACGGAGTGCCCAGAAGTGGTTACGTAATTATTCTGTGTTGTTTTATTAAATGAGCCAGGCTGCACACGCGTTAAAATTGTGATTTATCTCCCTGCGTCAGAACTTGATGTGATTTTCGCACAGTATTTGTCCCTCGTGGTAACAATTAGCGCTGCTAGAGGAATACAGCTATCTTGCAAAACAGAACTGCTTGGCGCCTGTGTATTGAGAAGTATCTCGTGCAGTACAGAGCAGCAATTAGGAGCCAAAAATCCTTCTATCGCGACAGCTACTGTTGTCAAACGCCTACGCCAACACACTGCGTGTCTGTTCGAAGAAGCAGGCGCTATCGTTGGAGAGGCTGAACCTTTCCTCGTAGCCAGAGGTCATCGCAGTGGTAGCACGGGGTTCCAAACTCGTCCTTGAGGGAGTGGCGCCCCAAGTACTGAAGGATCCCCCACCTGGGACCTGCAGCGAGTGGATGCTTCTCGCATGGGCTCTGGCGTCACCCATAATTATGGCGCGTTATCACCTCTCATAGGCAAACCCGTGACACAGTTCTACTGAACACGTGGTCTGGATCACTCCGACACCAACCTGATTACTGTGAGTTCATTTTAATGCGAAAATATTAGATAGGTCATGGGTTGAAAGTCCGATTTCCGGTGTTATCGCGCCGAAATTCACGACACCAAAATTCATAGGGAGCTGAACCCTCGACATTTGGTGAGAGTCGAATCCACAACGTTTGGTGTTAATTACGCCAGTGTTAATTAGGCTGCAGGTAATAATTATATTGTTAATTCATGCAGTCGTACCCGCGACCTTACGTAGGAGTCGAACCCTCAGTGCTTGGTAGTAATCTAACCCACGACCTTTGGTAGGATAAAACTAATAATAGGAAGAAACAACGCATTCGAATGAAAATGTCTAGTAACATAGTGAATGTCTCGTTAGAACCCCGGCTTCCTCTTTAGCGTATGCTAAAGTACCTGTCCGCCTTTTTGTTTCTCTTCGTGTCTCCAAAATGTTTAGGTGGCCCCGGCGCAGCTAAACCTAACGAGGTCGTACTTGCCACTTAGCTAAGCCTAGTCGGTACCTCATCAGGAATCACGAAAGGCGGGTAGCCCACCTTTTCAGAGCCCATTTACAAATCATGAGGGCCAAAGACCCTAAGCCAGTTCACCGCTCTGTTACGATGGGCAGGTTATCCAACCGAACGCCGTTTTTCAATAAGCAAGAAACGCTACCGGCCACGCAGCCCAACACTTGGCGTTCCTCGGTGGCAGCAAGAGCACCGAAGATTGCAGCTGTGGCATTGCATCGACGATTCTCGGGCTTGCTCGGACGATACGACGTGCCACCAGCGTCCTCGGGGAATTATACGTTTGAACAGATTCCCAAACAGGCCTGTCGAGCCTTCCTACCTCGACACGGCTTCCCGAGAGCAGCAAACAGAATGCGCACAGAATACCCCCCTGATCACACTTAATTGCAGTGCAATGAAAGCGCACGCGAAGTCACCCAAGGGGGATGGTAGCGCTTCCGAGTGGACAAATTCCCGCCTCACCTAAACAGACATCCGCAATCAAAGTTTGGCGGAAGCTTAAGCTTCGCCTTTACGAGTAGAATGCGAGAGTGTTCACAGACCCCTTACTGCTTTTCATACTTCTCGGCAACTGCAGCTTATGTGACCTTAATGTTTACCGGGAAAAGCTGGCAGCTAACGCTATGCACGAAGGGGGCGAGCTTTCTCGTAGAAGTGCGACTTCTTGCGTGGGTCGATCTCCTGTTATTGTTTCGGACTTTTAATATTTCCCTCTAAGAAGAGCTAACATAAAGGACATGCTCTGTGGGTGTTTTGTTTAGTTAGACCTGTTTGCCAGGTGCTTTCCTCAAAGTTTGGAGGAATAACTTTGTAAAGGATGAAAGGCAAGATGTAAGCAACTTTGGTGGTGGAGGAGGTGTTAGGTATGCGTGGTTCAAAATTTGGTTCGAAATTCTTTTTGCCGTGTCGACGTTCTACGCCAGATTTTCTGTGACCCGGGCCCCTTAACGCTATCGCGTTAATATACACGCAGGCGTTGCGATCGCAGCGCGCCACCGTCATCCTTTTCCCCAAAGGCCATAGCTTTGCTCCAGCTAAAGACCAGCACTTGCTCAATATGTTAAATCTATGTGCATTCTGCTCATACCCTTATGCAAACCATGGTCAGGGCTGTTGCATCTAGTGCACAATCTTCCGTGTGACGACAGAGTACACTGCAAACTATTTACCTCCAGTTCAAGTTATAGTTGAATCTCTTCCTAAGGAAGATCTGTGGGAGAATGCCCTCTGCGACGGACCTCCTGAAGTGCGCCGCGCCATAACACAGCGAGCCCAAAGCATCGCTGAAGTCGTTCTAGAAACGCTGGTACAGGGGTTCCTCTCTTGCTCCCGTCTCCTCTGAATTATGAATAACGGTGTTTTCTCTCTCTCTCTTCAAGCACCCGATTGCTCCAGTGTATTGGTAAGGCATGGTAGTAAGAAGAGTGCCATTCATAAAGCATCATATTCGTCATCATAATCATCATCAGCAGCACCAGTCGCAGCTTATTTTTTGGTGTTCACTGTTAGACGAAGGCTTCTCACAGCGATATCGAACTTCTCCTGCCTTGCGCTAGCTGATTTCAACTTGCGCTTGCAAAATTTTTAATTTCATCACTACATTTACTTTGGTACCGTCATAAACTGCGCTCTGTTAGCTGTGGCACCCATTCTGCAACTATAATAGCCCACAAGTTATCTTCCCTACGCATTACACGAATTCCCCAGCTCCGTTTTGTCTCTGTATATCAACTAGAAAATGGGATATCTCATTTCGCTCTCCCATCCACAGCGCTCTCTTCCTGTCTCCTAATGTTCCGCCCAAATTTTTCGTTCCATCTGTAGTTGCACAGTTCTTAACTTCTAGAGCGTCTTTAGTAGCTTCATCACTATCACTAGAATGCAATGATTGCTCACTTTTCTTTTTAACGACAGTGGTAATCTCATAGTGAGGACTTGATAACATCTGCCCATTTCCAGCCCATTTCGATTCTTGTTCAAACTTCATTCTCATGATCAGGGTCCCAGTGAGTAATTGACCGAGATGAACGTACTCCTGCACAGACTTTCAGTCGGACTGGCGATCCCGAATTGTTTCTTTTTTTTTCGCTTTGTCATAAAACATAGTGCAACATAAAGCGAAAAATAACCCCCTCCGAAAGCATTACTATTGCATTACTGGATAGCAATCGTGGTTGGTTCTTCGCGATGTATTGTTTTTGTGTATCCGCAAGGTTTAACTTGATTGAAACTTGTCCTTCAATGCTTTTACATATACCACAAGAAAACGGAATCGTCAACCTTTGTTCCTTTCAATAAACCTGACTTTGGTAACCGCTTATGTGGTTGCTTCGCTAGGCTCGTGCACAGTATTTGGGAGCACGTATTGATGTTCTACGAAGATGTAGTGAGCTGCACTTAATGTGCGATTATCATTTTGTATCGAGCGTCCTTACATTCGTAGATGCCATTTAATTTGCCTCGAAAATACAACAAAATTATTTTCTGGCCACAAATTTGCTTCTGAATCTGTGATGTGATAACTTTATTTGGAATCCGGTGATTGGGATGTCCGGGCCGGTGGCCGCTTAGATGGCCACTGGGAGCTGCTGCTCCCGTTCGGCCTCCATGGCTCGCTGGATGGCCCAAAGTTGGCCTTGGAGTTCTGAGCTGAGCAATGCGGCCGACAACCGCGCCCATAGATTTTCCGAGGAGACTGCCATTTTATCTTGACATATTTCGCATCCCCTCAGCATGTGTTGAAGGGTGGCTCTAACAAACTTGCATAGCTTGCACATATCGCTCTCGTATATATCGGGGTAGAAAGTTTTTTGTTGCACGGGAATCGCATAAGTTTCTGTTTGTAATCACCTCCAAGTAACGAACTCAGATCTGATCAGTTGAGTTTGAGGCGGTGGTAATACTCGCCTCCGATTTTGATATAAATTGGTAATATCACTAAACCTTGTTAATCTATCTCTTTCTCGCCAGATCTCCTCCTCCGCGTTCTCGTGACCGATGGAAGTCATTATATGCTCATCTCGGCGAGTAAGAGCTCGAGCTTCGCTGTGTGCTACCTCGTTGAGGTTAATTGTGGGAATGCCTGGAGTCTTATGTGCTGGGTACCACTGCAGTTGCCTGCCGTTCTTCTCTGTGTTGGAGAATTCAGATGCATTGGCTCTGATGATGCGCCACGCGTCAGGAGAGATCCTACCTGTTGCATAATTTGTAATGGCGGCTTGAGAATCGCTAATGATGTACTGAGCATTCGTGGAGACCAATGCTAGTGCAGTGGCTACCTCCTCTGCTGTCTCGGAATGTTTGGTATTAACTGATACGCTTGTAAGGGGTTTTTTGGTGTGATCTACGATTACTGCTACGTAACTATTTCTGTGTGGGTATTCAGCCGCGTGTACGAAGGTTGCTCTGTCGTCTGACCCAAAGCTTGGGATGATTTTCTCTGCTCTACGCTTGCGTCTGGCCTCGTTGTAACCTGGATGCATGTTCTTCCGTATATTTGGTGCTAGGAGTTTGTCACGAATTTCTCTCGTTATCGTCCTCTTTTCTTCGTATGGATTGTGGTAATTCATCCCTAGTTTGCTTAGTATATGCCCTTCAGTTTTGGTTATGGCTAATCATTCTGCCTGAGATGTTTGTTGTGCTTCTATGTGTTAGTCCAGTGTGTTGTGGAGCCCAAACTTTAGCAAGAGATCTGTGCTCGTACTGATGGGAATCCTTAGTGCTAGTTTGTATGCCTTTTTTATCAGGTTGTTAATTTCAGTCTTTTCAGATGCAAACCAATTGTGGAAGGCTGCTATGTATGTGATCTTACTGATTACGCATGATTGTATCAGCCGTATGATACTTTCTTTCTTAATACCCTGGTGGTTGTTAGTAATTCCTCTAATTAATTTTATGGTGTTTATTAGCCTTGTGTCTAACTTTTTTATGGTTTTCCCATTTGTTCCTTTGTTCTCGATTACTGGGCCCAGCATCTTCAGCCAGTTGACTATTGGGATATTGCGCCCGTTCTTGGTGTGTAGCTTGATTTCCTCATGGGCCTCATTCCTGTCGTATTCTTTGGGAGGCCTGCCCCGAAGTGTGGGGCGGTACAAGAGAAGTTCAGATTTCTCTGCAGAGCATGTGAGGCCTGTTCCTATGAGGTGTTCCTCTACTGTGTTAATTGTAGTCTGGAGTCGTTCTTCTATTGATCCGTCGCTTCCATCACAGGTCCAGATAGTAATATCATCCGCGTAGATTGTATGATTCAGGGACTCTACGTAATTTAATTTTGGGGGGAGTGCCATCAAGACGAGATTAAGCAGCATCGGGGAGATGACAGCGCCTTTCAGCGTGCCGCAAGGCGCTGTCATGTTTTCCAATATGGTTGCGTGGTTGGAATTATCAAAAGCCTCTTAAAGACCAAGGCCCAAGATGGCCATTGTAAAGCGCGTTTTATCATCGATTATCTTATGCTTAAGTTGAAGCATGGCGTCTTGTGTCGAAAGGTTTTTGCGAAATTCTATCATTGTATCTGGGTATATGTTAGTATATTTAAAGAAGTTATCTACTTTGTTTAAAATTACATGTTTTAAAAATTTTCCGAGGCAACATGTTAGGAAGATTGGTCTGAGGTTGTCGATCTCACGCTTCTTACCAGATTTTGGTATTTGTGTTATCGCCGCTTTCTTCTACTGAGCTGGCACTTCTACCTTTACCCAACACTAGTTTATGTATTCTGTTACTTTGGTGATCGATTCATGATCGAGGTTCCTGAAAGTCTTTTTGGTTATACCGCCCGGGCCTGGGGCTGATTTGGTGTTTGAAATTTGTAGGGTCACGCGGATTTCTGCCTCCGTGATTTCCTCATCTAATTTTGTGTTTTTGTTACCGTTGTAGCCAGAATAGCTGCAAGAGGGTGCCTGTGTTAATTCTTCTCTAATTCATTGATAAATTAGTCTTATGTGCCCTTATATGCGTGTATTAGCTTATTAATGGCTTGCATGTGGTTTTTCTTGTAATTCTCATGGTCAAGCATGAACCTGAGCATGTGCCAGGTTTTGCCGGTGCTTAATTGCCCGCCAATGGAATTGCATATCTCGTCCCATTGTTGTTTGCTGAATTGCTTAGCATGTTCTTCTATTTTTTTTTTTTTTGTTGAGCAGCGCTATGCACTTTCTTAACTTTCTGTTATGCTTCTGAACTCTAAGTCTATCTTGAAGCGACTGCTTAGCTTCCCACATGTGGAGAAGTCTGCTGTCGCACATCTCCAAGTTATAATCAAGTGGTGCTATATTTTGGCAGCTTTGACGACATCGATGAGCTCTGTAGTCTATTGTTCTATGTCTGCGATGGGTCGTTGCTGTGTCCTCTCTCGCCTTCTACGAAGCAGCTCCCAGTCTACTAATTTGATCTGTCGTTCCTTGGGTCCATTCGGCCCTTCTCTGACATGTAACTTTGATATGCGTATTTTTTTTCTCTACTCCTCCTGCCAAAGCAGCAACTTCTGCTAGCCAATAAATTACGCATGAAAGCGACAAATGTTGCATTCATCCCGCTACATAAGATATTACTGCAATAGCATTTATATGGGCGCTCGAGGCCCACTTGCACCGTCGCTGGTGGCGTTGTCGTGCTGCCCTTCTATCTACAATGCACGGGCGGCCAGCGTGTGGAAAACAAGACGGCCTCTCTAGACGCAAAGTTCGTTCGGCTCCAAACGCAACGAAGCCAAGCGGACGCCTCGTCACGCTCCGCTCGATCACGTGCACCAGAGCCAGGGAAGCGTTCTTTTTATCAAGCAGCCGTGGTTCTGGCTTCCATTGCGATCATGAGCGCTTCCCGTACAAATATTAGCGTTTCTCCTGAGCAGCTGTGTCCACACCCCACTGTGATTAGTGTCAAGCTCACTTTATATTACGCCCTCGTTCCTTTGACTGCACACAAAGCGAAGCCACTTGCCTGGCCGGGTTATCCAGCGCCATGCCATTTGTTTTGCTTCGGTAAAATGTGGCGCAACATCGTGGTGTGAAACCTGCAACGCAAATTGACAGGCTCCTCATCACGCCAGCGATCCGAGGCGCCTCAAGTGCAACGCTAAGCATTGCCATCGAGTCCAATGTTTCGTCTTCGGGCAAAACTGACAACTTTTTAAAGCGAAAGCTTTACTGGCTGTGAACTTTCGATTTCGCCATGGCCGTGCTCCGAGGAGGCACATGACGTCACACCGCCTACCTCGTCACACCGCGTACCTCGTCTTTGCGTTCGCCTCCACTTGTTTCACCGGCTTCGCGCTTCGCATGCCTGGTAACATGTCGGAGGATTGAAATTGAGAGCTCGCGTGCGCCGCAACCACAGTTGAGGCGGCAGTATGGACGGCAACAAGTCTGATAAGCAAGGGGAGGCGTGGAATCGACATCGGAACGAGATGAAGAGCAAACAACTCGGCCAGGAAATAGACGAACTGCGCGCCGAAAGACCGGCTCAACGCCGCAACATAGCTAGACAGCCAGGCTAACCTTGACTTGCAATCAAGATTAACCAAGGCTAACCGTACTATGCCTTAGCTTTCGCTACGTATATCCTGACATAGCCGAGCTAAGCCACTGCCAATGTTTTTAAAAGGATGCATTGAAATTTATTTGACATTTTCGCTGCAATGCAAACGAATGTTTAAAGAAACGCGCTGCCAGGTTAGCTCGCGATAAGAAAAGGAGGGTGGAGAGCATGTAGTCAAGTCAATTCAAGTCGTGCTTGTTTCACTTTATATACAATCTGAAATACGTACATACAGTTTGTAGGGGAGAGGGTCGAATTATATTCGCTATTTATGCAGAAGGCTCAGCTGCAGAATGCCGAATTATGATACACAACGAGCCAGAAACAGGTACGTTAGACGTCATCAACGGGGATAGCCGTGCGCTTTGTCGACGCCATGCTCCACGGAACCATAGCGCTTCCGTAAAACACAGAAACCGGGCGTGCGGATTATTTGGACGCGAGGTCTGCCACGGTCATCCCTATATATGTGAGGAAGCGCCGTTATCACGCTTCGAACATCGACGTCCCTCTGCTTCTTTCACATCTGCCCTAAACGCATGCGCTAGCATTGGTAGCAAAACGAACTTCTTCCTCTAAGCTACAGTATGCCGTCGCGAGCGTACTTTCTTTCCACAACTTCCTACGTTAGCCGCCACTTACTCGCCGAAGCCACTGCCACTGGCACCTGTAAACGCCACTTAGCCTGAGCAGTTTTGTATTTTGGCGAGTTTTGTAAAGACGTTGCTGCCTCGTCAAAGTTAACCCAAGGTAATGACTTCACCACAGCCGTCACCAGCCTCCGTTTGAACCCTTGGCAAATTCCATCGTGCTTCCCGGACGCGTAAATATGAGATGTTGGCCTGCGAAACCTGTACGGAGCTGCATGCGAAAGCCCAGGTTTGAAATCAGCATGCACTGCGAAGAATGGTTGGCATTTCGCTGCAGTTTCGAATGCCGGAAATCAGGCAAACGGAGGGAACTAAGAGGGCGAATCAGGAAATCTCTGCGCTTATTTTTCAGCAGTATTACGGCTGTAAACGCGAACTCAACATATCCATTCCCGGCGATGGACCTTTCTTGGACCGGCCCGGCCTTATCTGCTGGCAATTACGCGGCACGCTGCTGTTATCAGTTGTTGAAGATGGCGGCGGTGCTTCACTCATCAACGGCGTACTAGCAACGAAGTGTGATTAGTTTCGCATGGAAAAGGGACGAAGGGCTCATTGAAATCCGTAGGAAAATGCAGCCCATGTATGGGAAAATGTGTCTTGTTTTGAGAAGTGTGAGGTGGTAGTGTAGTTCGCAAAGTGCTGCGAAGACTTGCATGACAATGAGTGTTCGGGGAGGCCACGTGCGTCGCTGACTGGCGACAACATGGCACAGGGGCATCTCAAATTTAGTTCTGCGATGCGACAAATATCTGAACCGGTGTGGGGACTACGTGGAAAAATAGTGTATGGCACGTAGAATAGTACGTATAGTTGTATTAAGCAGTATGTGCTTCATTTTGGCTAATAAAAAATAGGGACAACGACTTTCTGATTCGCCCTCATATGCACTAGAAATTAACAGCTGGAATTATTGCACCGCATATCTGCATGCGAAATCACATGTGAAGAAAGTACGTGAGGCTTAGAGGATGATGGTGAGGCGCTCACGCACGGGGCAAGAAAGGTAATCTTACAGTGGTTGTTCAAAAACAAAAGCCTACAGTGGCATCGAAAACAGCCTCAGATAACAACGCCGACAGCGAAACAACTACTATAGCAATGACAACGATGTTGCCAACAGCAAGCAGGCGATTAAAACGACGGCACTATTACGGGACGAAGACATTACGATTGCTCCCATGTAGCAGTCTCCATCTTCCTTTGACTCCCCACAGCTCAGCGGCATTCTATTATTCTCGAGCCTCCTCACCCTCATTGTTTACACCATCACCACGTGTCTCATGCCATCAGCTGGTTTGGGCCAAAAACACAACTTCTAACCAATAACCACGAAAAGTGGTCATGTGATTAACGTCATCGTGAGTTAGTTTCAAGGATCGGTGCATGTTTTACTATACTCCTTGATATGGCCAATTGACTTTTACGTGTTCTCCTGCATCGACCACTTTATCCAATTGACTTTTGCGTGTTTTCATGCATCGGCCACTTTATTCAGGAGGAACCAGCTCTGCAGATGCGATAAATTCTGTGAAGAAAGGCAGGCTATTGCCCGCTTTATTAAAATAATTAGGCATTTCAAGGAGGACGTTTGCTGTTACAAGAATATATAGGCAATGTTTTTCGTTTCTTTCGGTTACACCTCAGTGAACAGAGTCGTTGAATGACTCAACTTAAGACCAGTGAAGATGGCTATAAAATATTATTTATTGGCATCGGGACCATTGTGCTGCTTATTCGGCAAGAAACACTCCCTCATGACAACACTCACCTACAGCTGATGTTTTGACCATTCAGCCAGTTTTAGTTCAGAAACGCAAGGTTCAAATAATGACCATGGAAAGATTGTGAAGTGGCAAAGGAGCTATCACCGAAAAGGTGGTATGCGAAATAATTTTCAAGAAAGAAGTCATGAGTCAATCGGGATGTGGGAAATTGGGATGCTGACGACCAAGAAAAAGTCTAAATATATATGTATATATTGGGAAGAGAAGGTAAAGGCTACCTCAGACAAGGCTCATTAGGCCATCCCGCTCAAGTCGTTTTTGTCTCTGCGCAATCTACTGAGTTTGGCTAATTCGCCGTCCTTGCATATTGACAAACCCTCGCACCTTTGCGTTAGTGAAAATTGCGACCCTTAGGAAAAAAAGTATCGACGCCAGTAAAAGTGGAGAATGGAAAAGAGAAAGACGGCTCGGTGAGTGAAAATAACCCAAAAGAAACAGGAAGAACGAGCAGTGAGAAGCTGTTCATTTGCTTTCAGCAATGACTGGTCATTTGCATATCTTCTTGGCCAATAATGTCTCGCTTTTGCAAGACACCCTGCGGGCTTACGCAGAAAAAATCGTCCGCTTTTACTCGGGCATTAACAACGCCTTTTATCAAAAACCACCGACCGAAGATGCTCGTTTTACCGCGCAGCCTTGGGGCAGTGGCTTGATCCTGGTCGAATTGCAGGGGATATCAGTATTCCAGTATATAAGGCGACAGGGACGTCAAGTATGCTAGTAATTAGGAACACGCGCTTCCGCTCGAGAAATGAGGCCATTCAAACGAGTACTGCGAATCCTTACAATGCGTTAAAGCAGCAAAACTCGGGAACTGCTTGGATTCGCTTTTATTTAGGTTATTAAGAATGCTTAAAACTAATGGCGATTCAGAGCACCCCATTTGTGTTTGATGAGTCTTCGCACTCTCGACGTAATGACCATTTGTACAGACCGATGCGTTTTCTGGATAACTCAGCAGCTGCACTTTCGGTTCCTTTCTTTTTTAAGATCCTAGAAATTGGCAGGGGACCTTGTGGCGTAAGCCACTGTGACTAACAAATACTGAAGTCAGTCATGGTATTCGTAAAGTTTAAAAAGCCCGTCATGTTTCATAAGCGAAATAGCTTTTGAGTCACACTTTGGCATTCGTGGTACCGACGATAAGTAAGTCATGCTCGGTTGAAGTATGTTGGGGTCGAACCTTTGGTTGCTTGGTATTCCTCAAGCAAGAAGAATCTGGGCGTCGTTGCTTGAAATGTTCAACTGGACTACTATAAATTGCATTTTTTTACATTATTTTCAGGATTTTCTCTCAAAACGCCCGACAGAAGCGGGAACTGCTTCACGTTTTTCTGCTACTGCCTGGAAATTTTCAAGGCAGTAGAGGAGTTCGAAGATAGTCTGTGCACTTGAGATCTACACATTGAAAGGCATCTTCTTATGCAAAATGACCTCTATAGGTTGGAACCACTCAACACAGTTTTGAAATGTTTGACGTAATTTCAAGACGCTGTCACGTTGGTGCTACGCCTATTACACCGCTATCGATTCAACGCAACGCCAGTGCCACCATTATCGTAGAATTTTATGTGCATTTTCATATTTTTCTACGTCATGGGACATGCGTGTGCATGCGGCGTGTTTTCTGAGCAACCATTAGTTTCAAATGCGCACTAACAAACGAAGGCTTCCTCCTCATCAAGCTCAAACTTAGTTATAAAAGATATTATTTATTTATTTACTTATTTATTTATTTATTTATTTATTTATTTATTTATTTATTTAGCAAATACTGCTGGTCTGTATTATAGGCCTTAGGTAGGAGTGAGAGTACAGAAACAATGAAAACAGAGAAAACGTATATTGTAACAGAAGAAACAAACAACGGAGACCATCAGAGTCCAAAACACTGTAAAATCAAGTACGAAAGCAAAACACTTGGCACAGAACAAATTACGCGTGTGCTCTATTCTTCCCTCAGGGCTTGTAGAAACAAGTTCACCTTTCGGAACTGACCACGTTTCCAGGCAGACAATTCCATTGAACAATGATACGGGGAAAATGAGTATTTAAAAATTTTTGTTTCCTTCTGGGCGCAGTCATACTCAAACCCACCAAAATCAGACTAAACCGGCTTTCCTCGTCTTCGCACTCACTAGAATCAGACTCAGACAGGTCTGCTAGACTAAAGTACTGACATTCACTAAGGCTTACTGAGATTCACGAAATAACGGACACCCTCATACGAACGAAATCATGGGTTAAAGCTGTAGTCAGAGTCGTGGAATCGCTTCTTTACTTAATAACTTCATTTGGACTCACAGCTTTGAACTCACCTAAAACACCAGCTCACTAAAAGATCACTGATTCAGAGCAGGACCAGAGCTCCCTCCACAGCCACGTTCACACTAACTGTCTATTTACACGCACTGCCACTCACTCACTTCCACAGTCACCTATGCCCACACACACGTGCTCTTTGATGCTCATAATAACGTCCACTGAAACTCACCATGGTTAACTAATATTCGACCTTACATCCATTTCCACTTAACAGGACTCGCTCATCTACACAAGCTCACATTTCTCAGCAGTGATTCCTGCTCATAGTTTGGTGCACTCAAGCTCATCCAACAACATGTGCCACTCCCTTGCCCTTATACCACCTAGCAGTTTTAGCGCTTTGATGCATTGCCTAACAAAAGCTTATTCCTCTTGAGGGTGGCAGGCTTTTTAGCGGTTTTCCTGTAATGTTGGCTCCATTTTCGGTGGTGCCAAAACCGGAATTCCTTTTTAGAATAATTCGTGCTACACCTACCGCCAACGTGCAGCTGATGCATGTCTCTCTGGAAGTAAAAGAGAATTATCAACTTCGACACACCTAGTGCTTCGCCTTTATTGGATTCGTCCCCATTGTCTCCATGCCTCCTGTCTACTATAGCTCAAGAAGTTTAGGCACTTCGTAGGAGTTTGACCATTCTCAATATTTACAGGCGCGCTTAAGAAGATCCTGCGTCGTGAAATAGCTCCTGTGAAATACACCACAAAATTCAGGAAGGCATGGGTACACCAGCCAGCGCTTGCCTACTGGTCGAATGGATGTTCTAAGCGACACCAGACGAGCGAAGTGCCACTATGACTAGTTGCGCAAAAAGTGCCTATTAATATTCATAATTTGTATTTTTCTTGTTCTACATTGCACGAAAAAAAAGTGACTATGGCGTCGAATGCAATTTTTTTCAAACTGTGTTTTACGGAGTCGCAAAGAAACTTTTAAGTGATTCTGCCTGTTGTCTGCCCGCAGCGGAATTTTCGCGGATAGTACGCACTCGTATTGCGGGTTTTAGACGTTTTTGGGGTCTCGACTGGCGGTCTTTTTTTATTTATAATTAGCAACTGTATTATCTAATGAGTCGGAATCCAAGCCAGCCACGCACCCTGAGATGGTCTTATATCGTTGGAATGTATGTGAGCCTACTTAAGTACGAGAGCCTTTGAGGTGTGTGAAACCAGGTGAATTGCAGTTTTTATTTTTCAAATCTCCACCTGCAATTCAATTAACCAGTCCATGCCACTTGCGACTTCATGAGCTTACGTCGTGTACTATGGAGGCTCTAAGGTAATGCGTTTCCAATATTGTTTATTCAATTTCTGCCATTAACTCTCCACGACTGGCGAAAAAATATTTGAGCCGCGCTCACTTCGGGTGTCTATCACTGGACTTCACAAGAACCTCGAAAACTCGTTATCTCACATAACAGGCTCACATTGGTTATGTGTGATTTAACAAAGCAAAAAAATTCCTACCCATCGCACTCCCTTTTAACCGTTAGTTCCGCGCCCACCGTCAAAACTTGAAGGCGGGGGGGGGGGGAGGGAGAATAGAGGCTGCGCCCAATTTGTTTGTCGGTCGCGCGACGTCACACAAAAGCAAGAACACTAACTATTTCAGAGTGGGATGTATGCAAGAAAGATGCATTACTGTGCCAACCAAAGATGAAAATATTTCGGAATAGCCACACGCTACCTGGTTGTTAAAGGAATAGAGGATGGCTGCCCACTAATCGCTCTGCCACTGACTACTCAGAGCTGCCGAAGAGAATTGATTTTCTTGCGTATAAATTAAAAAAAAACACCGCCTGGCAGTGTAACGCTATCGAGCGTATTCGGCACGTATGCGACATCGTTTTGCCTCCTCTGATTGGCTGAGAATAGATTTTCGGGGCATTTTAAGACTAATTGATCAACCACCACAACTTCGGCAAGCGGAATCGGGCCAATCTCAGATACCAGCACTGCTCTCCACACGCTGTCATCTACATACTACGATATTCACACCCCAGCACATGGAGGATTGATGCAAAAATAGCTTCTTATAGAACAGATGCTTGTGTCGTTTGTAGGAGACCACATTAGGACCTCAAGTGGCACTGGGTAATACTAAGCTATAACTAGAGAGGAAACTTTTTCGTATATGAAAGGCAGAGGGGTCGGTCTGAGCTGGTACGCTCTGTCCTGCTGCTCTGCGAAGGGATGAAAGAAAGGTAAAAGAGGATGCGGATGTCACGCGCTGTGGGAATTGATGTAGGCGAACCTTTCTATGCTGTTTGCTTTGATCGAAGATAATTAGAGCTGATGTTAAAGGCAAATGTTTGATTTCTTCATTGTTTTGTCCAACAAGAGAGTGGTAAGTTCATGTTAAACGCTACCATGCATGCAGCACTGCTGTTATTCTGCGTAGCGCACCCAACACACAGCGAGACGTACTTCCTTGGGGCGTTGTTTTGCGCCATTGTTTATAAAATCCGAGAAGGTTAGAATTGCCAATGACTCACAAGAGAGAAGTGGCAAAGTTTATTTGAATTATGGGTCTACATGTGAGAAATTCACAATTGGATTATGAGGGCAGCCACAACGAAGGACTCCGGATTTATTTGATCCTCTGGGGTCCTTTACGTGCACCTTAATCTAAGGACGCCAGCATTTTTGTATTTCCATCCCGTCAAAATGAGGCTGCCACGGTCGGAATGCAATCCGCAACCTCGAGCAATGCAATAGCCGTAAGGCTACCACTGCGGGCACAGAATGATCGATATTGAAGTTCGATTTCTTCGTTAGTTTCACGTAGACGCTATGGGGCTTTAATGTGGCTTTGCACCTTCAAGCCATGCGTAATTTGTCCGCTCGACAAATATGCATGGTGTTTATTTTTCAGGAATAACATAAACGTACTGTACCTTGAACTCAAGTGTATCCAATTTGTCCGCAACCGCTGTCGTGTCTAGTAGTAGCATTTCTTCACCTTCCCACATCACCTTTTCCCCCTCCCTCCTCGCCCCATGCATGGGAAATGGACAGAGTCGATAGTCTGTCATTCCCTCCTTTAATTACTGCGTCGGTTCTACACACTCTGTGCTTTCTCTCCCTACCTCCCCTCTAGACGGGTGCACGTTAGTAGAAAGATTAGCTGTGCAGTTGCCGCAATGCTTTTGTGGGGGGGGGGAGGGGAGGGGGGGGAGGGGCATGGATAGTTATAATGGTCAAGAGTGTATTGTGGCCATGCCTAGGTAGCTCCCGTCTGCATTGTGCACATGCGACGTGATGGAAACATCCAAACGAGTTGCTCGGGTCGTATTTTCTATCTGCTATGATCCTGCCATGTATATGGACCCTCAGAACCACCTGTCCACACGGTGTGCAAGGCAGCGACAGAGCAGCAACCGCAGCAGTGGAAAAGTTGAAGGAAGGTGCAAACAGAGCTTCGCTCTAAATTTCGTTGAAAAGTGAAGAAAAGGACAGAACTAATGAATCTATAAAACAAACTACGATGCGAAATTGCTTACTAAACGAATATAGTGAAATGCCGTGCTCCAAAAAATACTTCTCAGAGCACTCGTGGTTGTTTTAGCTGTCGTGTGCTTAAAAAATATACATGGAAGGGCCGGGTACTTGTGTTAAGCACTACTGACTCTTCGTTCCCACACAAACTTCCGCTTCTGTCATAATTTTCTCTTTCTCTTTCCTGTTATAATTAATAAACTCGTGTTACAATCGGATGTTCCGATTTATAGTTTAATCCAGAACGCAAATATTTTACAGAACATATTACCTAGAAAGGAGAGACCGGCTTAACTCAGATACATTGCTTTGAATGATACCCCTCAAGCTGTAAATTTTGGAACTTTGGATTGGAAAAGTTTGCACACATTTCTTTTAGGTTTTCCCAAAGCACGCACCTTTGGCGTGATGCATGTAAACTTTGTTAGCAATAATTTATCAATTATTGCAGTGCACTAGAAGCAACAACCTTGTCAAAGCAGTGACTGTAAGACATCCCGTAAATTGAAGAAAAGCCACACCCACTTTCAGTGACTTTTCTACTGCCCATTCTGCGTGCTTCAGAAGATAGTCTGAATAAATTTGCCCGAAGCAAGCATCCCCCTCAAATAGGGGGTCTTGCAATAGCATGAAAGACCGGGTTAGGTACCATCGTAAATAATTTATTGTATACATTATTTTTCATCATTACGCCGCCTCATCTTACGGCACCTTTCAAATCTTTTTCTTCCCCAGCAGAACCTTTTTTTTAGAAAATCTCACGCAACATTCGTACAATCGTAGAACACGCCCCAATTTGCTAACTTTGCCAAAAATCCCGGAAAGCCAAGAGGTGTGTTATCAGGTATTCCGAACAACACATAGCGGCTACGTAGCATACTGGAATGTTTGTCATAATGTGACCGCGTAAGAACGATAAGCAGACGTGCGCTCTTCTGCCTTGCCTTAGTGAGCGTGCTTCTTCAAGCTGCACCCAAAGTTCGGAAACAATTCAGGCTAAGCTCTGTGAACCAAGCTAAAGGACAAAATTAAACTCACCGACGCAAAGGTGAAATAGCTGAGCTTCAGCGCGACGTACCCTTTCACCCAAGCATAAACTAAGAAGCAGGGAGAACTGGACGAGTTCGAAAGTACGATCTTAGAAAGGGAACAATAAGGTAAAGTCATTTGCAAGAGTCACAGTGCAAGAGCAAGGAAAACGTGACAGATGGTCAGTCAATAATGTAGATCCTTAATAGAGAGTGGGAGAAGGAGAGAACCGAAAAGACAAATGGGATTTCGAAGGGGCTAACACGACTCAAGATGGCCGAGGACGCCGGTCCAAATGACGGCAGACGCTACGGGAAAAGTCGTCTCAAAGGCAATCTTTCTCGGGCGTATTTCCGATGTAAGGCGTGTATGGCTCATGCAAGAAATGTCAGGTCTTGCTGCCCATTCACTGAGGATATAAGCAGGAACAGGGCGCAGTGAAGGGCCCCTTCATTTATCATTGCCACCTTAGAGATCTCTCAGTTCCATGCATTGCGGCCAACACTCAAACTGCTTTGATGTCCACCTGAAAGCATTACCGCTGAGAAAATATAAACGAGACTCTTCTTAGAAGCAGTAGTAATAGTAATAAATATCTGTCAAAAACAAGGAACGCTTTATTTCTTTTTCCCCCTGCGTTTCTTCCTTCCTTACTCTCTTTCTTTTTTCCTTTTATTTTTCCCTCCACCTTCATTACACCTTCATTATCTCCCAAAAGAGAGTTTTGTCCATGCAATCGAAATTCTTGCGATCACAACGCACCATGTAAGTAATTTATAACACTGCCACTTTGTTCTAGTTCTTTTAAAACATTTTTTGTATGAGGTCTTGAAATAGCCGCGCCTTCAGCAGTGAAAGTACGCATATTTCGCAGTTAATCAAGATAAAACAGCCCCTTATTCAGAATAAAGATGGCGTTAAAAGATTTCTTTTCTTTCTTTCTTTTTTTTGAATGAACAGAGATGTAGAAAACTACACGCAACTTTCACGGCGATTTGTTTTAGGTATCCTCATGCTTCTCATTAAATTTCTACACCTTTGCTTTATTCAGATCGAATTGTTCTCTGTTACATTTTGCTGTATTTTGTTCCTTTTATTGTAACTCGTTATTTACGCGTCAAGTTTCCTGAATATGTTCTCTCGAATTCTCCTTTTAGATACTAGCATTCATTCTACTTGTGTTTCGTTTTTTTTCGTTTTTTTTTTCATTTAGAAATGCTTTGAATGCTTCAATTCGCGCTACCAGTTTCTTAGCCAATTCACTGATGCCAAAATACGTCACTTCATTACCGCAGCGCGTTCCTTATCGCTGTGCAGTTGTCTCGACCTGGATGGTTGGTACTCCGATATAGATGGCTGATGCGCGAGAGCACCTGGCAACAAAACCACATTTTGTCAGATGATTACAAGCATGCCTTAACAAAACTGAACTAAACAAGATGCGGTGGCTCCGGAACAAGTCCGTTGGTGACTTCAGCAATGAATATTCGATTGCCGAACAGTTAAAGCCGCATTTTTCTGTGAACGGAATGCAGTGATGCACGTGAACAGATTTGGTTTTGTGTTGAATAACACAAATTGACCGCAATTTTCGCGTACGGCTTGCCTATTGAGGTTCTTGCACGCTAAAGTATGCATATTGAAGACTTAAGGAACACCATGAAACAACCCGCGTGCGCAACCATTGTATATTCATTGTATATCACAGCCCCGTGACTCTAGTTCCAACCACTGGCACCATAATAGCAGCTGGCCATGTGGGCCGAGTATTCATTTTGAGCAATGTCCTTTAAACAATTACCAATGCGGGCTTTCCAGCTGAATTCTGCTTTCCTGTTTTAAAAGTCTAAGCATACTCAAACGAAACTTTTCAGATGAGCTTATTTGTCACCGTTTTTATACGTAATATATACGCGGAAAGTTATATCTGGAGTTAAAATATTGTCACGCTGCGTGGCGCAGCCGAATGAGGAGAAAGTAGAGGTGTACGCTAGGAGCTGGCGCCTTCCAATTGTCTTTAGATGACCGTCCTATCACTTGCTCTACTCAAAATCATCTTATCAATAAGCCTACCCAAACTGTTACAATTTTCGTAGAGCTTACCCTTCGACGCAGCACACGGTTGGCCGGGCCACCACCGGGAAACACTGACATGAGTGATTCGGACGGAGGCGACGTTGGCGAGGAAAGCGTGGAAGAATGTATTTGGCAAGCTGGCTACTTGACACTTCATCGGGAGTCACGCACATTCTCAGACAAAGCGAATGAGGACGTCGAAGACTCGTTGAGACACTACCAGCGGGTGAGCCGCCACAATGAATGGAGCGTGTCTGCGTAGCTCTCTAATGTTTTTTTTTCTAGCCGGAACTGCCCTTATGTGGTTCGACGATAACGAGCGCTCGCGCCACAAATTGGGACAGCTTCGTCGAAGGGATAAAGAAATGCCTTGGTGATTCGCTTTCGAAAAATAAAAGGGCTTCACAAATAGTTTCATGGCGAGCGCCGTTACCGGGAGAGCCGTGCACTACCTACATTGAGAAAATTCTGAATGTGTTGCGGAACTGTGAAAACAAATATGTCGGACGAGGACAAGGTTGGACACATACTCAAGGGAACATCCGAAGATATATGCAGTCTTTTTTTTTTATTTCTAAGGAATACTTTACTACTCCTTCCAACTTAAGGCGTCACTGTCGTACGCTCGAGGCTCTTCAATTACGCCGCATTCTTGCAAGTTTGGTCGGCTGCACAACGTGACAAACGTAGCATGTGCGGACATACCTGGCGCTAACGACCTTGCTGTTTTAGTACGGCAAGTTGTCGGAGATGAGCTGGCTGAATTTCTAGGGCCAGACGCTAACGGCGTGTGCCACCAACGCTCCTTTGATAGTCTATAGGCGGCTCCAATTATTTGGGTCAAAAATAAAGATGATTCGTGGCGATTATGCGTTGACCACAGAGGGCAAAACGTAGTGACGAAGGTAAATGTGTATCCTCTCCCGCGTATAGATGACGCCATTGACTGCTTACACTCTGCCTTGTGTTTCTCCTCAGTTGGTCTGCGCTCAGGTTACAGCCAAAATACTGATGCACGCACCAGACAAGGAGAAGACGGGCTTCATAACGCCGGATGGACTCTTCGAGTTTAGCATAATGCATTTCGGTTTGTATAATGCTCCGGCGACATTCGATAGACACGATTCTGCGTGGACGTCGATGGTAAATACGCATGTGTTACTTGGACGACGTTGTCATTTACGGGAAGCGATTTCACAAGCACAACCATCGACTCGAAGTCGTTATTCACTACATATTCAGAGCTGGACTGATTTTAAACTCTAGAAAGTCCCAATTTAGCGAGCGTCAAACACTCGTTTTGGGTTTCGTCGTCGACAAAGAAGGCATCCGCCCAGACCCCCGGAAGCTTGCAGCCATTCGTGACTGGAACCGGCGAAAGGCGGCGAAGGAACTCCGCACTTCCTGAAACTATGTTCGAACTTTCATCGGTTTATTAATGAGTTTGCATGCCTAGCCTATCCGCTCGCGTTACTCCTTAACAAGGACGCACCGTTTACATGGACTAGTGAGTGTGAGTCAGCATTCTGTCAACTAAAATTTCTACTCCCCTCAGCTCCCATGTTGCGCCAATCTGATCCGTAGGATCCAACTGAGCTTCACACCGATGCTATTGGTCGGGGCCTCGCAGCAGTACTCCTACAGATACATGGTGGACGCCAACAAGTCATCGCCTACGCAAGCCGCACCCTTACCAAGTCTGAGTGGAATTATACCGTAACCGAATTGGAATGTCTCGTGGTGGTCTTCGCCACGCACGAGTTTTGACCATGCTTGTACGGCCACCACTTCAAGATAGTTACAGAGCAGCATTATGTTTGCTGGTTCGTTGGACTGCGCGATCTATCTAGCCGATTAGCTGGGTGGTCATTACGGCTTAAAGAATACAACTTTTCTGTCCCATAAAGATTCGTCGCTGTCACACCGATGCAAAATTTTTATTGCATGCAGGATACGGATGATGACTTAGATGAGTACCTCTTTGCCATCTCCGCAGAGTTCTCTGATGCCTTCAAATGCGACCAACAACATGACCCATCTAAATATAGCATGCCAACTATAGAAAACCAAACTATCTGTTTTTGCAATGCGTACCTAACATCACTCACGAAGCTATAAATTGCAGAACAATTCACAAATTTCAAATTTAAATATGCAGTGCAAAACACCCTATTTTTTATCGTGACATGTTTAACGAATGCTAATGGAGTTTTAAATTGTTCGATGTCGATAGTGATGGTATAAATGCTATATTCTAACTGTATACCTTATGCTAATAGCAGAACATTGTTATTTTCTTTTGCAGTGCTGTATGTTTTTTTATTTACTTGCTATTTTACAAACAGTTGATATGTTGCATTGTGTTTAGAAATGTTGCTGTAAATAGTTTTGATACTTTCTGTTTTATTAGTTGTATTTGGTTCTATTGGTATTGATACTTGTAAACTGCTACTTCTACTGCTCCAGCGAGGTAAAGGCCTTAGTCAGAAGGTTTACTTCCTCCTTTTGCCTTAGCTTGCGGTGAAACATTGTGTTTGTTTTGCCAATATAAAGAACTTACACATTCGAACTATTCTTGACGCCGCTAGGTCACCAGCACTGGGCTCACCTTTCATTATTCCTGACGATTTCTTGTATAAGAAAAATTATTCTGCTAAAGGCTCTCCACTTCTCCTCGTGGTTCCCCAGAAATTGAGACCTATGACCACTCGCACCATGTGCGATGACGTCACGTAAGGCCACCTTGGCTTTGCATGGACACTCCACCGACTGCGCCAGCGTTCCATGCGGGTGCCCTGCAGCCAGTTAAGCCGCCGACAGTACCATTTGAAAAAGTTGGTCTCGACTTGCTAGGTCTTTTCCCAAGTCTACTACTGGATGTTGCTAGATTATTGTGTGTAGACTATTTGATCCTGTATACTGAGACGGTAGCTATCACGTGGACTGCAGCAGATGACGTCTCCTCTTTCCTGGTGTACTCCGTGATTGTCCGTCACAATGCTCCACGAGATGTGATTAGTGGTCGTGGACAGCAGTTTACTGCGGACGTTGTTGAAGAACTACTACGTCTTTGAAGATGTAATTACTGGCACTCGACCACCCGCAAGAAAACGGCATCACTGAACGCACAAATCGTACCCTGGTTACCGTGCTTGCCATGTATGTAGCCACAAATCACAAATATTTTCATTCTATTTGACCATTTGTTACGTACGCTTACGATACCATAAAGCATGCACTCGCAGGTTATTCGCATTTCTTTCTTCTCTGTGCACGCAACCCCTAGAACTTCATCAACAGCATCCTCCCCTGGTCTCCACATGTTGACTCTTCAATAGGCCAGGCTTCTATGTCGTGCCTAAGAAGCCCGTTGACCGGCCCGCCTCAGGACTCTCTTTTCTCAAGATCGTGCTTATACGATCTCGACCGGGTGAAGTGGGTCTTCACCACGAGAATCAGGAAACGACGACAAAACCGGGCATCGTGATGATGAAAAAAAGTAGACGAGATGGTATTCACTTCATTGCTATATATTTTGGCTCTCATCAGAATCTCGAGCGGTCCTGATTAACACGGGGGCAAAGATGGCATTAAATAACCCCTTGCGGTCCTTTGGTCGTCGACGTCTTCTTGGGGAGCCTGTGGAAGTATGAGCGCTTTGGTCAGGTTCTACCACCGAGATCCCGACCTTCGGATTTTCTTCTCTTCGTCCTTGTCTTTGTGTCACCTCGAGGAATAAAAGGGGTGCGCTGTTTCGGAGAAGAGGGCAAATATGTCAACATGGGGGACGCCCGGTTGAACGCTTCTCACACTTGACAGACCGATATCCAGGCTTACCGTGACAACTTTTTCTGGGACGAGGCAATTCATCTTGTCATGGGAACGTACGCCTGAATCTCTATCACACTTTGCAGGTTGATCATAGCACTGTCAGGGATCGTTATGAAGCTCAACATATGCTCATCACATTTGCTCCTGGGGACCTTGTTTGACTTTGGACGCGTGTGTGGTAAAAGGGGTGGTACACAAAATGTCTGTCGTGATGTACCAGCCCATATGTCATACTGAAGCGCTTGAGTGAGGGGACCTCATCGCAAGAGTGACTTCGCGCAACCAGCGGTCACGTCAAACGCAAGTCGTGCACATCACCCTACTCAAGCTGTACCACCATCAGACTATGTACCTCGCTCGGAGAGCTCCGTCTGCCGCCGGGGAAACAGTGAGGCTGCAGGGCACAGTCGAAGGAAAAGAAAGGAGGTGTGCACGAGGAGCTGGCCGCTGCCTGTTGGCCTTGGATGACCATGTTGTCCCTTACTCTGCGCTAACCATCTTGTAAATGAACCCATCCCATCCGTTACAATGTGGTAATTGAAGCTGTTTTATGGCTATAGTGCGCCAAGAAGTTTTGATACAGGAAGTCGCGTCACGGGTTCCTAAGTTGGTGAGTCCGTTACAGTAAGAAGTTACAGTATGCCGTGGCAACGAGGAAGCAAATCTGGCGGGGAGAGCCAACTTGCCGGTGTTCCATGCAGCGACAATGGCGCTAACATCCTATGGGACTCAGCAGCGTAGCGCTCGTACTGTTCGTGTGTGTGTGAATTTTACGGTCTCGTCCTCTGTGCGCTAATAATTGTTACCTTATGGGAGCAGTATAATGGCCTTTTGGATGCGTTGCTCCCGAATACTTGTTCTTGGTTCTTCCAAATCAAGCTGATGCGTGTCCTTCGCATTGAATTGCAAGGCTTAAGAATGCCTAAGCACGTCGTGCTGCCTTGAAAGAGCGCACTAGAGCGTATGTGAAGATTCAGAGACATGGGCCCACAAACTTCGGGACCACTGCGCTGAGATGAAGAAATGCATGGGTTGTTGGATAATAGAGGTGGGTTACATTAAACGTTGTTGTTAAAGTTTGTTGTTTCTTGCTTAATTTTCTTCTTAGATTGCTACAGTTTTATGGATTTTCTGTTTTCTTGCATCGCATAATCAAGTATCTTTGCATGGTGAACTTGAAAAAGAGGTACCAGCGAAACTCAAAGGACGCGCGCTCAAGGAAAAAGCGTTAGACACGAACGGACGCTGGTCCGTGACAGCGTCCGTCCGTGTCTAACGTTTTTAAATTTTTTGAAGTTCATCACGCAGCAACAGGCCCAAGAGCTTGCGCTAATATCTGTGCATGTTTCTACGGTTTCATTTTTTTGTACTATGCCTTCCTCTTTAAAGCACCTACCAATAAAACCCCCTGTTGCGCTATACAATAGTATGTCCTAATGGAATTATATTTGTTTATTCTTGGGTACTTAGACTTGTGCTTTTTTCTGACACATTCTTTAACTGAGCTTGCGCACGAAACAATATACGTTCTCTTTTAAGACACTTCTGCAAATACTAAGCATATTATCCCATCCCGGTGCTGTTAACATTCGTTAGCCTTTTTTTTTCCCCTTCTCCGAAACATCCACGCTGAAGGAACCTTGGAATTCGTTATTAAGTCTGTACGTGTACGCCGGCTGATTCAGTGTTTTATCGAATAGCGCGCTTCAGGTAAATAATTCTGAGCTTATAATGATGTGCGCCTAATGAATGCAACTTTTTTCTTCTACTTTCACGCGAAGTGACCACCCATTTTGTTTCTTCGGCGGACAGTCAACAATGCTGCAGTTAAACATTCCTGGTATGTGAGACAAGTTACAGTGCTTTAAATAGCAGCCCAAGTCACCATAGTTTAGAAACATATTTTTTTTTCTGAAAGGCAAGCCGAGCGTTGCATTCCTTAGTAAACGGAAAGCAAGATGCGCATTTCCTAATGTTCATTCGCTCGAATTGAAAAAGATACCAAACGTTGATTTAGCATTGTGTTATTATTTAACCTTCACACTGTAAAACAAAATGCAAAGTGCCGTCATTTTAGTTGTATACCTCTGGGCTAGACAGGTCGTTCAATTTTCCATTTCCTTCTTAAATAGCGAGTATATATATATATATATATATATATATATATATATATATATATATATATATATATATATATATATATATATATATATAAGCATACATCGCTTCCTCTTTTATATATGGGGCAAGCATATACTGCTTTAGTTCACCATACCTCTGTAACACGTAGGCCATGCATTGCGTAGGGTAGATGTGATGGGTAACTTGCGGGCCATTAAAGTTACAGAATGGCTGGCCAAGGGAAGGTAAGTGCAGTCGACTATGGCAAGAAACTAGATGGGTGATGAAATAAGGACATTTGAAGGCGCAAGTTGTAATCAGTTCGCCCCTGACAGAAGTAAATGGAGATGGCTGGGGTAGGCTTTCGTACTGCAGTGTACATAAAGAGTAGGCTGATGATGATGATCTCTCCTTAAGACACTTTTTGGTAAAGGGTCAGTGTGTAATGCAAAGGCATAATGTAAGAAAGTATTGCATGGTCCATCAACTAAGCCATCGCCTTGCTTTCAAAACTTCTCACTTGTGATGAGGCGGATCTTTTACAATGAAGCTCTCTATTGCTAGGATTCCGGGAGCTGTTTGTAGCGTAACTTCGACTGAAAACTATCATCATAAATGGCTCAAACCCGCAAATGCAGTGAATCATACCCCTGTAAGGCAGAGGCTGCAAGCAGTCCGCAAAGTGAAGCGAACAGTGCATACATACTTTAGAATCACCCATACAACAAACAGAACAGCATGCGTTTCAACAAGGGACGAGCTCTAAACAAGCACCCAAAGCACATAATTGATGATGAGGCACTCCTGCTCCTATATGCACTGCGAAGCAGGTAGTGCTCCGTGCGTACGTTTGCCGGTAAAGAATACTGTGGCGCAGGCTGCCGCGGCGACGGTAGCTTGACTATAGCATACGAAGTAGGCAGTGGGGTAACTAGACTTTCGTGCATAAAACGAAAACCAGTGTAGCAATGGATTTGTGTTGTGATAGTGCTATAGAAAGGCCACGTATAATTAGGACTCCTGAAGAGCTGAAGGCATCCGAGGTGCGACGAATTTCTCGTCTGTCTGCTTCACTCTTCCTAGGTGAACGGAGTAGCGGCGCAAGTTAAGTCGCAGGCCATCGAAACGTCTTAGACTAATAATTAAGTGAAGTACATGGGAATGTCTCTAAGTGAATTTCAACCTACATGTCGCAATGGGTACTCGTTGTACTTGAAGTTTACAGCTTCGCTGTGCAACCATCTTCCCAGCGTGGATTGAAGACCATTTTTTTAGATTATACACATTATTTTGTTAATTACCCTTGCTAGGTAGCAAAACTTTAGTCATCAACTTGGTTACGCGAAGGGTCTGAAATTACTTGCGCAAGAAACCAAAATGTATAATCAACTTATTAACAAAATTGGTTCAGTAAGTTTCAATCAGTTAGTCTACAGCACACATTGCAGTTATGGCAGTGTACCTGGTGAGTTCGCTGGCCATATCCATATTCCCATTCTGAGAACCAATTCTCAGAATAGGACAGCGAACAACGCAAGAAGTTGACAGGAAGACCATATCGAAAACGGGAAATGGCGCGCAGAAAGGAGGCTGAAGGACGACTCTCGCCTCTTGTCCACCTTAAATCAACTTCCAATTGCATCTATGCTCGGCTTCATGCGTAATTTCTTTGGACGACCCAGAACACACGTAAACGTTTTGGCGGTAAAGGTGCGGCATATTGTACGAAGCATTCTGGCGTTGCGCTGAAATCTGTGACACACTTGCGTCACAAAATATTGTAGTGCAGCAATAGCTAAGCGTTTCATCGACCTTTACAGACCGATACCTCTTATGAGCAGGCGCGAAAGACCACATCCCGTTTTTCAAACAGAGCGCAGTTTGCCAGATGGCATTCATCTGTCGACCGATGATATACGATCGTACATCAAGTGCATCGCACGGAGCAGAAATCCTGCCGAAGTTTTGTATTCATCCCAAGCACGAAGCACAATACGAATCTTGTCTCTTTGGCCACTGGTGATCGCTTGTGCTGCGGGACAAAAGGCCAGCACATCCTGAAATATACGCCACTACCACAAAGCCTTTCTTCTCAGAAGGAGCGAAGCAGGCGCCGAATACAAAAGATGAAAGCACGTATGCAGCGGCGGCACGACATTTCCGTCGTTCGAAGTTGCGCCATGTACTTTGTTCTTGGCGCGTGTGCTTGAGCGTAATGTCCCACAGCCATTCACCGCGACCACGTTCCAGTTAAGCGGTCCCTGGGCTCCCATGCAAGCCGTTGGCTATTGGCGCTTCGCAATCTCTGGGGTGTGGCTGCCCACTCTTGTCTTGCTATTGCGCTCATGGATAACGTGATACGTGCCTCCGATGAGCCGTAGCTTCCCTGCTCTTTTCTCATCTTCTCGCTTTCGTTATTCGCATCAAGCTCATCTATCATGTTTCCTGGTTTACATTCGTACGTCACTCCGACATGATGCCGTACTTTCATGGCCAATACCGAATGAAGAGCATGATTCGGCTCAATTTGTGCATTGATAATACGACAGAATGAAGTGGTTCATAAGGCAAAAAATCCGGCGTTGTCAGCGTCGGCGGGACCGCCCGGTGGTCAAAAAAGGCTGCCAACCCTTGACCTTGAGTGGGAGCCGAACCGGCGACCTTTGGTGTTAAGGCTACGAACTCTCGACCTTTTGAAGGAGTCAACGCCACGACCTTTGGTGTTAATTAGGGCGAAGGTAAATAAGGAACAGGTAATTAAGACAAAGTTAATGAAGGTTCTCGAAACTACGACATTTGCTAGAAATCGAAACCTGAGCCTTTGGTGGGAGCCGAACCCATGACGTTTGGCGTTAATTCAGGCAAATGTGATCAGGGCATAGTTGATTAAGAAAAAAGTATTTTAAGTACTCAAACCCACCAGCTTGCGTTATGCGCACCTTGTGATGAACACCGTTGGTCACGTGACATCGCGGCGGTTCTGCTGGAGCGGCCGCCCAAGTCACGTGACTCTGCCAGTGGACCACCAGACGTCTTCGTGCTTCTGCTGACGTGGCTGCTATGCTTTCGCATTCGTTCACGTAGGGCAACTAAGTGCCTCCTCGATTTCATTTTTTGCTGTTTTTTATTGATGCTCGCAGCAGCTACAAGAAGCTCATTGCAAGAGTGAAACATTTATTGACGCTTACCCTTCAAATTCTGCCATGGGACCGACGCAATTTCCGTGTTTTATTATAAGTAATGAAAAATAAACGCTTTGATCTAGAAAGAAGAACGTTCGCCATCCCTCATCCCAAGCTAAACAGAGCACAGGCAACCACCCTTCCGCTGCTATTGACAAACACGTACCCATCTCTAACACATTACCACAGGATCTACCCAGACATCTACCCTAGTAACACTTGCAAGACCTGTAAGACTCAGGCAGCATCGCTTCCCCGCATGCTATGTAAATCTAAACTCCAGTATCCGACAATTAATACTGTGACCCTCTTGTCGAGATGGCATGCCGCCCTGCGCAGCTCCCACCTCGACGACCAACTCTAGGCTACCCAGCAAACCTGCGAGGCGGTGTAGAGGCGAGACCACGACGTCCCCACGTGGGAGGCCCAGACCCAGCCAACTAAACTGCTGGTTTCAATAAAAGTTTGTCCTTCCTCCTGATCAAACCATAGAAACGCATGTTTGGTCAGTCATTCCGCAAGTGGCATAATAAAAACCCGGGCTGGTCTAATATAACGGTTAATTTCGTTTGATTCTATTTCGTTGTTACCAAACACCACCCAAAACCGCCTGATCTCGCCACCACGGAGTAATGCTTGCACCATTAACAAAGCCTGAAAAGGAAATGCTTAGACTATTCCGACAGAGTAGCGTTCTCAAAAAAAGTGTTTGTGGGACTAGTTCCAGGAAATCTGTAGAGGACAAAGCCTTTCTCAGTTCGAGTACAGGCGCGGCACTTCCACATTTGAGAAAGTGCCTGAACGTTTCTGTTCGCATCGAACGCCTCCATGATGTCTGCGTGGTGTTCTCTCTAAGGCTGGGTCACTTGACAAGGTCTTGCTGTGTGTACAGCTGTGGGAGGGATCCACCGGTTAATACAGCCTTGAACACTCTGATGTAACGGAGTGTTCTTCGCCGCCGCTGTGGCGCTTAGCGGCTAGGGTGTTGTGTCACTAAGCACGAGGCCATGGGATTGAACCTCGGCTGCCACGGCCCAATTTCGACGGGGCTGATATTAAAGACATACCCGTGTACCGTGCGTTGGAGGCACGTAATGGAACCCGCAGAGGTCAAAATTAATCTGGAGTCCCCCGCTGTGGCGTGCCTCTCAATAAAATAGCGGTTTTGGCAAGTAAAACCCCAGAATTCAATTTGAAACAGATTGTTCCTCTACTGTTGTCGTTAGTAAGGGCTCACTTGTATATTTTTTTGCATTATTGCGTGGATTTGAGGAGAGACCTCAGCAATATTTTTTTCCATAATTGCGTGAGTGGTTAGGAGCTGTCTGTGTAAGAGCCAAACCTTGCACTTTATTGTTATTGTCTTCAGATATCAGGCCTATCTTAAACAGCACTTTGTGAGCTTTCACAAACAGTCACCGATACTGCGTTCGCTTTCAGTCGACAAAAAAGGCGTACGCAACGATGTCAGCAAGTCACCCACGAAAGCATATTTTTTACACGAATTAAGCTTGCTAACCTTAGTTCCAAACACTGAAATCAAATAAAAGGTATTTGCTAGCTCAGAATCAGCACATTAGGCGCAAACAGTGGCAAGGGCTCACGCAGCAAAGAAATACCTGCAATTGCGCAAGAAGATTTCCCGCAATGAGTTTGCCTTCAACAAAATAACGATGCTGGTTGTGCTGTGTAGCTGCGTGTTAGGCGCAGCGTCTGCGGCAGATACAGGCGCGTTCCAATAACTAGCTTCCACACTCGTTCACTTCGCTGTAGGGCAAAGAGCAAGGCGCTTGTTATCCCGTTCACCTGTCTTCTTTTGTTTTGTTGTCGGAGTAGTGCAAAGCAGTTTTGCTGTGGTTTCAAGATTGTTTCTCAGGCAGACGAAGTTGCCTTATGCGCTTTTGCGGGCACAATTTTCGCGAAAATGTCACTAAATACATCTTTAGAAAAAAAGTGCTCATGAAATAACTAAGTATCCCTATTATGGTCCTGTGTACATAAAAGAACTTCATTGAAAACCTGTTCCGAGAATTTCATAATGTATGTGACATGTGTAATGTGTGAAAACTTAGTGCGCTCATTGCTCATTCCGCGATGTTTTAAAACAAACACCAAGTGACGCAACTTATTGCGAAGAAACAACTAAAGGTAATGTTGCTTTTTCCAGCTGATAAAAACAGCGTAGCTGTTATCAGCCCCACCCGGCTTCAGAACGGGCGTCCTATGAGGAACGAACTACTTAACATGGGGATTCGTTTTCACCGGTACACTCGCGCCTGTTAGTGCGAAGTTAGCGTGCTCAGCGTACAAATATATGATGAATATCTCGCGGCAAAAGAGGTACAGAAGAATGAAAAAGACAACAGCAGTTTTTGATGACGATCTGATCTGATCTAAGTGATTATTTGCCAGTATTTTGTTTTTTGCCACGACATTAAAACAAAAGAAGGCGTCTTCGAAGTAAACTTTCTTTCTGTCGCCACTTTAGCGACGAAAATATGAGTTCCTTTCGCTCCATGATAGAGAATACAGACTGGTCTACAGTGTACGGCGAAAATGAAACGAATATTTTCTATGATACGTTTATTCAGATAATAAAATCGTGTTATGATGCTGCTTTCACACTACAACAAATAAAGACCTACAAGAAGGCTAGGAAGCCGTGGGTAACTCGAGAGATGTATAAAAGTATGCAGAAACGTGACAAATTATTTGATACATTTATTCGGTACAGGGATCTTGCGATACTAAATGAATACAAGAAAATAAGAAACAAGTTGACTTCAGATCTCAAAAAACCTAGAAAAAGGTATTACAAACATATGTTTTCTACGGTATCAAACAATCCAAAGAAATTATGGAATGCAGTTCACAGGTTAAAAGGAACCCAGTATAACACAAACCCGAATACTCTAACGTTTGATGACACTGAATACAGTGAAACTCCCTTGGCCAATAAATACAATGATCATTTTTTACTTGGTGGTGGGTCATCCTACTGTAGTGGTTGATTACTGCCACCTGAAAGATTTCTAAACCACGAGACTTCCAATTCTATCTTCCTATCACCCCGCACTGAAATGGAAGTGTATTCCGTTCTTAAGGCTTTAAAAAAAGATACTGCACAGGGACTGATGACATAAAAGCAGGACCAATCATATCTGTTGCTGATGTTGTCTCTGCTCCATTATGCCATATCTGTAACAGCGCTTTCATGAATGGCATTTTCCCCGAATCTATGAAAATTGCCAAAGTGATTGTATTGCATAAGGGAGTCTCTGTCGCTGATTTAAACAATTATAGACCGATATCCATACTACCTCTTTTCTCAAAAATGTTGGAACGACTCGTAAAGTGTAGACTAACTAAATTTCTAGATCATACTACCTCTTTTCTCAAAAATGTTGGAACGACTCGTAAAGTGCAGACTAACTAAATTTCTAGATAAAAACCACGCCCTTGTGGACCAACAGTTTGGCTTCCGTGAAAACAGGTCTACTGAAATGCACTTATTAAGATCAAAGAAAAACGCCTCAGTAACGTCGAGAACAAATTATATACGGTTGCTCTTTTCCTGGATATTAGAAAAGCTTTCGACTCCATTGAACACACCATCTTATTTAATAAACTGACATACTACGGAGTTCGCGGAGTGGCCATGAAACTGATTCAAGATTACTTCACTGCCAGACAGCAATACATGTGTTATAATGGGTTTTGTTCACACAAGAAAGAAATTGCACTCGGTGTCCCTCAAGGGTCAATTTTGGGTCCCCTGTTCTTTCTTCTATACGTAAACGATAT
The DNA here is from genome assembly GCF_038994185.2 of Dermacentor albipictus. Lineage (NCBI taxonomy): Eukaryota > Metazoa > Arthropoda > Arachnida > Ixodida > Ixodidae > Dermacentor > Dermacentor albipictus. The sequence continues at coordinate 98,886,944 of NC_091823.1, forward strand.
TGTAAACATACCGCTTACTCCAGACATAGCCTTGTATGCTGACGACACAAGTTTGTTTTTCTCAGGTGACAGTCTACGAGTGCTAGAAATTACAGCTAAGAATTGGTTAGATCAACTTTCAGTTTGGTTATCAGCAAACCACCTGCAGTTAAACGTAAATAAAACAAAATATGTGGTTTTTAAGCCTAGAAATAGGCGTGATGACTGTGCTTTTTGTGTGAAGTTGAATAGTTGTGTAATCGAGTGGACTTCAGCTTTTAAATTTTTAGGTGTGCTTTTTGATGAGAACCTGAGTTTTACACCTCATGTAACGAAGATTCATTCTAGCATTTGTAGGTCAATAGGCATATTGTTTAAAATTAGATACCTTGTTCCTACTTGGTTGAAACGCCGTCTGTATTATGCTTTAATTCAGTCTCATCTTAGTTATTGCCTGTTGGTATGGGGGACTACATTCCAATCAAACTTGGATCGATTGATATGCATCCAAAAACAAGCAGTTCGCTGTGTTGAGAACCTTGGACCCCGCGATCACACGCCACCTTTTTTCATAAAGCATGCACTTTTAAAAATTAATCAACCTTACGAACTTAAGCTCGCTATATACATACGAGATGAACTCGTGAAAATTCACTGATTTTTTATCAAAACCACCTCTCAAGTTACACCCAATACAATTTCAGGCATGACCATATTAGAGTTCCATTTTGCACGATGAACTACGGTAAAAAACAACTAGCATACTTAGTCCCATCCTTCATAAATGCACATCCTAACACGATCACTATCGCGCAAAATTTCAGATCATTAAACTGCTTTAAAAGTGCCATAAAAAAATATTTGCTTTCCCTTTCTGATTGACATTGTGCTAATTGGTTTTTTGTGTGTTTTATGTACAATTATTTTAAGTGCGTTTAATTTTGTGCGTGTATATATATATATATATATATATATATATATATATATATATATATATATATATATATATATATATATATATACACAGTGAAGTGCGCGTATGAAGCGGTTTATTGACGTTTCGGCCGGGGTCCGGCCTTCATCAGATATATATATATATATATATATATATATTTATATATATATATATATATATATATATATATATATATATATATATATATATACATATAAAGTTTTTTTCGTGTTCATATTACTCTGTTGATCCTAAACTGTTTCTACTTAGAAAGTTGTATAGTGATTGTCGCATTTGGAGCACGTACGTTTGCAATGTATGCTATGTACGTCTAATCAGGGCTATTGATATGTGTGTACACTATCTGTATGTTATATGCTACCGCACTGTTGAGCGATGTATTGGTGACAGGGCCTTAGTCAGGCAGACAATGTACTGCCTTTAGCCTTGCCATCCAAGACCTTCACTGTGTCTAAATCAATGCTGAATAAATAAATAAAAAAGAAATCATCTTCAGAATTTTGACAGCAACCTGCATATCCTGGCCGAGAAGTTAGAAATATATTTTCCTATTTTTTTATTCACTAGGATTTCACCGTCTTTTTTTTTTGTAAGTTGTAATTGTCTTGTGCGAAGTGCAACAACCCATGGGAGCACCAGTTGCACAGACGGCTTAGCCTTTTAAACTAAAATTGCTGACAGTTTAAATTTGATAGCCCTGTATTGTGGTGTATTATTAAAATTAAATTCTGGGGTTTTGCTGGCGAACACCAGGATATGATTATGAAGCACGCGGCAGTGAGGGTCTCGAAAATAATTTTGACCACCTGAGGTTCTCGTACAATAAAAGATGCATGAGTAGAGAAACCAAAAAACAAGAATTGAAAATCTGTACTACTGCTTTTGATCTGTGTCACTTCTTTCAGCGTCCTTGTTGGCTCCACGCAGTTTATTTGCAAATCCTTTCAAACAGTACGTCTCGAAACATACAGGACGAATACTCCAGGTATCGGAGAAACAAGATTTTGGGCAAATAAGATGAAATAGACTTGTTTCTTTTTACCTTTTTTCTATTGTAGAAAAAGAACATATTTCTATTATATATATTTTAGGTAGAACTAAGCGCACTAAATTCATAACCATCTTTACGCATGAGTTCTGTCCAGGAGCTGCTTGCTTTCACATCTAAGCTAGTGCATGCAGTGTGGCTCGCCTCCTGATTTGGTCTTCGCCTTACTGTTTCCGACTGTTTTATGCTCCTGCCTGTTGGTGGAGAAGGAGCTTAACAAACCTTGCCAAGTAAACCGATCACCAGCTAGCTTGGCTTGCTCGTTCGCTACATGACCCCTTGTAAGAACGTTGGTTTTGGCCAGAGACTTTCTGTTGTTTACCCACTGCCGAACAATTCTATTTCGGAGTAGTCTCGTGATGGCTCCGGACGACGGTGCAGAGACACATCGTAGCTTGACCACCAATGCTATCGTTCTGCTCCTGAAACAGCTTCGATAGGGACTATATGCAAAGACAATGATAGATGCGAGCGAATCCAATTCGGCAATGGCCAATGCTCTATAGTTTGGAATGCTTACAACCACATTGCGAACCGAACTCTTCATACGTTTATTTCGGGAGACCTACTGCCCCCTCTGCGCCATTTCCTATCGAGCAGGATCAGGCACACAAAACTCCGGAATTGCAGAATGGTCGCTGCTATTTGTTTATTGTCAGTCTTCGTGTTTGTTGCTTTTGCCGCGCGCTTGGAGAACACGTCTACCGTGCACGCAGAAAAGCCCAGTCGAATGTTTTCCTCCCAAATTGCGGTTTGCTTACTTTGCCTCACGTTAGCGTAAACAAGAACTTTCTCGAACCCTTTAATGGAGCCAGCGAGGAAGGTAAATTGGAAAAGTCAACAGCGGTGGCGCCTGGTAAACACGGTGTCCCCTTAGCTGCGCCGCGGCTTCACTTATGACGGACCAATCCCTGCCCAGTCTCACTTTTTCCCGTTGCGCATTCCTGGTGCACGTTTTGACTTCTGCCTGCTAAAACATCCCGTGTGCTGGTAACCTTCAATGATGGCGAAGGAATATATCTTATTTTCTTATCTGCGTCTGTAAACAGCGTTTAGGAGCTCATAAAAAAGATCAATAAATACGGTGCCCAAAAAGCCAGGAAGAAGCTGTAAAAAAATAATTGGCTTCCATCGATTTTATTTAGTTACCTAATTATTTGCTTACTGTATTTATTTATTTATTTATTTGCGTCCTGCAGGTTAAAAAGTTATTGCATGTGACAGCAAAAATGAAAAGTGTCATCCTGAACCAAATATAAAACATAAAGTGCTTAAAAAGCATAAATAAACATCAGCAAACGTGAACAAAAATTTATCTAGTGGAAGACAAGGGCTACTGCCAATCGAACAATTCCGAAGCACAATAACGGCAAGAAGAAGGAGCTTAGTAGAAATATGTGAGTATCTGTGACTCGCCGGGGAAGTCTGTTATATGGCTGTGAACACTAGAAGACGTTCTTTTACACTCGATACCGCGGATATGAAAGATGTGACATATTACGCACATTTTCTGCCAGTTTCAACTTAATACATTTAATTGGAAGTCAGTGTCCCATGTTTGGCTGCGGACAGCAAGACAGCTGAAATTCAAACGATAGTGCGCAACAAAAAAAAAACGACATGGACGTGAGAGGATGACACACCAAGCACCGTTTTTTTTGTTTCACTAGTGATGACCTTTTCTTCATTTAGGAATTCAATTTTGTGCATAAGCTGGCGACATATCTTGATTGTGACGAAGTTTTCAATTTATAAATAATATATGAGCCAATTAAATCTGCTTCAAATGTAATATTTAGTTCTTCGTGTCTCCTAGTGGACGACTCCTTCGCGAACGTTGAGAGTACTATTAACAGTAGTGTCTTAAATAGCATTAAAGGAATGCTGACACAAAATTTCGAAGTCAAATTAACGTGTGATATCAATTTACGAATGCTTCGACTACATGTAGCGGTGCGTAGGCGTAATGATGGCTGTCGCTGGCCGCACTTTCCGAGTCGCTCCTTTGTAGTGGATCCAATCAAAAGCGGCTGGCGACGTCTGATACTACCGCCTGCAGGAAATAGTCGCCGCTGGAGGACGAAAACGAGGACGATGATGATTGCGTGGATATTGCAAAGCACGTGCAGGCGTGTGAAACGAATTAGCAACACGAAGCTCGCGGGCCGTCGAGTGCGCTGGCGTGCGCACGTCACATGCAGTCACGTGCCCAGGTGTGTTTACATTCCTTCTTTGGCCCATCTCATTGCACTCGGAAACGGAAACTTGAACTGGTCGCTACAAACAAGACTCCAAATAATTACCTGTCGCACTGTGAAGCAAATGATGTTTTGTCCCGTGATTACTGGGTTAGTAACTACCTATTGCAGAAGAAAAAAAACATGATCCAAGATTTTTGCGTCAGTATTAATTTAAAGCGACAAAATGCGTAAGGACCAGAACACGCGGCAACACAGTGTCATGTGGTGTCGTTCTTGTGTCGGTCACTGCCTTTTACTGCTATCTGGCACGTCATTATCAAAGACCAACTAGTCCTAATTACCGATTTCGTGATTGATAGGCGAAGGCAAGAACTGATGATTCGGGCTATTGTTTTTATGCACTCGCCATTTTGCGCTGAGGGAGGAGTAACAAGACGAGTTCTGACTGGAGAAAAGTGAAAAAGAAGACAAACTGCTTTCCTCCTAACAAAGTGTATAACATCAAGTTTGCGTTGTGCATGGGGTAACAAGCTTACCCTAATGTAGTGCACGTCAGGGACTCATAAAACATCAGCATAATGTGTCTGGGTGTTCCCCAAATGCACGTCGTAACTAGCCGAGATTTCTTTCTTGGACGCAGAATCAGCGTGCCACCTCCACGAAAGATTCTGCGTGAGAAAAATCCGTAATAACTGTTTGCTCATTAAACCATGTAGATGTTACTATACGTTAGAGCAGTAGTCAAACAGGAAACATGATATTCGATTAGAAATCAGTCATTATGCTTTCCAAAACGTATATCATTGGGATAAAATTACAAGGGCGGCGCACTATTGCAGTTGCACTGCGGAACAACTGATCTCCGCACTGCTGCGCTCCACGTTCAACGAGCTTAACTATACACAGGGCAAACTGACAACTTTTCTGTACTCTGTCAGAAGGGCTTTCGTTCGTCTACTTCGATGCGTCCTATGCAGAGACTCGCGTAATGACTCCAAGAATATGGACTACTGGAAATAATCGCTCAATAATATCGCCCCTGAATACAACTCACACTTGACTTTCGTGCGTAATCGCGACTTACAATAGATACAGTCATCCCGCGACAGCGTTTTACATGCAGAACTTGCATGAGTAAGCGATGTGCTCACGAAAAGTAGCTTGTGCACCTTCGTCAAGTGCAGTTTACAGGCTTTGTGTGCGTTGGCCGGTCCGCGTCGCACTTGCCTGCTGTTGCACGCCGCATGCTTACTCCCAGAAAGCGGGGAAAGGAAATGTGTGTTCGGCCTTCCTGTATGCAGCGTTGTGGACTGCACAGCCATCGCTCGTGTTCAGCTACGTGTTCGAGCACCCGACGGCCACGCAATGCGTCGGCATTCTTGCCACAGCTCCAATCGCGTGCGCAACGAGAAAGCACGCCGAGAGAAACGCCCATCAACTTGCAGATGCTGAGCGATCGACGCGCCTGGGTGCCTATAGGCGCAACTGAGACATCAGCAGTCATGTACAATTCTTAGGCCTTTGCCATTTCCGCATCGCTGCCGCGCACCGCCTGGTGCTTACGTCGTCTGCTTCAGCCCTATTTAGAGGCTGCTAACCAGGAACGCAGACAATTACCCCCCCCCCCACCTTATGGCTTTACCAAGAACTAATTCGTACTGCATGCTCATATTTCATAGGCAATTTAGCCCTATTAAAATATCGTTGCAGTTGGCCTTTAAAGCGCGGTTATGGCACATGTTTGCAGTGGGACACATTTTACTTGCGTAATAAAGCACATTAAAGAAAAAAAAGTTTTTTTCTGTTATTCGTCCTCTGTATAAATAACAAGATCACTGCACTGTGAACAAACTTGCTGGTGCGACCCTTAACGTGCACTGCCATACACTCGCGATGCTTAATTTTCACAAATTAGTGTTAGGTCCAATGAATGGTATTGCTAGACATACTTCCGTGACATGCTCGAAATACCGACACTTTGCTTCTTTCAGGACAGTACTAAGTATGAGAGCCAAATATATTACTCGAGAGATTGGCATGGCTGAACCCTCTCACTACTGACGATATTAGAACGCAGACGGCTGGTGTGGGCTGCGTTATATCCACATAAAGAAGCGTCTTAGAAACAAAGATTGTTACGGCCCAATCTACTCACTCCCCTAGGCTACAAACAACAGTGACTGCAGCGTAACCCTGGTGACAAGCAAACGGCAAGAATAGCTCCGAATGTGGTACTCTGCAGTCAGCAAATCCATGCCCGTTTGGAGCAAAGCAATGCTGTTTGTTAGGAAAAGGGCTGTTTTGCTTCATACCAACATACCAAGCTCGACAATAACCTGTAGCTACGTAGAATCATGGCGCCCGACGATGCCCCCCCCCCTCCGGTGCCGTCTGCATATGCATCTCATTAGTTTCGTCTCCCGTTCACCTCTTGGTTAATCCGCTTGTCCCGTCCCCTTGTGCTTTCATTAGGCTTCTTGTGCGTCGTAGTTTCAATTGTTCTTCTACATGATATCTTCGGTTCGTCACAAGCGTCTACATCTGTACGCGCTGGGCCACAACGCGGGAGCCAGGAATTTGTAAATGTTTGCTATTTTGAGTATGTTTTTTATTTGTGCAACGCTTCCGCTTTTCCTTTTTTGTACATTTGCTTCTACCCCGACTTTTGGGAAGTAGATCTTTTGTTGTGGGCTTGTCTCTACATCCCCGTAGAGTCGTGCGCGCTGTATAGATGAGATGCAGCACGCAGAATCCGCTGCAGTGGGCGGTGACAGTAGACGATAATCCCCTGCGGCGCACGAGGGACGCTGGGTTGCATCCAGTTGCAGGGTGTGCGCCCCTTTGTCATATCCTTCTTCTTGCAGTAGTGTTTTTGTTCCAATTTGTGATTTCGAGGTGGTGCTGTACGCCATAGTGGTGCGCTCCCTTGCACAGTCGGTTGCCCAGTCCGACTCTGCCATTTGACTTCAACATAATTTGTTTATATGACGTTCGTTAGCGAATTATGAATAGCGAAAACTTTGTGCACGTGTGTGTCAGTTACGAAATTTTGTCCTGTGTGTAAAACTATACCGCCGCAAAAAAAAAAAAATGCTGTTAAGCTGATGAACTCAGGGTCGCGGGATTCAATCCCGGCAACGGCGGCCGCATTTCGATGGGGGCGAAATGCAAAAACCCCCGTGTACTTCGATTTAGGTGCACGTTAAAGGACCCCAGGTGGTTTAAATTTCTGGAGACTTCTACTACGACATGCCTCATAATTAGAAAGTGGCTTTGGCCCGTAAAACCCCATAATTTATTTTAAGTTTAGCAGTTAAGAAAGCCATGTGATCTCTTTCCTTAAATCGAGGGGGCTCAAACCAAGCCACAATGACCCTCTCTGCCTATAGACCTTCCATTTCTCCCAAGAACCAGACTTGTACGTAACGATATACATGTAATTATTCCTTCATAATAAATTACATTGTTGGGTGATTTTGCAATTTACCCATTGCTTTGTTTACTCGGTAACGCTATAGCTAAATTCAAAACCATTTTCGATAACAAATCACATGTAACCAGTTACTTTATTGACGAGACCAAGGGACGCAGATTTGTGGACCTGAATTTGGTCGGAGCTACAGTCTAATACCCAAAACGGTTGATTACTCTCAAGTAGTTCCCTCAATTAGTCTTGTTGGGCAGTAATTTGTAGCTGTAATGAATTACACTTTTGAGTGAAGTGGCTGTACTTGTAATCGGTTACTCTTTTCTGTAACGTATACAAGTCTACACTGATACCAAATTGTTCTGCACTCATACGCAACACACATTGAAACGTTCTTGTCCAGCCAGTGTCATTTTGAGATTGACATGTTGTTCAACACAACTTTGTTGCCATGCTTACCAACGATGTCAATAATTTTCAGTCACGCCCAGGAATACAAGAATAAAAAAGGTCAACAAAGTGTCGACGATTAAGAAGACAAAGTCGACGTAACATGGTGGCGCGAAATTGTTCGATGTTTAAAGGATGACTTTTCTCTATTCCGTCTCTTTCTTTCCCTTCTTCATGACCATTATTCATTCCTTTCGTATCCGATTGGTATCGTATTTCACGCGCAATTACGTCGACCTTGTCATCTTTAGCCTCGATAATGGTAACCTTTCTTTTGAGCAGCCAGGCTGGCCGATCACGGTTAATTTTCGGCTTTGTAGAGACTAATCATGCCTTCCCATTATACTTACCTAATGGGCTACTAAGTATTGCTTCTTCTGTGTGCTGTCCAAGCCACCTTCTAGACACGTTTTTCTGGCACGAGCCCTTTTCAATATTTTAGAACTTTTTTTTGCACGTGAGCCATTTCAGTTTAGCTCGCTCCATTTCTCAAAAATGTGCGACACGATGGCTTTGCCTCAGCACGCTTCTGTCTACAGTGGTGCACCCTTTACAGTAGTGTACTTCAATCGTGGTAATTTACGACAATAGCGGCTGTTTCAGCGAATACTTTCAAAACATTTTTAAGGTTTCCTGCGGCACTTAGCATACTTCTAGTCCATCAGCTGCTCTACTTGAAGAGGCGGACATTACTGGCACAAAATATTGAAATGCATAATCCTCTAATTAACAAAAAATCAACACTTAATTTTTCATTAATTACTGTATGGCAGATATTGCAATTTATAAATTCTCGCCGAAGATTTCGCAAGGCGGACCCACTTAGAACGAATTCGGAGGCTGGCACCAGTTTCGTGATAATAATTTCAGAACCTTGCGAAGAAATGCATCGGTGTTCCAGTTAGTTCTGTGCCTCAATGCATAGAACGACGTTTTGTTGAGAGAGTAAGGGCAACGACACAGTATTTTTACCACAAGTTTCACGGCTTATATTTCGTAAATGGTGTCATTCACAGAATTATTTTCAAGTTATTAGCCTTGCAGTCTCACCTGCTGGAATTCATAAGTATGTGCCATACCGTAAATAGTTAAACACTTAATTAGTGATTTTTCGTTAATTAGTCTATCATACATTTCATTTTTTCATGTAATATCCACTTCTTCGAGTAGACTAGCTCATGGACTATAACTGTGCTATCTGCCACAGGCAATTTAAAAACGTTTTTGAAAGAGTTCACTGAAACACGCTGTATGTAGCCTCTGCCCAGATGGCACTGCCAAAAAAAGAAGATCGACTACTAGCGCCCCCATCGCAGCCTTGGTAGAGGTCGAGTGAGCTTTCCGCTAGGGAAAGTATTTCGGCGGGTACGAATCGCGCACATTCGCCTGGGTTGCGTTGCGCCATGTTTTTGAGAGTAATCAGAACCAGGAGAGCTTATTCCGCCGTTGTACACAGGGGAGGAAACTCAGCAAGGGGAACAACGTCTGAGCTCTGAAAATGTTCCCGGGTTGTTTTGGCACGCTGCATCTCACAGTTCGGCGAGCATCGCACGACATCGAGTTCGAGGTAGCGCTGCAACGCTATGTCATGCCTGATTTCTGTGCGTTAAATCTGTGTCTACACGAGAAAAAAGCAAAAAAAAATTGCATGCATGGCCGAATTTTGACTGAATTAGGGCTCACATTATCATAACAAGGTCGCTTCGCAGGACGCCAACGGATCGGGCGATCTTTGCCTCTTCAGTTATTGTCACATCAGCGCTCGCTTTTTCTCGCCTCTACGCGCCTTTAGCTGGCAGGTGTGTTCCATTGATGTGTAAACAGTAAAAGCGAGGGGGTTATGTTATGGGGGAAGCACATGCGTGTCGGTTATTTTGACGTCACCGGTTCAACGGCAACGCTTGGTATATACGACATCCGCCGGCGAGAAACAGTAATGCGGTCAATCCCAGTATTTTGTGAAAGAACAATTTGTATGACGGACATATTAGGAGCTGTGAGTTAAAGTCTGCATGGTAATATGGTTAGCTGATAAAACGTGCACGCACGATGTTGCGTCGTAATATGGACGAGTGTCGCTTATCGCAAACCGGGTGTGGACCGCTTTGAGCGGCACGCCACATGCCCTCATTGGTAGTTTATAGGTACAACATTTCTATGAAAAACAAGAGTACGCACGAACAAGTGAGTAATCGCGGATTTAGCGGCACAAATGGCGCTGGTGTGAGTCGGCATCAGCGCTCATCTAAACCCGACTTCCTTGCTTGCATTTTTGCGATGTTGCGCTGCCTGTTTGTTGTTTGCCTTCCACAGATGCGTTAGGCGATGTTAAATAAGCGCTGCGAAACAGCTCTAGGACAAGCTCTTTATTTATTTTATTTATAAATACTGCGATCCTAAACAAGATCTTAGCAGCGTGGTACACGAATAAGTTCACGAAACAATATAAATACAACAATGGGGAATTGCACTAAAAAATTCCTCAAACCAGCGCTTCACACAAGCGTTTCACACAAGCGCAGAAATCAGGCGCAGAAAACACAGGCGCAAAAAAAACACAGGCGCAAAAAAACACAGGCGCAATAAAACACAGGCGCAAAAAATAGGCGCTTCAAGGTTACATCGGTGATCTTTCTCAATCATAGAGTAAAACAGTGCTATCACTGACAATCTCAGCAATTGCACAAAAAAAGTTAAAGATATGTTTCAAAAAGTGATAGTGAGTGCTGTGTTACAGTTTTATCGGCCAGCTTATTCCAATCTACTATAGTTCTCGGAAAAAAGGAATACTTGAAGCAGTTGACACGTGTTGTAAATGGTGTTACAGCTAGTGAGTGTCGCTGTCTGGTAGCGTAACCTGTTGCATAGGTGATAATGCGAGACGTGTCGATGTTGTAGTGACCATTTACTATTTGGAAAAAGAACTTTAAACGACATGCACGATTTCTGTCACTTATAGAAGGCAAGCCGCTCCGAGATAAAAGGTTAGTAATAGAACTACGCCCATATGTATTGTAAATGAATCGAAAGGTCGATGAATCGAAAGCTCGATGCCATTTCTATGACTCTTCCCACAAACCTTGCGATATTTCATGCAGCAATGAACAGACCTTCAAATATTCGTCCAGCTGTACTTGGAGCTCGCGTACCCAACCTCTCCCTCCCTCCTTTCCTAAAAAGCATGCCTCTAAATTTCGAACAAATATGCATTAGCATTGTTGTCATTATTGATCAACGACATTGTCGATGCTTTAGGGCGCAGCTTGCTGCCTCGTTATGCAATTGTCGATCGACTGCCATGGTGCTACATCTCTAATTCGAGCTTCTGTCACGGAATAGGCCTAGTTTTGATGTAACCAACGGCCCTATTTTTACTTTCTTGCCTCTTTGCTTGGTATGAATGGTATATAAAATGGCAAAATTGAACACTATGACACAGTCCTTGTTAGCGGGAATTCCAGACGCAATAATAGGGTCGGCGAAAACATTGCTACGCAGGGTTTGGTGCATCAAGACGCGCTCCGGCTTTCTGCAAGGGCCTGGCGAATGAGACGACCTACTATTGCTGCATTGTAGCATGTCTAACTAGGAGGGACAACTTGTTAGCTCTTCTTCTAAGTGCTGCAGGTGCAAAAAACCCGCAATATGCGCCAAGAAGTAGTAAAATATATGCTTCGCATTCGGTATCCGAGCAGCCAATTGAGGAAGGGAGTTGAACTCCATACTATTCGATTCTACACCTCACGCCAGCAACGCTTCTTTGAAAACTCCAGAGCAAGAGGACCAATGGGTGCTAATTACGCCTGTAGCATTATATCTTACCTACCCTCTGCGACTAATTTTAGTTTTTTGTCTCGTTGAGAGCTATATTATCATACCTGCTGGGACTCGTAACGCCACTCTAGGAGGGTGAAAGAGCTGCTTTTTTTTCTTAGTGCAAACCACTACGGCGCCTGTCATCATTGTGTAGCACCGGCACATTAGAGCCCCAGTTGGACTGAACAACACGTTTTGTGAAAATGGATTATACCATTTTGCTTTTTTAATTAAAATGTGAAAGATTCAGGTTAAAAGGGCCTACGCCGTTGACGAAGAGATATAAGGCTGTTTTCCCAGTTTGCGATTGCTGCGAAAGTTGTCGACCACCTTACGTGAAACCGAAATACGTTTGCAGGAGGCTCCTTAATATTGCGCGCAGTTTCCGTTGACTAATGCATTTCGTTCCCATAACAGTTCATTGATAGGGCTTGTAGGATTTCGCTGCTGTTTTGATGTACACAGTCCTATCGGGAAAGTGGAAAGTTCGCCTCGTCACACTGATATGTGCGGATCGGCCGTTTCTCTCAGCGGCAGCTCTGAGCGGTGGCGGTGTCATTGCAAATTATTGCGATTCTAGCGTGTTCCGTCTGTGACTCCTGCGATGTCAGATGACTGAAAGACTACGAGCTACCACTTGGCTGCATTGGGCTTCAATAATAGCTTTCAAAAGTGACAGCGAAGTGCACCTTTAGCAGAGGCGACTCCGTCGACTCCGCCACTGCAGGTGCCGACAAGCGCCCGCTTAAGAATCTCAGTATAAACAGAAAAGACTTGACGCCATGAGTATCGCCGCATGCATGTTCAGAATACACTGTAGGGTAGCAAGCAGGCTGCTCATCTGGTTGACCTCCCTGCCTTTCTATTCCTTGCTCTCTCTCTCTGTTTACAGTGAGCGCATGGCGACGAACTCAGCGCCCATGATTGTTGTTGTTGTGGTGGTTGTTGTTGTCGCCGGACTTTAACGCCTATAAAACAAGGCGCTGAAGACAGGGCACCTTCTGCCGCGCGAGAGATTTGGGCTTCTGAAAGTCTGGGTGCTCTGTTGCAGCGCTCGAGAAGAACAGCCATCTTCTACTCCCACCGCTGCCCGTCATTTGATGGGTGTGGGAGACGGCGTTTTTACCGCGAGAGTAGGATAGCAATCGTCAGCCATGGCAGTGTTCGCGCTGCCAGCAACACCCTTTATGTGTCCAATCCATTTTATGTACTGCAACATATACTATCGCTGAAATATGGGCTGGTTATTAGGACTGTTCTCTACTGAATTGCGCAAAGAAGCAACAAACCGCACCTAAATATAGTCGCTGCAACAACGGACGCCTTCAAGCACATCGTGCCTTGAATAAAACGAAAAGCATTAAAGAAGCATTCGCGTATCCCCTTAAACTGGCAGTTATCGACGACGGTTTCTGAGCATTTTTTTTGTGGTTCGCGACGTTCTGCTGCTGACAACGGACGCATCAGCTCTGCTACTCCTTTCTGACTATCGAGCCTTCTTGTATGTCTTTTTTTAACGGGGTGACAGCCTTTCTAAATGTACCTGCCATGGCTAAGTATAAGGGGGGGGAGAGGAGGGGAGTGAAACTTTCTCTCGAGTCAAACGATCCGGAATACAAAATGTGAGAAACTAACCAGACAAGCCACGTTTCCCGCAATTTTTTGTGGCATGAAATTAAATTTTTTTTATAAGCTTTGACGTCAGCTGCCCAAATATATTTACTATATGTGACCACCGTACACGACGCGCTTCTCTCATAGTTCAAGGAGCGGGTTCTGACAGTCTTTATTAAAGCATACTTCTAAACATACTCTATTTTCCGTGCAAACAAACTGCAACAACAGGCTTGAATGTTCATCACGTATTTGACGCTAGATAATGCAATGGGTGCGTCACACCTGGCTCTATAATTTCTTGCTGCATCTGTATCGTGCGACATACATATTTTTATTTTTTTTATTTATTTAATTAAAGATACCTTACAGGCCCCTAGAAGCATTGTGTAAGGGGGGAGAGTATACTCAAGGGTTATACAATAGTTAGGATACATATGTGAATACATGTACAAGAAATACAGTGTAAGAAATGCGCTAACATGCAGTAGTGTAGCGTTAAAAATTGTGCAAAATACAAACCGAATGCTTTAGAACGCGGGAGGTCAGTGAACAAGAAATTTTCTCGAAGTAAAATATAACCAATAGAATTACAGAGCAAGCGGGACAATTTTTGGCTATAATAAAACAGTATTTAAGGGGTAGTAGCACAATAATAACGGGATACTCAAGAAAAAATAACACGATAGGTTATGTAGAGTTTGAAAAATGCGTTGCTAGACGATGCCGGAATTTTTCCGGTCTCTCCCACAAACCATGGCAGAGTGTTCCAAAGGCGAAGGGCTCTTCGAAGAGCGGAGGAGTTAAATGAGTTAGTCTTTCCGTAGATGTGCATGAAATTGAACTGATTGTACAGCCGGTGTGACCTGTAATGAGGAGGATCACGAGGCAGGACTGATGGTGCTGTATTATGGACATATTTATGCAATAATGATAGCAGGGTTATATTACGACGATCATGCAAGGGCTGTAGTGAGAGGTCGAGTTTAATTTGTGTTATGCTTTTGTTATATTCATAACAACGTGAAATAAAACGCGCAGCCCTATTCTGAGTAGATTCGAGCTTTTCGATCAAGTATTTCTGATAGGGAAACCAGACGGACGCGGCGTATTCAAGCTGAGGTCGAACAAATGTTAGATAAGCTAGTTTACGAATGTCTTTAGTAGAATTATGCAACTTGCGTCTTGTGTACCCTAATGATCTTGTACCCTAATACCCTTGTACCCTAATAAATAAATTTGGTGTGTTAAGGACAGAATAAAAAATTATATTTTCAAAAGTGCAATTTGATTTATTAGGCCATGTCGCACTAATACAGAAAGAACTTATTGTCAAAAGAAAATTAAAACATGAAAATATACTCGAAATGAAATATTTTCCTACACAAATGCTGCCCAAGCTTGCTTACCTTTAGGAGCATTTGCAACGACGATATTACTCGGAATTACCCATAGATTCCAAAACTTAGGAATTGTACATTTTTAACAGTGTGTTTATAAAAAGCCTTTCATAAGTTTAGAATGTTGTATCAGCAGTTTCCTGATAGTAATTTTTGTCGCAACTTCCAGCTTTGAGCTGTCCTATAGACAGTACACTGGGCAAATGTGGTTATCATCCACCTGTGCAGCAGCACGTAGCTACAACAGAAACCCAGTTACAGGATTCTCAGAAAGAAAGCTTTGAGGTTGAAGAACAATTCGTCCAGGTCCGAGATATCAAGAGCCCGGGACCTACGCCTTTCGGGAGCGTCCCGCTATAGAACTCTAGTTGTAAGAGGCTGGCAGCAAGCAGCGCGAGGCCGAATTGGTCGACAACTCGAAGCTGGGGGACACTGAATATGGCGAATAAGTTTTACGGAAGTGCGCTAGTCGGCGGGAGCAGTTTTGTGCTGCAACAGCCCAGATGGGTGTCAATTTTCCCTGTATAATAATAATGCAAAACTTTGTCCAGCTTGAATGGCAGCCGAATAACTAAACTTCTGCGTTATGCTTTCTATAGGATGGAAATGTGTAATTTAGGCAGACTGCTCGTTCGGCAAAGCAGTCACTTGGGATGGCATCACAACACTGTGTAAAAAACGTAGCCGTGGGGTTGCATACCTCCTATCATGCCGACGGATGCTCTCGTTTGTTCTTCAATACAATTGCGATTATTGTTAGACGTAAAGATACGGACTCCTGTAAAGCCATACAAGCAATCGATATAGAAAAACACAACGACGATTGCGTGACTGAAGCCTAGCGCCCACTGGTTCGTGAGGAGGGCACCATATATATACTTTAGATAAGGTTGTTCTTTGCATTAGAACATTGAAGGAAATAAGATAAACATTTTTGCTGTTCCTGCCGGGAAAGTTTTTCATCCGGACGACATTTCTTGAAGATCCCAGTACGCGTTGGCCAAATTACCACCTAAGCATTTTTTCGGCGCAATTATCCCATAGTCTGGTCTAACCTTAACAGTTGCGAGATGACTTCGAGACGTGCGCTACGAAACTTCTGCGAACTCTCGGAAGCTTAGCCACGCGATATGCACAACATGGGAATAAATTCCAGCTTTTGCATAACGCTATCTCTCTGGAAACATTCAGGCTAATTGTTTAAGAATGCTGCGCTATTATATTCAATTAGCCATTTCTCTGCACGCTTTGCGTTTTCTGCGCTCTCACTCTATATCTCTTTCTTTCCCTATTCTTGTTGTTCTGTGGTTTTAGTTTGAAGACATCGCTATTTAGGGGAACCTAGAGCTCAGCCCGTTAATGCTTACGAGGACGGATACAAAACAACGCAGTGCTTGCTTCCTTTTGTTCGCTCCACGAAGCCAGATGCAGGTCTCGCTTGCTGGTTTCCCCAGACTCCCTTCTAACTCAATTTCACAGAGCGCGTTTCACTGCTGGCGCAGCACAACCTTAGAATTGAACACGTTGCATGCTAGACCCAGTACAAAAGTGAGGGAATGCCAGGGCAGCGTGTTTTTTCCGCATTCAACGAAACCTCACATCGCCTTAACACGCAGTGTGTACTCCTCAACATTTTAGTTTTTTTTTTATTAGGTATAGTTTCTGGTTTGTGCTGGTCCTGCACAAGTTTTGCAGAACAGCTAAAACTGCATGTGCGTTTTGTAGTGTCAAACTGAGAAAGTTATACAAGAAGACACCACCGCATTTCTTTCTTTTAATTTTATTGTTAATATTTATTTTGACGATGGCCACGAGGTACTGGGGAATGATGAAGGCTGTAAAACGCCAGGCAGTACGCATACATATCCCGCAGAGACGCTTGTTTGCCTCTTTCATTAAATGAAGTGTTAACTATGTGGGGAATGCTTGTACAAAATGTACTTTCGTTTCCTTTTTTTCTCTTGTAAATGTATTTGTAAAATTGTGGCAAGTGTTTAAAGTTTTTACGGGTTTCACAGTGGCATTTCGCGTCTAATAAGAAAAATGTACAGTTACAATTCTATCACAAATAAACCATTTTTGTCTTTGTTGAAACCATTTGTGTTCCCTCGAATGCCTGCTTTCATTTGTTTGTAAAAACATTCTTTCAATGTTCCCCGCGTTTTTTGTGCATGTGAATGGGGTAAGCACAAATTCGCACGCTGACCCATGTCTTCGGGCATTTATTTTGTTGATATAACCTGAACAAAAGCACGCAAGAAAATTAAAAAAAAAACAAAAAACCACGTCGCATAGGGCCGTAAAACGGAAAGTGTTTTTTTTTTTTTTTGCAGAGTGCTATTTTGCAGAGTATGAACGTGAGCGCGCCCTCTGGTCAGTATTGGTCAGTATGTGCACACCAGGTGCCACATACTGACGAATATTGGCGAGAGGTTCATCGAAGGGTGGCACATATCCAGTGCATTTGTGGCCCCACATGCTTAAGCGTCGGGTTGCTGTCCGTGACGAACCTGTGTGACGAGGGTTTGATTCCGCCCAGCGTTTGAATCGCGCTTGACAGGACGCGCACGTCCTGCAGCCTTGGCTGCCAGTTTCTCCAGTCATCGAGCCTTTTTTAAACTTGACCTCCGGTCCGACGTATGAGATAGTTCCCACCCGGCTTCCGCCACCCTTGCAACACTCTTCTCCTGGCGGTTTCTGCAATAGGGCGACATCTAGGTTGCATTTAGCGCCCGGCTACGAAACTGCACAAGAACGCCGCGCTTCCACGGCGAGTTTATTTGGATCCATCCCGTTGGTGGTTATGTCAACGTCCCAGCTCTCGCCTTCTGCGCCAAATTGTTTTCGCGTCCATACACCACGCACCGCAATCAACCACAGAGCACATTTCGCGGCCTGTCCATCACTCCGTTTTAGTGGTCGGCGGGAGTGCACGTGCCGATGCCGCGGACGCCACTCGCTGCAGTTGCCGGCACTGTGCCGCGGCCAACGCCCTGACCCCACCGGACTCGAGTCGCCCGACGAGGAGTTACACAACAGACCATATGTCCATGCACGACACATGACCTGCAAAGTGCAAGACAGGGTATAGTGCCCGCAACTCCAAGCTCCTTCTCTCTCGTACCGCGGCGTTGCAGCGTGCAGTGCATAACAATTGGCTGTCAACGTCCCACGTCCCTATGCAAGCACTCCCTCTCATGACAACGTCTGTGTGCGCCTCTGATCGCGGCTTTTGTCGCCGTGTCACAGACGCCTTCTCACCATCTGGTACACCCATCCCGCCCGTACTCAAAACGTGCCTTCGTCGAGGACCACCCCACTAAGCAGGTCCCAGGACCATCCTCCTAAGTTTTAAAAACGTTCCGCGCTGTCAACATGGTTGATGACCTGGATTGACCAAACTGATCTTGCTCATAGACCACGTGCTCACTTGGGTTTCATCTCTGCTCGGGGGGGGGAGGGGGGAGAGAGACGCTGGGGGAGTAATCTGCAGCGTAATCATCTTCACCGAGCATTTCGCGCAACTCGAGTCAAGATCAGAACGCGCTCATGCTCTCCGATGGGCTGGCAGCTGCAGCCGCTGCTCTGTAGATGTAGATTATTATGATATACTGCCAAGTAGCCACTGTGGGGGATTGGCCAAGACTCGGGTAGGTCGAAATAAAACATTGGATAAGAGCGCAAGATTTCATGGTGGCTAAGTTAGAAGCGAAGGACAGAGATTAGCACCTGCATGATTTTGTAAATACGAAACTTCCACCATACCCATAAAAATAAAGCAATTCATATTTTATTTAGGTGAAAGAAAAAGAGGCTTAGAAATGTTGTATTCAGAGTTTAAATCTCATTGATCCTAAAAGAAAATCCTAGCTGGCACCGCTAACCCTCCCGTCACTGTGCCCAAGCGTCGAGACACTCAAACGTAGTACATTCCGAAGCTAATCTAAGAAGGAGGAGTGGTGTATCGTCGACAAGAAATTAAGCAAATGCTTTATGCTCTCATCTTCCCTCAGATATGCCAAATCGGTGAGCGTGTCAGAGCAGTCCTCTGTGAACAAAAATTTGAAGAAGGAATGTAACAGCACATCATCAAATCAAATCAAATCAAATCAAAAATTTTATTCATCTTCATTTGGTACATAGGTTTTCATTTTCTGTCCAACCTAAGCACAGCGTGCTTGTTGGTTGTTCAGGCAGCACAGTGATTCATCGAACGTGTACCACAAAACAATAAAGTAAGACATACTAGTACAGACTAACCATATTATACAAAACTATAGAGACATAATGACTACAACTCGAGCCAAATTAAAACTAAGTAAAAAATAAATAAAGGACATCATAATAGCTTGACAATGAGCCATACGACAACTCACAGAATATCCAAGGAGCAAATCTAGGAAAGCAACCTTCCACATGCAAGGCTATCAGTGATTTATCTGCAACGACGAGCACCATTTCCTTATTGATATAGTCATTTTTCGTTTAGTTTTTAAATTTCCAAGCGCTTCTCCAAGTTCATTAAATATCTGTGGCACGTAATATCCCCTTACTTTTTTCCCGTAATGTGTAAAGCATCGTGGCTTAATGTATGTTTCTGTCTTTCTTAGAGCAACGTTTTTCTTGACAGGTACTTTGAAATCCTTTGCATAGTAATGACGTGTGACCACAGTGTAATAAAATAGTTCACGCGTTTCCAGTATGCCAAGCCTATTGTATTGTTCCTCCTTGTCAGCTTGCTGCAGCATAGTTCCGTAGGTTACACTGTTTACTATTCTTTTAATTATGCGGTTTATGGCTCCCATTTTGTGATCAGAACAAGTTCCATACAATGTAATACCGTAGGTTATAATAGATTCAGCCAGCGCCATGTATATGGTGCGCCTCAAGTGCATCGAAGTTTTACCTCTTAGGTTGTACATCATCGCAGACACAGCTCTGAGCCTGTTACATATATACTGCACATGATCATTCCATGTTATATGCTCATCAAATATTATTCCGAGATACTTGATTGTATGTTCAAATGGTATAGCATTACATGTGCACGGAGTGCAATGAGAGTTATGTAAAAAGAGAGACTCCCTTAGGAGCATTCGTTTGTGTGGGTTTCTAAAACAGATCAGCTTTGTTTTTTGCCGATTTAAATATATTGAATTTTGCGTCAGCCAGTCTATTACCCTGCACACATCCTGTTGAAACACTTTGCACCCAAGATCTAGATCAGGGAGTTCTAGTGCTAATGCTGTGTCATCTGCATATTGGAAGATTCTTGATCTCAAATTCAAAAAACCCAGTTCAGAGACGTAGATATTAAATAGTAATACTAGTAGTAGTATCACACTAGTAGTTACTTAATTTTTTTTTCTCGATTTACATAGATTACTTTTCTATGGCTACAATAAGGCTTTAAAATCCGCGGATCTTGTTATGTATAGTACAGCGAATTCTCGCAGCATCATTTTCATCTGAAATCTTGCAGCTATGACAAGGATGATGTAGGGACTAGTTGAATGGTTTTGCCAATTAACGGCACCTTCGCCATTTTATCTGCGGTTTCATTTAGAACTAGGCGTGTATGCCCAGGTAATCAGAATAAATTCACATTAAGTGTTGAGGTACTACTGATTTAAACACTCGTAAAACCTGAGATTCATTAGGCACTGTGAGTGAAGTACACAAGGAAAAAGAATCAGTTATAATGATAACATTATCTTTTGATGGGTTTAATTTACGAAGGGCCACTACTATCGCTAAAAATTGCGCGAGAACAATTAGTACAAGGTCTGGAAGCCGCAGGGAAGATGACCAGTCGAGAATAAGGCTGAATATACTAAAACCAATTTTTTCTTCCCTCTGACCACAATTTTTTCTTCGCTCTTCGTCGCTATGACCACATTTATTTGTTATTTCATTTAATCCTGTACAGTAGCAATTAACATTCCGTAAGGCTAGGTGTTTTGCGTTACTTGGGAAAATATCGTCAAATTGTATGTGACGACAGTTTTCCCCGTCGCAAATTGGTTTTACCTGTATGACGGATCGAGAAGAGCTTTAATAAAAATAACTTGAGGTATATGAAACCGAGGACATCGAAAGACAGACTAGGCTGAGAAATGAAGGCTGTCTGACAACGTCGTTTTGGTGATTCCTGCGCCCTTAAATATGATTGTACAGCAAGTATACGACACCGAGTTGCCAAAGAAGGAATTCTCGCTTGTATATTCAAAATAGTATCAGCTACCAATTTAGGTAGCCCTAAATACAGTCCTAATGCCTGCTTTTATAGAAGAAAAAGACGGAGAAGCATATAGGCAGGCGCACCAGAGTTTAATGCACGCCACAATTCGAAGACAGGGCGTACATACATACGGTAGAGTTATAACAAGGGGGTGCTGAGCATCCCTGATCGACTGTTGCTCAGTATACATTATAATCTCACTGCTCGAGTGCACCTTGCGGCAATATAATCTATGTGCGTACGTCGTGGAAGGTACCTATCATATATACCACCAAGATATTTGACAGCATCTACTTGTAGAATGATAGCGAGCTGGTACGACATGTATGTGTACTGGGGGCTTCAAAGGAAATACAAGCACAGAGCACTTGTTCACGTTTAGAGCCAGACGAATTGAATTTAGTCAATTGTCTGCAATAGATCAACACCTTTGCATGTTTTCGTAAAGTGCGTGAGTGTTCTTTGCTGATGAGAAGAATGCTATGTCATCTGCAAACACGTAAGTGTGCACGTCCCCTTGGGATGCGACGGAGGTCAGCAAAATATTAAATCACGCTGGAGATAGCACTGGCTCCTGTGCAACTCCTTTTGCCTGCTTATGCGGTCGAAGACATTTGCTTTCCGCCTTCGCCTTCTCAAATAAGTGTAGGGGCAAGCCTCGTCCGCTGCTATCGCGTAGGCTTCTGACGCTGGCGATGTACCGCACTTCAGTGAACCTTTTTAACGTCTTCTTGGGTCGACTGATATGTGTGAATGGGTATGCATTGTTCCCCAATAAACATATTTGACGCCAACTTCACTTGCGCGGTATGTGCCACAATGTATATGTGCAAGTCTTCAATGCAACAATTCCAACAAAAAGAACAAAAAAAATACAATTTCTCCATTGCCGGGAGAAATCGAATTCGCATCATATATATTCGTGCATTCTTGTCTTAATGCTGATAGTGTCAGTCACGCAGCCATATTGCAGCTTTTTTTCATCCTACCCAACCACGTATGTAAATTTTTCGTGTAGCATGTGGTTACATAAAATCAAACATAATATATGTTCACATATGCGCCGCGTGCAGACTTTCCGGCGGCATCGCTAGATGGCGCAGCAGGTTCACGGGGAAGCACAAGAGAGGGACCCTGCGGCATACACGCCTCATACGTAACGGGTCTCGGAGGTGGCATTACGGTATTCACTATACTGATTCGGTGCTAATTGAATTAACGCTAACATTGCACGTGAGGCGAGTTCAGCGGGAATTGTCCATGTCGGCATTCCTGGCTAATTACAGAAAGCCAATACGGAGCAGGCAGACGAATGACTGATACAGCTCTCGCCACTTTTGTGAATCTTTTGACCTCTGTAATTTCTCTTTTAAGCTGATTCGCTACTTTATTAAGACAATGCCATTTGTCAATTCAAGGGGTGCAAGCGCGTTGCTTAAATTAGGTGTTTGATCGAATCAACAGAATCAGCAGAAAGGATAAATCATGAAAGCCAGTGAGATTGAAAAACGCGGTGATAGCTGCCTTAGTCACACTTCCGTAACCCTCTCCAATACAGAAGTGCTTTAGTTCTTCTTTTTCAGGCAGTGTACACTTGACGAGAAGCAATGGGTATGAATGTTTCCCAGCTCATCCTATAGCATTACATCGGCTCCAATCCGACTCATGGGCTAGCTTTCTTGTTTCATTTCGTGGGCTCCTTCCGTCTGCTTATTTCGTATCGCTTTCTTGTATTTACCCAGCATTACGTCAGCATAAAATGTCAGTTGTTAGTCCGCGTTCCATCTTGCCTCGTAACTCTCTCGTTCCTTAATTCACAAATTCTTGTAAAATACGTAACGCCTCCATGTAGAATACGCATAGAACACGATACCAGCCCCCGCAAATTCACTTATTTACCTAACTCAATGATTCAAGTCGCAAACTACTGAATTGAACGCAGGTGCTAGAGGGATTCCATAATCATTTTGCAGGATACTGAGGCCAACCACAGTTTCCCGGTAGGTGACAAATTGCATTGGCCCGAGCTCCAGGCGAGCATATTTTGTCAAATACAGTAACCTCCAAGTCCCTATCATAGCGGTTCCAGAGCCACTGCTTACATGTTGAGCAATGCAAGCCAGCGCGCATGGGCTGCTCTGAGCGCATGAGGAAAGCCAAAAGACCTGCTGTCTGATGCAGGGTAAAGGCAAATGCACCGCACGGGGGTGACAGCCCGGCTAGCGCCAATGCTTTGCCTGCTTCTCATTCGATATTCCTCGTGCTTCGCTGGCCTTGAGCGGAAGCAGCAGGAGAGCGTGGCGGACGTTCCAGAAGGTATGCGTTGACACGCGAGTATTCGACAGTCTGAGACGCATGGCCTGAGCAGTAAGCAGCTACCTTCTTTCGTCAGCAGAATAACGGGATCAGTATAGAAGCAGCCATATGAGCAAGCTGTCGAGGAGATAGGAGAGTGCGTGGATGGGCTTTTGTTCTTCAAGCGGCTGCGTACCGGTGTCGGATTACGGTAAGCATGACGCTACATCCAAATGCGGCCGCGAGGAACGTACAAGATTCGCTGGTGAACAAGATGAAAAGTTACGTTATTTTACGAAAGAACATGGACTGCAGTCATGAAAAACAGAAAACACAGCTCAGTGCGGCGAGCTCTGCTTCATTATACATACCACAATGTCGCGAAATGTCGCAAGACATGTCCAGGAAACATGACGTCAAGACAATAATTATATTTATCTCACATATATATTTAGTTCTTTTACACGGACAAGGGAAAAAAATGATTCCAGTAGGCAGTTATCAGCAACTTTAGACTTACGATGTGCGCCTCAAACTTGTCGGCTATCTCTGAGAACACTGTAATTTCCTAGCCGTGCAATATGTTTATAGAAAGGAAGAAGTGAAGGAAGCAACCCGCATGATTACAGGTGGAATAATGCAAAGAAGAAAAAGGTGCTTGCCTTCTGAGTTGCCGCTAACACTCCGATGGTGCATTGTAGTAGTTTAGGCTACTCCTAAAAAAGAAACTTACAAAGATTCACTTTGCCTTCAACCAATGTCCATGCTTATGATGTCATTTGAGTCAAATGAAATAGTGGTCTTTCTTTCACTGAGAGAAGTTACAGCCTATTGCTAGGACGTTATCACCCACTTCGCAATAGTGAAGAATGTAGCACCATCTGCAAGTATACAAAAACAAGGATGGCATCGACAGATGCATTTTGCTGTCGTAAATTATAGTCATTAACCCACCATGGTGGCGTAGTAGCTACAGCGTTATGCAACGAAGCCTGAATGCGTGGGATCGAATCCTGGCCGCGGCAGCCGCACTTCGATGGCGGTAAAATACAAAAACGCCCATGTACCGCGCATAGGATGCACGTTAAAGAACCTCAGGTGGTCAAAATGATTCCGGAGTCCCTCACTACGGCGCGCCTCACAATCAAATCGTGGTTGTGGCTCGTAAAACCCATTAATTTATTTCTTTCTTAAAGTTGCGTTAACTATAAACCCTAAAAAAAGTGACGATTAGCTGCGTAGAACAAATCGTTGTAGCAAACCGATTCCATATACGGGACACACATATCGCTTTGAAGTTAAGGTCATCTCATAAAATGCCTGACTGTTCAGGGAAGATTTTCAGAAATCATACGCTGGTTTTATGCCCCTTTCCGAATTGTGGACACTCTAGCTTCCGTGTCGTTTCGTTTAGCCGTGATTCCCATAGTTGATGACAAGCGTCGCAAACGCACTTTGCCTATTCACGACAGCCAGATCAAGTTTTACACGGCCCTTGTGAAACCTGCAGTAAAATGCTGTACGAACTCGAGCGGAGATGGCGATGAGTGTAGCGGTAATGAAGAACGCCGCAAGTGAAAGAGGAGGAGAAGGGCGTGTAGAAGGATAGAGTAGCAGTGAGTCAGGCGAATAGTTGTTTTTTGAACAGCTGAGGTTCGGGTGTGGCGTCCACCGCATAAAACCCGTTGAAGGCAATGAACTCCCGGTACAACATATATATATATATATATATATATATATATATATATATATATATGTATATTGTATTTCTATGGAATGGTCTATTATTGCGCCAACACGTCCTTTCTCAACCTTCTACACCTTTATCCGTCGCCTCAACCCATTCTCCTCTTGCGACTATCTCGATGTCACAGCAAGGCTGTGGAATCTGTGCAGGCGTCTTCGTAACGACGGTTCACTTGCCATCAGCAGGACATCATGTTTTTTTTTGTCTATTGAGCTGCTAGAGGTCCTTGTTCAAGAAACTGGGACACAGGCCTTGCGTTTCGGCCTCCTATTTCGCTTCCACTCTCCGCTTTTTTGCCGCCCGCTGTTCCCACACTCCCAACGCGGCATAATTCTCGCAGGACCTACTCGCCTTTTGTGAACGTGCCAGTCCGCTTTGATTATCGTAGCTCCTTCCCAATAACTCATTATGATTGGGAATATAACGGTGCACTATGGCATTCTGTAATTATTGTTGTGATCGTCACTCGTGTGTCTTAGAATAAAGTGTTTTCATGTGTGCGACACGTTGTCCAAATCCACATTTAAGCAGCGGTTGCCCTATACGAGTAGCATAATATGATATCGAAGCATACGGTTTCGCTAGCTTCATGCGCTGGGAGCAGTTGTAGAGCCGGAAACACGCCATGTTTACCAGACACCCTTTTACCACTTCACTACAAACAAACTTTCCTCTCTCTACAATGCGTAGTCTCTGTTTAAAGGCTTAAACCAATGAATAAGAAGGGCTTAAAAGAGCAGCCAAGGGACGAGACAAGAAGACACCACAAGCGCTGCAAAAAAAAAAAAAAACAGCGCTTGTGGTGTCTTCTTGTCTCGTCCCTTATCTACATTTTGCGCTTTTACTGGCAGGATGGAAAACCAACAAGCCCAAGCTGCTATCCTAGTTAAAAGAGCTGGTTTGGTTGTAAATTGTTTACATCATATCATTTTCAATCGCTTACACTGCACCTCACAGACAAACTTCCTGTTCGCAAGTTAAATATACGCGCTCCCTTTTCCCGCTACATTATTTATTTGTTTTATGTACGAAATGCTGCCATTTGAAGACCAAGCGGGATACGTGATGACAATGCCCGAAGAAAAAAAACTCCTATGAACTTATCAGTGAAGTATAAATGCTTAGGGCATTGTGTAAATTGCATATTGTTCCGCATAACAAGACAGTGTAAGCATGTAGCGGCGCAAAAACTCGTGCCGTCAGCACATACAGCACATAATAATAATTTATACGAGAAATGTCACGTGCACAAAAGACTTCAGGTGACAAACATTGCAATGCTTGACTGTCCACAAAAGAAAAGATTTTAATAACATTATCGCATGTAAGGTAGGGTGTGAGTTGGTGACCATGAGTTTGCGCAGTCATTCACGGATAGCCAGGATGTAAGTGTACCTCAGGGCTGATATTAAACAGGCATGAGTAAAGCAAATACAAAGTCAAAAAATAAACATAGCAAATGTTCTCCTTCGTTATAAAGTTCAAATATGTCTGGCCATGATTTATTAAACGCAACAGATGAGGCATTAGGCGTCACATTAGAACACAACCGCTCTCGGCTGCGTCGGTAGGCAACCACGCTCGTATGGTGGTGTTCTCGACGAATAGCGTGGTCCTATGCTTCCTTCAACTGCGAAACAGATGGCAACAGCGTTGCTCAAGTTCGCGCATGACATGTAACTAGACAAGCGAGTTTAGTAAGGCCATTGTCTTATGTTACATGCACATTCACTTCTTCAATTTTTCTCATTGTCGTTCATCATTATACCCTAACAACACTTGCCTTCTACAGCATGGAGTACCAGGATACATCAAATCAGCTCAGGCCGGCCTCTCTGCCTTTTCTTTCGGTAATATATATATATCTCACTCACTTTATCTATCTATCTATCTATCTATCTATCTATCTATCTATCTATCTATCTATCTATCTATCTATCTATCTATCTATCTATCTATCTATCTATCTATCTATCTATCTATCTATCTATCTATCTATCTATCTATCTATCTATCTATCTATCTATCTATCTATCTATCTATCTATCTATCTATCTATCTATCTATCTATCTATCTATCTATCTATCTATCTATCTATCTATCTATCTATCTATCTATCTATCTATTATTTTAATCCTTTCGAATCTGTCAGTAGATATATTTTTAATATATATCACTAACTGTCATTTCGTAATGAACTCGGAGTCTCAAAAGTTTTATCAAGATTATGGGTTTCAAGTCACAGAACGGATTTTTTTATATGTTGGGAATAAAACCAAGGTGTTTTATTTCGCAGCGCTGCTTTGTAACTTCATACCTTACCACTCAATCAATCAATAAACATTTATATAACATAGCATTTGTCGGCTACTGTACTTGTGATGAGACTAAGACCACTATAATGAATGACACTGTGAATACACATTCACATGCGCCTAAAGATAGTGCGACAGTTTCTATCAAATTGAACCTCCCTTTGCCTGCTTATCATATATTTTGATATTTATCTAAACAACAGTAACTTGCTTATACGAGTATTAGAAGAACCAAAGCTTAATTTAATATCCCCATCCCTAAATGTCGTACAAACGTTATAAACTCACAAATTTAATGTGAGCCGTAAGCTTTTGGATGGGCCAATTGGATCAAATACTTCCTCTCGGTCTGATAACTAACAATCTTTCACTTTGCTTGAGACAAATATTTCGTTTGTACGTTCCTCCTAATATGTTTATGCATGCTTTTACACATTGTGCGCGAATCAAAACATCCCTTCGTTTTTCAAGTTTAGGCTCACCATGGTGTTATTTGCGCTTGAATAAATTCAGTGATTTTCTCAAGTTATTTTTTATAGAAATAGTATATATCGTCCTCCGGATTAGCTACAACTTTTTTAGTTCGTGTGGCACTGTTCATCATATTTTTTTTTCTTTTCAGCATGGAGCTGCCTTTGTCTTATTTACTCTTTACACTTTCTGACAGTTAATGATGGATACATTTCTACCGAGAAGGCAGTGAAAAATAATTTTGAAAATTATATATATGCGTAGATATTGCAAATGGAAAGAAATAGAGCGTCGTGCCTGCCAAATTCTTCATATTATCCACTTCCCGATCGGTGACCTCGAGATCTCACTCCCAACGACGCCATCACAAACCATAGTTCAGTTCATGCCAGACTGACGTGTAACAGTGTTGATTCCTTGTCTACCCCTGTGTGTACCTATCCGCACAGCTCAGTATATTATATATATGGAGCAGCGCGTGTTTGCAGAGCAAATATGGACACGGTGGTACCTCTAGAAGCCGTGAGTTCTTGTCGCTTTGAAATGTGCGAGTCATCTCAAACTTTATTACTGCAGAGCTGCGTCATACGTGACGCTAGATAAATACGAAAATGCACTACAGTCTACTTACAGCGATACCTACGATGAGCTCACAAGCGTAGTCACTTTGATTTTCCCGACTGCTCATCATTGGTACTACAGAAACAGAAAAACAATAACAGAGGCCTGCCAGGATTTACACTGGCAGATTACGAGACACACTCCGCTGATGCCGCTGCAAAAAATACTGCGCCTGAACAATACTGTCTCTGCCCTTTTGAGCTCTCGTTAACGAAATCGGTAATTGAATTGGTTAACGCATTGCGTCTTGCTCACACATCAGCGCGGAGTTCAATAATATAAAGTAATCCAGCTGAAAGGAACGCAAGGCCTGATAGATAAAAGGAAATGTCGTGTCCCTTTCGGACTAGAATAAGAAGATTACCACGATGATCAGCGTTCAAAACCTGGTGCGTACCAACAATGTGGTGTAGGTCAGAAATTGGGTGATTGAATACGCACATGTGACTTCATAAAATATAACTAGAAGTAAAACGGCGAGAAGAGTACTATGTTTTTCAGAAAAAAGGCCAGTTTAATGGGAGTTATGATTTAAAAAGAATGATCATTGAACAATTTTGAATGGAAGGAATAAAGAAAAATTTTGACAACAATGATAACGAGAGCATTGTTTTTTATATGCGCATTCTGTTGCTTGAAATTATTAACACACAACATCAAACACGTCACCATGGCTAAAACAATGTTCCAACGATACATGCAAAAGCAGTACCCTCGCAGTTGAATTGGGACTCTATATTTCTTCTTCACGAATGGACATCGCTCGCGCTCATCTGCGAATGTTAGCGTCACCCAATACGGCACAAACTTTATAAGCCTATTCTTGATCCAGCCATCGCCTGACTACTTCGTATTATGTCAAAAGGGCAGCTTCTTTTACTAAGGCTTAAGTTACCAGTCCTCAAAGGGACATTTACATCAAGCTACAAAAAATAGAGAAAAACTTTAACACAAACACTCTATACGAAATACTTGATGATGGCTTGGATATTACGCTAATGTCTTCTATAGAATATTTATTCAGTGCTAAAAATAGTGATACTTTTGGATCGCGTCAAAATCGATAATGTGGCACATCGGTTGCAGCAAAAAATCGTCATTGAAAATGTTTCCACCACATTTTGTGTTACCAGTTTTTTTGTCGTTCGTAGTGCAGGGGGTTCTTGCAAAAGCAGGGCATGTGTTTCAAAACCAGCCGCACCACAAGCCACAGACGAATGCTCTGCACTTAACGGATAACTTGAAGGTCGAAACAAATCACGCGAAAATGTCCTCTAAGGCTTGTACCGTCTAGACATTTCCTTGGCTCCGAGAAGGACGGGGCACATATCTGAACGCCCGTCGTCTGGGGCCGTGTTTAATGGCTCTTGTACAGATGAACTCGGAAAACAGCAACATATGTGCTGCTTCAGCACCGGTGAAGACATACTACCTAAGTCTGCACAATTTACGATAAGCATTTGTTTATCTTTTTCTTTCGAAGTGTAACTTTTATCGTGTACTGCGTTATTTTTCGCATACTGGCTCCTATTGCCCAATTTTTTCATTTAACTTTGTTCTTCTTCACGCGACGTCCCTGCCCCGTTGGCCAGGGTTATTTACGGACCCCTTGTGTGTTCCGACAGATCTGGCCGTTGTCGATGTGACGTAAGTTATCTGTGCATTGGCGAAGACGTACGTGCTGAAGATGGCATAAATCAAATAGGTTCGGTAGATGATTTTATGTTTTCTTTCTTTTTTACGTGTGGCTTCTTTGATTACATGAAGAGAGAAGGAGCAAGAGGCGCTGTAAATGATCGCATTTCCACATATGCCCTCTCGATGCATTAGGTGGGCTCATTTGGCTTTGTCGTCTAAGTAGAGTATCTTACAGCGAAGTTGTCTATGGCGAGGATCTGCAAAAAAAAAAAATGTGTCCGAGATGTTGACAAAAACAAATGTTCGTGTTGGCCGATCCTGGTGATAGTGTAGAAAAGGTCTGAGCTTAATGGCACACATCACCGTTGGCTCACTAGTCTATGACGATGCGCGTCGAAACGTCAGTGTATATGTGCAAAGTAAAAAAAAAGGATTAAAAATAAATTAAGTTCAAAATGAATAATGGGATAAAATTATAATGTTGTTGCCCAAATGCGAGTCTATAGCAATGCGTGTCGAAAGGTAAGTGCATATTTGTAATGTAAAAAAAACAAATAAAATAAAAAGTGCAGAAGAAGAACAAGGTACAAGTGAAGAAATTAAAAATGAAAAAAAAACACTAAAATAAATTAAAAGAAAGAAACAAACAACGAAGGTATGAGTTCGTGCCTTTATTTAATCAATATAGCATAACAACCCTCTATAACTTAATTTAGCTATTGAGCAGTACAACTTCGCTAGTCTACCGTCTTCACACAGTGGAAGGGCTCTGACTTTTTTTATCCGCTCTCTCTAGAATTACTGCAGCCGTCATACAAAATGACGTGGCTAAGTTGTGTTGCTCTGCGTATGTGTCCATTTGCACAGATTTTGGCCAGCTTGGCGTCCATAGACGGATAAGATGAAACTGCAAAGAAACATGGCATATTTGGTCTCCTAAAAAATATTGTGACATATGGCGGATGCTTTGTGAGGCGCACTATTGTTCTGATAGGGAAAAAAAATTACCTTGCTGAGTTTTGTTCACACACGAACTGTTTCCGTTTACAACAAAGTGTCAATTATTCAGCTTACGTACACCTTTTTCTTACTGGAACGAATTTACAGGCGGTTCTATGTCGGGTGAAAAAGAGAAAAAGAAAGGCAAAGGAAAGGGATGTTAACCAGAGATTATCTCCGGTTGGCCACTGGGGAAGGGCAAAGGGATGCGATAGGTGAGAGGGAGAAAAGGATAAAAAAATTTTAAAAATGCGTGTGTGTGCGTGTTGGGTGAAAAAAAAACTGCAACTTACGTATGTCCTTTGTAATATCCGCTGGGTGTCTCCACTCTACCTGTGGCGTTTGCAACATTCTGTTTTGTTACCTTTTACAACGAAGCTGTTAGCCCATCGGTGGTCGGCATTTATCCTGTTTGCGTCCGTTAGCAAAAATATGCCGGCCGATCACGGCGTGTGTGCAGACCCGGAGCAGTGGCTCGTACCCCCGCGAGAAAGACTCTTCAAGCACTCGGCAAAGTGAAGCTAGCAGTGCGTACATTCTTCAGAATCACCCATAAAACATGCAGAACGGCATACGTTTCGATAAAGTACGAGCACAAAACGAGCATCTGAACCACATAATTGATGACGAGGCGCTCCTGATAACTGTGCGAAGCCCGTAGCACTCCCCGCATGCATTTCCCGGTAAAGATTAGTAACTTGCGCAAGCTACCACGCCAACGGCAGCTTGCGAACTAGGGAGCGACGTCCCTTGCCTTTCGTATACGAAAGAACCAGCTTAGCAACTGATTTCAATGTTGCTGCAGCACCACTGTGGGCGGTGTCGTGCTGTCAAAATTGCCATTACTCTCACCACTACCTATACTCTAAATTAGCATTACTACCATCACTCTAGAGCAATAAAGCATTGCTTACCCCCCTCCGCAGTTGTCGTGTTGATTTTCAACAGCCTCGCTCGACATCGCCTTTTGCAGGGCCTCAATGGTTAGTCGATAACATTTACTTGGTTGTCCTGGCGCTATTTCTTTCGCTACTCCCAATGTGAAATCCAGGTGTTCCTTTTTTATTTTTTTGAACAAAGAAATGCTAAACAGATGTAAACAGATCAACTGTGCTCTGTTCTATTTTCTTCATGAACTTTTAGGGCAACTATTAAAGTGAGTTGCTTGGGCCTTTGTCCTCCGCCCTCGCTGTCTCTCATCAAAAACGTGCATGTGATTTCAGGTCAAATTAAGCTAAATATTTTACTATGAAAGTGCAGCCCTATAAAAATATACAAGTAGCGTGCGCGATTTACGACACGCGCTCAAAAAAGAGAGAGAGAGAGAGAGAATGAAGAGGAAAGGCAGGGAGGTTAGCCAGATATGAGTCTCCGGTTTGCTACCCTACACTGGGGATGGGGGATAGGAGTTAGAAAGATGGCAGAGTAAAACACAAAACAAAAGGAAAAAAAACACGCATACATGGAGGCAAACACACAAAAGGCATTCCAGTTCAAGTCGTTCCCACAGGCCGGTAGATCGTAAAAAGCGCAATAGCGCTTGCACGGCCTTCTTCTGTGACGCTAGGTCCTTTCGATGTTGTAGAATTCTTTTTTCGGATAGCGGTTGGTCGTCCAGTTGATCAAGTTCATGGCGAAGGCATGCCCTCTGCGGACTGTACTGCGGGCAGGCACACAAGGTATGGCCAATTGATTCTTCAAGGCCGCAGTGGTCACAGGTTGGGCTGTCGGTCATCCCTATGCGGAATACATAGGCTTTAGTAAAGGCAACGCCCAACCAAAGTCGATATAAAAGCATGGCGTCTCTACGGCGAAGCTGTGATGGCGCTCGAAGACTTAATGTTGGATCAAGTGAGTACAGTCGCGTGTTTCTTAAGTGTGGCTCATTCCATTGCGACGCGGTGCACTGCCGAGCAAGTACGCGGAGCTTCCGTGCTGCGTCAGTTCTAGAAAGAGGAATTGTGACGTGGCGCTCCTCAGTATGGGCTGAGCGGGCAGCGTGATCCGCCCGTTCATTGCCGATAATCCCGCAGTGACTTGGAAGCCACTGAAAGGTTATTTCGTGAACTGCATCACTTATATGTTGTAACATTTGCATAATATCTCATATTAGTTGTTCGTGTGGTCCGCGTCGTAAAGGTGACACTAGAGACTGCAGTGCCGCCTTGGAATCGCAGAATATTGTCCATTTGTGTGGTGGTTCATCACCAATGTGATGAAGGGCAGTAAAGAGCGCTGCGAGCTCTGCTGCCGTCGATGTTGTCGCGTGAGTCGTCTTAAATTTGATTGCTGTAGCTTTCGCTGGTATGACGATTGCCGCCGCGGAGCTGCTTGGAAGGACAGATCCATCAGTGTAAATATGCGTAGAATCATGGTAGTTCTCGTACAAATGTAGTAGCGTGTGCTGTCTACTTGCTGGCGATGATAGATCAGCTTTTTTGGAGATACCAGGTATAGCGAGGTTGATTTTAGGCTGAGCGAGGCACCGTGGAGGAATCGAAGGTGTCACAGCCGGAGTGAAACAAGCTGGCAATGATTCATCATATGCGGCTATCGTCTAGCTGAAAGATGTGTGGGGTCTGTCCGCTGTTACGGAGGCCAAGTGGTGACGAAAAGTCCTGCCCAGATGCCTTATATGGGTCCTGAGTACTTCAATTTCAATGCGGGTCCTGAGAAGGTGGTCTCCAGCGATTGCTATCGTAGCCACTGTTGGAGCACTCTGAGGCAGGCCTAGACAGATCCGGAGCACTTGACCCTAAAGACTTTGTATTGTGCGTGGATTTGTTTTACCTGTGTTGCTTATTGCTGGCAAGGTGTATCGCAGAAATCCTAGAAAAAGCACCCTGTACAGTTGCAACATGGCACTTGGCGACGTTCCCCAGGTCTCGCCAGCGAAAAACTTGAGCAGGTGACAGATGCCTGTCAACCTTTCTTTCACGTATGATACGTGTGGGCTCCATGACAAGTCCCTGTCGATTATGACACCTAGGAACTTGTGTGATCGGACCCGTCGTATTATTTGGCCATTTATCATTACACTGTAATTGGCCATGGGTTTACGCGTAAATGGCACTAGTGCGCATTTCTCGGAGGAAATTTCCAGGCCTCCATTACGGAAGTAGATAATAGTTTGTGTGGCGGCTCTGTGAATTCTCGCTCTCAACTGTAGGCGTGTTACTGCAGACGTCCATATGCGGATGTCATCGGCGTACATTGATAGCCTGACTGTGGTTGGCACGTGCTCAAGGAGAGCAATTAGTGTTAGATTAAATAACATAGGGCTAAGTACACCACCCTGGGGGACGCCGCGGTAGCTATAATGCAGAGAAGTATGGCCTCCCTTGGTGCTTACAAAGAAGTATCGCATGGATAGATAGCTCCGTATCCATTGCAACATCCGACCACCCACTCCTACCTCTGCGAGAGCAGAGACGACGGCTTCATGCGTAACGTTGTCACACGCCCCTTTAACGTCGAGGAATAAAGAAACGCAGAGACGCTTACGGCATTTCTCATGTTGAATGTAGGTGACCAGGTCGACGACGTTATCGATCGATGATCGACCACGCCGGAAGCCCGCCATGGCATCTGGGTAGGTGTTGTGGTACTCCAAGTACCACTCCAGACGTCCTAGGACCATCCTCTCCATTACTTTGCCCACACAGCTCGTCAAAGCGATCGGGCCATATGATGAGAGTTCCAACGGCGATTTGCCAGGCTTCAGCAGTGGAACAAGGCGACTTGTCTTCCAGGTTGTTGGTAGCGTGCCATTTCTCCAAGATTCATTGTACACCTCGAGGATAACTCCTCTGGCTCGCTCCGCCAGGTGACACAGAGCTCGGTAGGAAATTCCGTCAGGTCCTGGCGCTCATGTGCGGCTACACAAAGCTAATGCTGCCTTAAGTTCGTGGATCGAGAATGGTAGATCCAACCGGTGATCACGTGGTGGCGGACAGCTGCTCGAAGGCGATGGAATGTTGGTAGCTGTGAGTTGGCCGGATAATCTGGCGCAGAAATCCTCTGCCACGTCAATCTCCGATCTCTTTTGAGAGAGGGCAAGCGCTTTGAATGGGAATCGCTGTACGGGAAGTGTCCGGAGACCGTGCACCGTTCTCCATAGTTGAAATAAAGGCTTGCGTGGATCTAGCGACTCACAGAAGACAGCCCAACGTTGCGAATCGAGCTTCTCTAACCGGTGCTGTATCTCCTTTTGCGTGCGCCTGGCGGTCCGTAGATCGTCCATTGTCTTCGTACGTCGGTATCTGCGTTCAGCACGTCGTCGGATTGCTCGAAGTCGTTCTAGTTCCACATCAAAATCATTCAGTCTCGAAGAGCATGTGAGAGTACGCATAGTGTCTTGCACCGCGCTCTTGATTGCCTCTTCCAGATCGAAAGATGGATTGGCGTCGCAGTGTTCTTCCATAATAGACTGAAATTTTGGCCAGTCCACTCTTTGGATTGTATCCTGCATTTTGGAATAGGACAATCCTCTGATCTTGATGTACGTGGGGATATGGTCACTTCCATGCGTCTCTACGTCCGCAAACCACCCTGCGCGTCTGACAAGGCTTCGTGAGACGAAAGCCAAGTCAAGACAGCTGCTGTACGTGGAGCCATGTAAGAAGGTAGGACTTCCATCATTCAGCAGCCAAAGTTCATTACTGGAGGCGAAAGATACTAGAGCTCTGCCTCTTCAGTTGATCATCGGACTTCCCCAGAGTGTATGGTGGGGGTTGAAATCTCCAATGATGACCCAGGAAGGGGAGGTTGAGGAAAGGATGTCTTGTAGTCTTTTGTAATCAAATCGACTTGACGGAGATAGGTAGGCGCCCACAAAAGTAACGGCCAAGTTCTTTTTCCTTACGTTTATGCATATATATTGATTATTGTCATTAGGTGGTACAGGCTGATGAGTGTAGGTGAGGTCACGGCGAATACACACCAAACCCTTACTGTTTTCATAAACAGTTGACGACATAAATAATTCATATCCAGAAAGCCTGATTGTGTTCGATAAGTTCGGCTCGCAAATGACGATAATGGGAAACATATTGGCGTACACGAAGCGACAAAAATCTGAAAGGCGCGCTCTGAGTCCACGCGCATTCCACTGAAAAATAGCTGCTTGTCGGACCTCTTCTCTAAGAGACCGTGGCTGTGGAGCCATGATCTACTCAAGGGTTGCCAGCACCGGACTCAGAGCGTCCAGTACTAGAAGCGCACTTCTGGCAGACGGTGTGTGCATGTTGCTTAGCAACACGCGAAGGGCATTTATTAAAGGCCTAATAAGTGCTATCACTTGCTCATCTGTGTTCCGCGACTCCTCGGATACAGCACCTTGCTGTACTGGGGGCGGCTTCTTCTGCGGCTCTTCTGGCAGTCGTGTAGCCGAAGTGGCGGCCATTCCTTTGTGGAGAGAGATCTGGCAGTTTTCTCCCTTCCATCATCAGTGTTTGGAGTGCTGGAAACTTCCGCTGATGATGCTGCTTGACGAGTTGACTTTTCCTGAAAGCTTGATGTATTCCGTCGTGAAGACCTTCGACGGTGACGTCGTCTTCGCCGTACTTTCACAGCGGCCTCTTTGTAGGTAGAATTGTCTCTCACCATTTGTTTAAATAAGAATGGTGATCCCTTTCTTGATCTGGGCGCAGTCTTTGGAAGAGGCGCAGTGATCACCCTGACAGTTGGGACACTTCAATGTGGTTGCGCTGCAGTTGTCTTCTAAGTGGGGTTCTGCACATCGAGGGCACACGGCCGAATTTCTGCAGACACCCTTCACATGGCCAATCTTCTGACAATTGAAGCATTGCATTGGTCTTGGAATAAATGGTCGAACCTGGTGGCGAAAGTCGCCGACATTCACGTAGGGTGGAAGGCAGTCGCCTTTGAACGTTAGCCTCACACAACGTGTGTTGCCGAGGCGACAAAAATGCACAATGACGTTATGTTCACTTGCTGGTTGTATGAGAACTGGGAGGTCTGCATTAGAAATTTCGTTGTCAATGTCATAGATAACTCCTGTTATTTGGCACCATTCGTTGGCATAATGGGTCGGACCTTGATCTTTCCCAGCTGCGTTACATGTTGTAGTATGGTCAGCGCGCTCGGGTTCATCACATTGATTGCCAGGATGTTTCGCCTAGTGTTTATCCTGACATCCTTGATCTCGTTTGGCGCAGTGTTTTCGAGATACATGGAGAGTGCTTGCCTGTTGAGGACGCGCAGGTTGTCGGTAGCGTTCTGTGGCACAAACAAGATGTAGTGAGGCCATCGTTGAGGCGCTGTTTTCACAGTGTTCGAACTGGACGCCGAAGATGGGTTGATAATTCTTCGTTTGGCCTTGTGGTATTGGACAAGTCGAAAGCTGCCTTCCGAGGACTCTTCACCTGATGTGGAGTACAGCTCTGTGTCCTCGCTACCACTCGACGTATTCCATCGCTTCCTCGAACCGATGTCCGTGGGTGAACGGGAACCGGGAGGATCCTCGGGGTGTTGCACATCCATCACCGCGACGGAGGGGGCTGTAGACCCCACAGGTGCAGTGAGAAGTCCAGAAAAGCACGGAGACGGGCGAGATGTGTTCCACAAGAGAAGCACTTTGTGTTCTTTCCCGATACGCGCTCAAGTTCATGCAGAGTGGCATAGGCCAAATTATATGCCACCCTTTCATATCATGGTGACAGCGGCCTTCGTCTACAGACATTTTACTAAAACCCTGGACTTGCACATGCTCAGACGTCTCTTCCAGTGTCATTCGGGATATTCAGTAGCTCAGCCAAGCGTAAACACGGTGACGGCAAAAAAAAAAATTCGCAACGTTCTCCAGGATGGTGCTGGTGCCATTCCTTACTGACGCACACATATTGTAAGTTTGAATATACTTGCAGAACCATCCTTTCCATAAGCAAATGTTAGGCTGTAATAAAATCATAAAACAACCACTTCAATCCCGAGTCTTACTCGTTACCCGAGAGGTACAGATGACATCGAGATTAACAAGACATAGAATGCGACTATGTCTTCAGTGCAGCTCACTGCAACGCGTCCATACTTTGTGTAATATATTTTTTGTGCTGTTTAACTGATGAAGGATGAACAAATAGGTTAATAAGACTTCGGACACCCAAGCATCTTTCGATAGAGGAAACGTATACGTCATCATTCTGATGATGTAAGCATTTCATTTCACTTTCGTTAAGAAAGGGAGCGAAAAATCTTTCACTGCCCTTTTATTTCCAACAAAACTCCACAGGTCATGCAGCTGAGCCCACAATACGCAGTTATTCACGTCTCAGTAGCAGTTAGAAAAAGAACTTCAGCCAATGTTGTTTCTTGCACGACACAACGCGTAGCCTCATTTTGCGCGATGTGCTAATCATATTGTCCATAAATTTGAAATCACGACGCAGGCACAATAAAATAGAGGAGAATCAACAACATTGCCTGAAACAGAGCAATCCTCTCTCCAAACGTAGTTGTTTGAATACGCTCACTCGCCTTACATTTGTAGCGAAGAAACAGTGCTCCGTCCAAGAATATACAATTGACTAAATGTCTTGCTCGGAGTAATTCGCTCGGGTGGGTTTTAGGATGAGCAGAGAAGCCTCCAGGCACGCGTCACTTCGACTTTCTCGCCCATCCAACGCTACATTTACACAGCAGAAACTAAGCGCACTGGAAGCATTATTGAGTAAAACCGTCAGTGAATTTGCCCCCGTCTCGTCTAACTAGAATGTCTTTTATCTGTTTTATTATTTTTTCGTGGGGAGAGGGGATATATCTGCTGTCTCGCACACGTATGCAGTTGTTTCATTCTCTGTGCAAATCCTTCTCTTTAGGCTGTCGCCTTTAATTTTGTCGCACCGAAACCGGAAAGGTGAACATGAGCTTAACGAGAATTTGACTATTCGAAATGCGAGGGCTTCTTCTTGATTTGCTTATGTACGTGCTGGAAATGGCTATGTGCTGCTCCGATTTAGTCCGCGTTCATTAAGTTTCACTTTACATCTAATTGTCCACTTCTCTATATTCTTCTAATGCGCTAAACTTCTTCATGAATGTGCCGTGCATATTAAAGCAGCGTGTTGGTTTCGATTTTTGTATATGTGCTGCCTATTTTACACCTAAGCCCACTTCCTCGCACTATGTCATGCCTTATTGTTGCGTTTTTGTTTGTCAGGGTGTAGTTACATTATTTGTCTCCTCATTGAAATTGTGGATGCAGTCTACCTGCTTAATGTTTTTCCATCATCTGCGTTTTAGTTAGGTTAGAATCACTACGCTCGTAATATCTTTGTGGCATTATTGGGTAATTGGTTTTTCTCTGTGCATAGGATACATGTTGCCGAATTATTTCGTGTTTATTTTCGTTCGTGTAAGCGCCGCTTGGCGCTACTCTGCATCAACAGGTTTTTTGAGCTTTCTGTGTGTTTTGTGGTGAAGCTGTTGTAGCGACTACTTGCGGCGCGGATCCGTACTCAAAAACGTGAACTCCGAATGTCTGCCATAGCAAATTGAAAGAAATTGAAAGAGCTTTGGAGCATTCCAAATGAAATTCGGTATGATTTCTTGGCATGGCAAGGTTCACGCGTGGGCAAACTCACAAGTCTGAGGAGAGCTGTTTTGTGGGTCCTTGAGATGTTAAACATTTAATGCAAAGCTTTCTTTGGCTCCTCCGCCACATTTTCAGCGCTGGCTGCTCTCCTGCATAGTGGTTCATCAAGGAGAGGTGCTCCAGGTCTCCGCAGTATTCACGTTGTAGGGGCGTTTGCCAGATAGGATAGGTCAAGGGCAGTAGCTCTTTTAAATTGAAGCTTTCTTTCCCTCTGAATGGATTTTACATTGGTTGCAATAAGCGAGTGGCAAATTATTCCTGTTTGGAACAATCCATACCTATACAACAGATGACCTGCGCTTCCAATAAGCCGTTCAAAGTATCTCTACAAATGTTTGTATGGATGCACACCAAGAACTAGTAACCGCAGCAAATGCATAGGGCTCCATCAAGACACGTGTTATCTGCAAATTGATGGTGTGGTGTATGTTTGTCGGCACGCGTGCACCTCAAGTGGCGAGCACTTTCGTAAACGACAGCGTAAACTGCGCAAATTTCATATAGCAACCACAAGTCCTCTCAGTCGCTCTTTTACGCAATTTCAGCGTTGTAACAAAATGATGACAACACGAAATGAGAAGGAAAATCTTGTAGTTACTAACAAATAAAATGCACTTGTTGCATCATGATAAAAAATTCAGTTTGTCCTAGAACGGTGCAAGCATATGTTGTGCTGCAGAATGTTTCTATTTTCAGAAAAACGTCACGGAATAATGGTGCTACAATAATCCCAGTGAGCCTACGAGCTTAAAAGCCGACATTTTTCATCTTAAGAAGGTGAAAACAAAGGCGCAAGCCCTTGTTTTGTTTTGTTTTAAGTTTATCTATTGAAAAAGCAGTTAGCAAATATCGATTGAAAGTTCTTGACTTGCGGAAATAATTTTGCCCTAGAGCAGGTTGGTAGTAGTTTCTTACGAATTGGTTTCAAAGTAGCATACACAAAATGCCCGAGTATGTTGTGGTGGCTTAATATTTTTATCACCGGAACGTTTTTGTTTTTGCTGCTTTCTATAACACACTTTTACAACAAAGGCCAAGTATGATCATAATAGTTTATAATTTCAAATTTTGACTGACACCTTTCTTTGTTGATAGAGAATAAAGTCTGAATCATCGATTACAGCATGTCTTGTTCTGAAGAACTTCTGCTTTGTTTATAGCTTTATCGTTTTATTTGAATTATATAATGGGGCGTTTAGGATCAAAACTCTTCTGTATAAGCAGCCACAGTCGCAGCAAGTGTACCGGCAATGACAGAAAACAGCGAAAGCTTTGAGCTACGGAATTGCCATCTTCCTCCTGCTTAAGCAGTGAACTCTGCTCCTTCAAACGACGCTAATATTCTTCCCTACAATATCATCTTAAAGGAGAGGTTGATTCCATTAGTGACGTTGGTTTCAGTTTTCTTCGCAGAGCAAAACTAAAAGCGCCAAGACAACCAAAAATTCAGAAGGCGTTCACATATCACGAACTTCTGTGAAATACCGCACACGGGTAAAGAAAGGCACATGAGAGAGTAAAATGACCTTCTGGGACAAACAGTTCCATAAACAAGTCCATTTGAGAGTTTTGCAAATGAGACGACTGAAGTATCTGTATAAGGTCTCATAATAAAATACACACGTAAAAAGTACACATAACATATTTAAAGAGGGACAACAAATCTATTATCTCTTTTACTCTAAAACATTGATGGTTACCTCAGGCTCAGGTATTTGCCATGAATCAAAGAATTTTGTACTTTACAAAAAACATTGTGGACGCAACCAGTGATTTCTTCCGTAAGCTCATTGTTGGCCATGGGACAGGATTTGCTTTTGTTTTTTTGCAGGGCTAACCATTGGCGGTCTTATAAGAGTTCAGCTTTTAGGCTACGCCTTCCACTGTCGTCTCTTGGGCACTGGAGAACGACTTGTTGTACACGCGCTACTTGTTTTCCAGGGTCACCGTGATATGTGTCTGAAGGTTGACACGTTTAGACACACCTACGGAGTTGAATTTGCACGAAACAGTCCGAAATATTCTCTCCTTCAACATGTTAGCGTACACGACATATAGGACACCCAGCGCGGTTGCTTAGTGGCTATGGTGTTTGGCCCATAAGCACGAGGTCGCAGAATCAAATCCGGGCTACGGCGGCCGCAATACAATGGGGGCAAAATGGGAAAACACCCGTGTACTTTGATATAGGTGCACATTGCAGAACCCAAAGTGGTCCAAATTTCCGGACCTCATCCCCCCCCCTTACAACGTATCGTATGTTCCGATTATGGTTTAGGCGCATAAAACCCCATAAATAATTTGTTTTCATTTAACATATAGGACATGCGTATCATCTACAGGAATGCTTATCGCACTTACGCGGCCACCAATGTCAAATAACCTGTTTGATTTATCGCAATGTAAGCAGAAAATAGTGCGACTTGGGCGGAAAGAGCGAAAAGTAGCAGTACGCGAGATAGGGGCAGACAACACCGCTGTTTCCGCTCAAGTCATGAACCAAGGAGCCTAAATGCGCGCGTTTCTGCAGAAAATACAAGTACAATATA
This sequence comes from Dermacentor albipictus, assembly GCF_038994185.2. NCBI lineage: Eukaryota > Metazoa > Arthropoda > Arachnida > Ixodida > Ixodidae > Dermacentor > Dermacentor albipictus. The sequence continues at coordinate 98,929,346 of NC_091823.1, forward strand.
TAGATGACGCAATTTATTTCATAGGTATTATTAAATACCGAATGAGTTGACATGCACTACGAAATTGTGAGGGGCCAATGATAGCCTATAACTTCCGAGGGAGTATCTGCCGATGGCACCACGTCATCTCACTTCTAGCTCAACTCGATGTTTCAAACAGGACAAACAAAATAATATAGCGATGCAAAATGGTGCCCATTGGGTTTACCAAAAATAGTACCAGTATGTGTGCATCTTAATTAAGTTTTATTGTACCACCCTAGTGCCTACGCACTAATTAATTAAATTCATAAAGCGCGCGTCTGCAAAGCCTTACTTAGTCAATGCTTAAGAGGTCGCAGCTTTAACTCTGCTTTCTAAGCATAAAGACAGCAAAACAGGAGCTGCGGAAATGCGGTAATTCCATCGTCAGACAAGTTAAGCTCATCGCATTAAGTGACCCCACAAAACCTTCGCTCTCCTAACGCAACCGACCAGACGCTTCAGATCAGTGTGGGCAAGAAACTCACTAATTTTGCCTGGTCCAAATTAGTTTCTTCGCGTGTACGCGTTCGTTGGGCATAGGTCGGTACTGGCACTCACTGCCTGCTCTCATAGAACTTTGGTAAAGTATGAGGCTAATCTCCGTATACATCCCTACTTGCCTATTGCACCGTTCTCTTAAGATAATTAGTTTATTTGAGTCTCTCAGAGAGGCCCCTCGGTCGCAAGAACAGCCGGACAGAGTAAAAGGGTTTGAGTGCTTCTTCTTGTAGTGTTTTGATTATGGTTCGTGGATTGCACTTTCGGTGCTTGCAGCATTTACCGTGCAGTTCTGCGCGGCGGCGTGGCAGTTTCAGTTAGTAGCGGCAAACTCTTAGATGAATACTAAAGAAAGGCTGGTATTTTGGTATACCATTTTGTTTGACACCGCAGTTCATTGGTAAGCATATAGCGTCTTTCAAACTTCGAAAAAAAAAGAGGCAAGAGTTAGGAAAACAGCATGAAAATCTGTAAGTTTCTCTCTCTTTTCATTCCATTTCGTGCTTACGATTAATATCGCTGCGATTCAGCCAAGAAGTGCGCGAGCGTGCAGCATACGAGTGCATACAGCAAACTACTCTGCTTCCGCTCCCACACACTCTTGCCCTACACAACATTCGAACCAGTTTATCGCGTTGGTTGACGAACGTGGTCAAAACACTGTTCGTTGAAATTGAGGAGTTCAGTTGTTCAGTTGTTACAGATGGCCCCTTCGAAAGCTTTACCAACGACACAATACACACGGAAGGGACTCATGGTATTATAGTTGAAACACCGTGCATGCAGGACAGTGCTAGAGAAAGAAGCCGGTAAAACAATAATGCACATTATATATCTTGCCATCCTGGGCATAAAATTTAAATATTTTGTTTTTCATTTGGCCCTGGTGAACCCACACAAACATGTTAACTTATATGCTTCCAGACATTTTAACTGTACGCTAGAAGGTTAATGTGGCTCTACGTTGGGCGATTAAGCAGTGCTTCATAATACTAAGCTTCTACAGAGGTTAACTTGTGGTTAGCAGCTCCCCTTGTGTGAAACAGCACAAAGCATTACAATAAAAGATGCATGCGCGTTCATTGGGATGTGTTTGCATTGGAACACTTCCGTATTACAACAAAATCTGCCCCTGTTGCCCTCCGTTAGGGAGTGCCCTTGGTGGAGCATGGTGTTATACCATGTGCTGTTATGTCAGTTTAATCAGCAAAGTAAAACTCAATAGCTCTAAAAAAAGCAGGTGTCATCTGCAAATCCCTAGCAATAACTCGTAATGTACTCCTGCTTATGCAACATATCTTTATTCAAACAGAGATAGAATTACTTCTTAAGAAATGCTGAGATTTCTGTCAGCCTGTTCATCGTCTCTTGTATAGTAGTTTGCATAGTGAAGGGAAAGAGGCATTTTAAAGGCCTAAGAGAAGAAATACTGCGGAAAAGAAATAAAACAAGTGTGAAAAAAACGTGCTTGGTATTCGCATGTAAACTGATGCACGCTGGGTTGTATTCAATGTGAAGGGCATGTGAAAATAAAGTTCAGCCATTATAATGCGTAAATACTGAATTTTCTAAAGCGTGTCAAACAGTCGAATATCCCAAAGATAATCAAACTTAATAAGCAACGGTAGCCAGCGTAGTGGGCTACAGGAACGCGACCCGCTGCTACATAGGCGAAAGTTACTATACGACGAGCTATCGCTTAGAGTCCTAAACAGTTTTTTTTAAGCAGACGCAACATTCGAAATGTGTTGACATGTATCATAACTGTGACGCTGCTGAACCGTTTGACCGAACGTAACAGACAGGGAAATGAACTTTGCATACCGATGCCGAGTCGCGAGCAAGCACCGATGGACGGCCTAATTTCAGTGGAAGCGCTTGTACAACTGCCCTTAGTGCCGTAGTGATGAGTATGAAGTTGAAATTTCGCACTATTTAGAACAGGCTCAGCGGTCGGACTGAGTGATCATCATTTTCACTGTTTTCACTGGTGGTGCCATCGCGCCCATACCCGTGGCCACGCCGGCTTCTACGGCAACCCAGTTACCCGATGGCTTATCACTGCTCAGCCTTCACACGCTCTCGTCATCTCGCATGCGAGCGCGGCAACTGCACCGCACTTTGCACACATCTTTTTTCCCCGCATATTATCGCTCTAAGAGCACTACTGCAGCACCACTCGCCGTGTTCATCTAACACGGCTGCTCTTTGATGCACGAAATAATCCCAGGTGCTCATTATCCCGCAAGCGATTATCATGAACTCAGGCAAGCGACATAAACAAAGCAAATTGGTCTGCTTCCGCTCCCGATTCCGCGCGTGGTGGTCATAAAGACTACGCTCAGAAGCACGACAAGGCGCTGCGCCCGTGTGAATAGCGCACTTCACCTGCCATGGTATAATGGCGGTGTGAAAGCCGCGAAGGCTTCAACCAATTTCGCACTGAAACGTTCCTTATATATGCCATAAGGTTATTACTGACAAGTTCCTGCACCTCTTGAAAAGCAACTGTTCGTTGTCGATGTTTCGGCCGGAGACCGACCTTTCTCAAGAAACGTGCTACGTAAGCGTTGATTCACTCGCTGATATGAATCTCAACATTTCTTAAAGAGCATTTCATCTCTATGTTTTTTAGGAGTAATACATGACACATGTTTGCAGGGGATTCATAGAAGACGCCGATTCTTTTTTTTTCTTTCTTTTTTTTGCCATTAAAATGTTCCTTCTGAGTAGACCCATATAGCACCACAAGGTATGGCAACATGTTCCGCCAAGGGTGCTACTGAATGGAGGGCGACAGTCGCATGTGTTGTTGCAAGATATAAGCCTTCTGATGAAACACACCGCAATGAACAGGCATGCATTTGTTATTGTAATGCTTCATGCTGCTTCACACATAGAAGCAGGAAGCCACAACAGAAGATCCGCAGAAACTTGGTGATATAAAGCACTTCCTAATGACCCAAAATAGGGCCACATTACCTTTCTCGCAGGCAGTTAAAATGTGTGCAAGTCTATAGGTTAGCGTGTTTGTGGGCTCGCCACGCCCAGTCTTGAGAAAAGTCGGTCTCCGGCCTAAACTTCAACAAGCCGCTGTTGTTCGAGACTGCCTCAACTTTTAACTTATATAGCGTCAAAGACGTTCATTGGAGAGCGGCACTCACCTACTGGCACGTTCTCAGTCACCCAAGTTTGTACTATGATAAGTTTTGAACACCATTGCGTACAGCTACCCGATGCGCTACCCATCCCACCACGAACTACCCAGTGACCCTGGTAAGCGGGAAAAACAGTCAGGTACAAACACATATGATTACATACATAGATAGATAGCAACAGGAAACTTCGTAAAATGTCTTAAGAGTACTCACGCATTAAAAACCTGCAGCACCAATACTGCTTCAATTTTGTCTGACCTTTAAAAGAATAATTTCCTATTGACTTCGCACGTATTAAGGGCTCGAGCAGGCTTGGCTATATAACTGAAAACTGTGCGAGTAAGGAAATCAAAAAGAATATAACGCCGCAATAGAAGGGGCGTTATATAGGGTGACGAGACAATGGTTATTCTTTTTTTAATTAATTGGGGGATGAAAGTACAGTCGCAGTTATGTTTTCTGTGCTTCAAGTGAGGCAATGTTGTTACACTGCATTGTTGTTTGACTGAGAACCAATTACAAATAATTTAGGGTATCTACACACTCCATTGTTTAGATATACCTGTAATTCGTTACACACACACACGCACATTTATATATATATATATATATATATATATATATATATATATATATATATATATATATGTGTGTGTGTGTGTGTGTGTGTGTGTGTGTGTGTGTGTGTGTGTGTGTGTGTTTGTGCGTGTGTGTGTATGGGTTGCCGTCCAACACACTCAAGGCAGCACTGGAATGGCATTTTCACTGTCATTAAAACCTATCCCTGATGCAATACCCCTACAGGGGCCTTTGAGGTAACATCATGATCTTCATCCCCATCATCATAATCAGCCTATTTTATGTCCACTGAAGGACGAAGGCCTCTCCCTGCGATCACCAATTACCGCTGTTCTGCGCCGACTGATTCCAACTAGCACCCGCAAATTTCCTAATTTCATTGCACCACCTAGTCTTCGGCCTTCCTCTACTGCGCTTTCTTTCTCTTGGTACCCATTCTGTCAGCCTAATGATCCAACGGGTATAAAAAGTACAGGTATAAAAAATGAAATGAAAAATAGTAATACTTGAAAGAGAGGTACTTGTACAGCAATAAAGTACGCCCTGCAATGATTTAGGAGTGTTTAGTGGGGATGCAGAATATGTTACCATTGTATAATATGTTATTATAGTATGAAAATGTTGACAGTGACATTACAACTGTCATCGAAGAAAATAACACCTCAGCCCCACACAATCTGTCAATCGCTAAAAAAAGGTATTTCATCACCTCATGGTAAGCCAGGGACAAATGGGTAGAGTAAAAATAAACTAAGACCCTACATCGATGTCAGTAAAATTTAGAGCGACGCATGTTACTTGCATCTATACCTGCTTGTTGCTGGAGCACCCAATCATTCATTTCTTACCTTAGCAGTAGCTGCCCTGCATAGGTATATCTGAAGAAAAAAAAAGTATTCAGCAGCTCATTCCTCTTAAGCAGCCCAAGTGAAAGATGGCGAAAAAAATTTCTCTCTTTTCGCGTCTCCAAACAAGTGATCTAGTTACCTTCATTTGTAAAGTGCCGTGCCGTGCCCGGCCACAGGCCTGGAGACGCAGCTGAAGAGGAGATCTACTGTACACATACGTGCGGTGGCTTTGAACGGCAGCATTCGTCTTATACGACAATATGCGCAAACAAGAAGCAGGTTCCTTATGGGCTATGGCATTGCGCCCGCATACGCACTTTGAAATACGGAGGAGTCGCGCCACCTCATTCGCAAAAGAGGTATGACTGCTGCCATACGGCAGAAAATAAGAAAGAGAAAACGACCTGTCCCGGCCTACGCTCAGCAACATGGAACGTGGAGATAGCGTATGCACGGTGCGTGACTGCGACTGGAAAGAAAGGAACGACGTGGCGCCGGGATCACGAATGAATAAACGCCGCGCGGTCCACGTTGCCGTACGTAATGGCGGGTGTGCTCTCTGAGACGAGAGGAGGAGAGCGCACAGTTTGCCGATCATAAATATGCTGGCTCTGGTGGGAAACGCCACGCATGTTCCGACTGCTGCGCGCGTCTCGTGAAAAATGGAGAGCTGCGTTAAAATTCCGCGCGCTTATTGCGCGAGAAGACCCGGCATCTCTGGCTGCACATTTTCAGCTTTCGAAGCCAAATTCCGGAGGATTTGTTTCGGGAGACTTTTTTTTTTATTTTGTTTAGCGTTTTGTGTGTTTCACGATGAAAGCTTATGAATAACCAGCCACGGTTGCCATCCATGACTCCGGTTAGCATGCATTGGGAGGTGGTTGTTTCTGGAGCTAAATAGGTATGTTGCATTATGTTGAATATATGGCGTAGAAGCACAGTATAGGTGAACTATTTACACAGTGTATATACAAAGGGTAGCAACAATTGGCCAGCATAGAAACCGGCCAGCAACAATCAAAGCACGTCGTTGTCATCAGGTCAGCGGTGACCACCTATTGGCCCGTTCCACTAAATCCAAGCATCAACATCATCGTCTTCGAGCAGTGCGTAGCATGATTCCCGGTTGCAGAAGTGGTGGTCCGGCACCACTTGGGAAGAGTAGAAACGTAGAAGTTTGATGCAAGGTGCAACAAACGGCATTTATACAATGGGGCGTAAAACACGCGTGTTAAATTGTTGTATAACGAAACAACGCAACGAAGCATCAGTTCCCCCCATATGCTCACGCCGAGACGCCGAAGACACGTCTGCATCACGTCAATATCGGCAATGAAGTCCACTGAGAAGCTCGCAACGACAGTCTTAATGAAAATTGCCTGCACCATGGCAACACGCGTCCAGAAAGGACACAACCAATTGTAGAGCTTGGGGGAAATATACGAATAGGCCAGTTTTGTGAGCTGCGGCAGCGCTGACGTAGAGGCTAGCATGTGCCAGAGAGACACGCAAACGACATCCTATAAATCCGTGATGCAGTCGCACAATGCCTGCACTTCATCTCGCTCTTCTTCGACTTTTATTCGGGAAACAAATATTGCACATCAAGTCGGCGAATCTGTAACTTGAGCGCACACAAGCATTTTCTGCCATAGTTAACACTTTGCGGAGACGTCGTCTGCGAGAAATTGTGTTTACTCCTAGGGAAGAATCGCGGGACGCCAAGAAGCAAAAGAAATAGCAACGAAGACGCCTTGCCACAAATGTGCAATGCTCTTTCACGCTGCTATTAAGGGCACCGGAACACATCCAGCATCCCTTCATTTGTTTCTCTCAGTACCTAAGTACCTACACGCTGAACAGCTAACAAACGATACTTCACCATTTTGTCTCACATTTCGCCTCTCAAGCTTCTTGCCGATTGTTGCGATCAATGATGCTGTAGCGCCAAGCGCCAGTCGAATGTACTTACGCATTCTGAGTTAAATAAACTAGTTTGCTCGCATACCGCAGAAGAAACTTTGTGCTGTCAATGTAACAACTGCAAAGCCCTTTATGAGGCGTGCGGAGTAAAAGGCGTCCCGTTTCTAAAGCGGAGCTTTGTTTGCCACTTTCTTCGACTTTACCACTGCTGCTGCTGCTGCTGCTGCTGCCGCCGGCGGCGGTGGCGCCTCGTTTGGACCTTTGCACCACGCCGAATGTGCACAACGCCCTCTGGAGCTCCCTTGGTGTCCCCACTTTAGCCTCTTGACAGCTGTAATTATGCGTGACCCTCTCAAAAGCATTGCAGAAATTGCAGCGCATATTTTTCTACTAACGTGCAAGTTCAGAGGGAAGCTAAATATACTGGTAGATAGGAGGGGGCACAGAACGGATAAAGCCGACGCAGTCGCGAACGAGTGAATAACAGACTTGTCACTATTCGCTACCGGTCCCCATACAAGGCGGACGAGGGGATAGGGGAAAGATGAAGTCAGAAGGCAAGGAAACGCTACTACTAAAGACAACGCAGCGGTTGCGGGTGAGCGGGATAAATTTAAGTTCAAGGTACGGTATGGGATGTTTCGGGTGTTTCTGAAAAATAAATACCATGAAAATTTTTCCAGCAGGAAACTTTGCATAAGCATACATTGTAGGGTTTAGGTGACACTATGGAAGTGGTCACAGGTCAAGGGAACACTTCTGTGTCGTCCGGGGTAGCTATGCCGCTTTGGTGTAATGCTCGAGATCGTGGGTTTGATCCCACGATCTCGAGCACAACACCACCCTGCTCTTAGATTTAGGCACAAGTTAAGGAACGTCGCAGTGTCAAAATTCAAAGCAAAATAAATGAAAACATTTGAAGGATGAAACAGGTATGATTCTTGGCCAGAAGAGTAAGGCAGCGCCACGCACAGCCAACGTGCGTTATTTAATCTAATGTGCACATGGTGTCCATGTGACCGCTAACTTTCTGCGCAGATGCAAAAACGTGAACCGAGCAACAAGCATTCGGCGCAAGTTCCATCATCGTATATGTCACGAACTAGCTTTCTGATTACGAATTTTTGAACCTTTACGGTGCACTGACTACACTAGCAATCACTCTCTAAGCACTCATAAACAAGCGTGCAGCGATATGTTGTGTATTATTCCCACGCGCAGTCGTCTTCAATCTCTTTTAACTTGTTGTCATGCCTAGCCGAAGGAGGTAGAGAAGGCTGTGCGGCATTCTCGGTACTCAAAGTGCCTTGCAGGGGCTCCCGCTCTGCAACAACGCAGTCCATCCACTTCAAGCCATTCTTACAACTGGGAGGTACATTCGAAAGAAATCTTCCGTCTCATTCATCTCGGCTACTTCGAGCCCGTTATGCGCCTCAGTGCTTTCTTCATTGGGCAACTTGGAGCGTAATCGAAGAGGGACAGAGTGCCCCGATCCATTTCGGCATCGCTAACGCTGGCCTTCTCGAATAACCTGGTGGTGAGTCTCTGTCAAACCACGCATCGTAGTGACCTGCTCTCTCTCTCTCTGTCTTTTAGAGGGAAGCTTTCTTTGCCTCCTCCTTCGACTTTCCCACTGCTGCTGCTGTCAGCCACACGGCGTAGGGAGGGGGGGGGGGGGGGCAGGGGAAGGTGGGGATGGTGAAAGCGTGTGCGTACATGAGAGGAGTGAGTCAAAGAGGAAGGGCGCAGTTAGAAACTAATTTCCTCCCCACCGCGTTGACTGTCGACAATGCCATCTGAAGCACCCTTCCCGTCGCCATATTAGCCTTTTGGCAGCTGTAATTATCCGTGACTTCCCTCACAAGCATTGCAGAAACTGCAGGGCTTCCCTTTCTACTAAGATGCGAGCCCAGAGGGGACGTAGATAGAACTTTAGGGAAAAAAGAGGAGAAGAGGCAGTTTCCATACAAGAGAGAGGGAGGGAAGGTTTCGTAAACCCTACTACTATACGACGGTGGTTTCGGGGAAACTGTATAAGCTTAAGTTCAAGGCACGGTACAGTAAGCTGCTTCTATTTATATACCAGGCAAATATGTCGAGCGAACAAACTACGCAGGGCGCAGGGCGTGTGCAGAAGCAGAGCCCCACCAATTAAAGCACGCCGCAGGGTCCAGGCGACACTGCGGAAGAAGTGCTCGACCATCAAATCAGTACCTCTGTGCGGGCCGCGGTAGCTTTGCGGTTATGGCATTGCTAGAAGTAGAGGATTTGATCCCGACCGCGGAAGTCGCATTTCATCGGAGGCGGAATGAAAAACGCTTTTGCACTTAGATGTTGAGACACGTTAAAGGACATCACGGTGTCAAAATTAATCCGGAGTCCACCACTACGGTGTGCCTCATAATTCGATTGTGGTTTTGGCACGTACTACCCGATACTCCAATTCAAGTTTACTACTTATGCCACAATCCGACGTGTCATGTGAGGCAATGAGAGGCTCAACCCTCTCAGAGGTTAAGAAATAGGGCGCACAACACCACCGCAAGCAAACACCTCTTCCTGTGTGTTCTGTGTACCACACACACATACAGCAGTGGTGCCCGCATCATCATCATCATCATTATCATCAGCCTGGTTACGCCCACTGCAGGGCAAAGGCCTATCCCATATTTCTCCAACAACCCCGGTCATGTACTAATTGTGGCCATGCCGTCCCTGCAAACTTCTTAATCTCATCCGCCCACCTAACTTTCTGCCGTCCCCTGCTACGCTTCCCTTCCCTTGGAATCCAGTCCGTAACCCTTAATGACCATCGGTTATCTTCCCTCCTCATTACATGTCCTGCCCATGCCCATTTTATTTTCTTGATTTCAACTAAGATGTCATTAACTCGCGTTTGTTCCCTCACCCAATCTGCTCTTTTCTTATCCCTTAACGTTACACCTATCATTTTTCTTTCCCGCAAGGTAACGTTTAACATCAACTCACCACCCTCGTGTTAGACCAAACGTTGAAGAAATTAAGCTTTAGTCATCAGCAACACCGATAATTTTCGCCAATCAAAGCATACAGTACAGAATGCTTTGCTTACATGGATTGCCACAGTGCGTGGGATCTACATTTTTTTTTTTTTTGTATCCATGCACTCTGCAGTAACAGTCATGGAGGTTCATCGTTTTTCTGCTATGGCGCAGTTAGGGTTTTGTTACCTATCTATGCGTCACTGTCCCATCCAGATTCGCCAGATGCCTCTCGCAAAACCTCGATTTCGCTAAGGTTTTGAGGTACCGAGGTACCATAATTATATTATCAAAGACATCCCGCATCAAGGTAATACAAACCTTATTTTCTTATCGCATTTATTGTTTTTTATTTATTTCACTGATAGCTATGATATCGAGTTACATTGTTTTTCATTAAATTGCCTGCTTGCGTCTTACTCCAACGATTGAAGAAATGTTGGAGACCCATCATAAAACGAATGAATTTTATGCTCATAACCTGGGTGCTACATCTGTTACATAGTTTCAAATAAATATATTTAGGATTTTGGTGCCTGCAGTTGGTGCCATATTCTCAAATTTTCTGATCAGATAATTATGCTGAAAGCTATACTCATAATAAAAACAGCGATTACGAAGGACGCAATATCATTAGTTTTAGAGTTCACATACAAAAGTATTCCTAGAAGTTCATAAATTAAACATTTTCCTGAGCCGGTACTTCATTTCGTTCTTGAAAACACCCCTTCTTGGGTCGGTGCGTGGATAAACTGCATATATTGAAGAGAAATATACATCTATTATAAGCAGCCCACGAAGTTTATAGTGCAACAAAGACCTGATGTATTGCTGAAAGCATGTGATTGTTTTACCATGTAAAACTTGCGTAAATTAAACTTCGCCTTCAATAATAGCGACCCTAATTACTGCAACTAGGCAAACTAGGATCCTAGCCAAACACTTATCCAACTACCTTCATGCCACTACATTACATACACAACCTAGCTAATAGAAAACTAACATTCAATATATACCGTTGTAATGCTTAGTTTTCACTCCAAAGCTTCCTGATACTTTCTACGCATATATTATTCCAGTTTATTCTAACGATTCTCTTCTTGAAGTCGATGAGGAAGTCAATTTCTATCACTATTTTATTGTCCTATGATCGTCTCGTAGCGATAACCAACGAATTTACTCAATTTACTCAAAGTATCGAAAACGTACCGCTTATATTACTGCGTTGTCAATCTGGAGTCGCCTCCCATCATGCAGTGTGGTAACCACTCTTTCTTAATAGTAATTTACAAAAGGAAATTGCTCACATATCTATACCTACTACTGTTAACGCATTTGTTGCTTGGTATTGTAAGGAGTGACTTTCGAAATGTTTTATTAGTTTTATTTATAATATTTTAACTGTATTTTCTAGGGTACTGCTGTTGTACTCCCCATTTATTGTTTACATAACTTCCTCACAGGAGGTCCCCACACAGCCTGGAGCTCTGGGACCTTCTTTTGTAAATTTGTCGATTGACTTCTTATGTTCATGCACTTTAGTCACCCATAGAACATTTTCAGCGTCCATTCTTTTGTTTTGCTTAAAATAGTTTCGTGTTGTCTTTATTTTCGCTGATGTTAAAGCAGAATACACGTATTGAACAGCGGTACAATTTGTGATTGCATAGTGTAAAGATTACTTTCGCTCGATTCAATTCCCTTCTTAACACTTCCTCACTTACGTTCACCAGACTTGGCGATAGCGCAGACAGAGCAACACTTGGAGAAATTACGAATAGCCCAATGAAAAATAACAGCATTGCACTTGCTACACTACAGCGGCCAATCGCTAAAAAGGAAAATATACTGGCTGTTTTTACGTTTTAGCCGTCCGCAAGGTACTTCTCTCAACGACAACCAAAAAGAACGTAATACTATTCCCTATCCTCGTGCTAAGCTTACCCTAATTTAACATAATTCACATGCTAAAGGTAAGATAACATTAAATCAGGAGGACAGCAGTCAAGGCAAGTATGTAAAATAGTAAAAGAAACAATTGAGTGACGTATACGTCTTTGCTCTCCTCAATGTTTTCCGCTGTGCTCTGCTGTCAATACGCGTCTTAGCGGATGCGTAAAAAAAGTAAAACAAAGGGCTGCCGGTTGTCGCTGCTCATCACGTACTTCCAGAGCAGAAGTACACGGCACAACATTAAGCCATCTTGTAGAGCTGGTACATGAGCAAGGCATACAATGTTCAAATTATCTTTTCTGCTCCTAGAAAACAGGTCATGAGTACGTGGTGCTCTAACCTTTGCGGACACCAGTGTTTCTAAGATATCTGCAGCTTTCATCGAGCAACGGTTCCTCATGAACACTGGTCTTGCTGCTGCGCCTATGGCGAGATATATATGTCTACCACGCCTTCTCCTTACCTCCCTTTCTCTTCCTTGTCACCGTTTTCTTCTGTATTGGTCGGCTTTGGTCAGGCACGCTATGCCATGTCCTGGAAAGGAAGTGCTGAAGTCTGTCTCGCGGAAGTGATGCCGCCAACTCTCGTGTTCAGTCGCTGTCTCTTCATCTCGCAGTATTACTCTTTCATTCCGCAGCGTTAATCACTGCCACGTCGGCTGCCGCCACACCGGTTGCGTCGCTCGTTAATGGTGGCCCTGGAACTCGTAGCAGGATAGATGTATCCTACCCACCACCTGTCACTCACGCGCTGCCTACCTTAAGTACCTGCGTTTTAGGCGTGACTGGTAGCCACATTACTTTTGTGCTTCGCGTTTTATCTACCCGCTTGTAGTAAGTAGAGCCGACAGCGATATTCCTCTACGCAAACTTGTATCGGCCAACGGTGGTAGTGAACACAGCTCGTAAAAACGTGAAGTTTCCACGTTTTCCTATCAAGCCTACACACCTTGCCCAATGAGCAGAATGGCTCCGTACACTAGAGTGAGCGCGCTACGCGTTTTTGAGCACTAATACGTGCATGTTACCCCATACAATGACACGCGTTCAGAGCAAGACGAGGTAAACATATGTATAAGTTGTCAATGCTTGTCGTAAGCAATTACACAGTATTCGGGATCAGAAATGTCGCCTTACCTTTAGCTTTTCCGCAGAAATAAAGGAATAAAGAAAAGGAAGCAGAATTTATTGAAACTGCGACCAGTACAACACTTTCATGGAAAGCCTAGTGACGCAGTCAAATTGGTTTGAAGGGAAAAAAGAGAGCTACAGACACATTTCAATCTTTAAAAACAGTGTAATATTGTTTATACAGTCTGTGTTATGCTTTTATGAGTTATTACGCGTATTGGGCCACGTGCGTGTCATTTTCTTTCTCCTGCTTACAAGAATGTAAAAATGTATTTCCATCTATTTGTATTATATGTGACCTATCACGTGTAATTATTAGCTTGTTATTCAACCTACGTGGTTTTGTATACCTGCTGAGGGGTTTTAGGTAAAGTAGGGTACGTAAATAAATCTAAAGAGCCAGTGGTTAATCTATGTGGCCGCAACATCCTCTGGCAAGGGAGTCACTAGACGAGAAGAATTCAGACCGATCACTGTTGCTCCACTTCTGCTTCTTTTCTTTCTCTTTTTTGTTATTCGATGAGTGATACCAAGCCCACGCATTTCGTGCACTCCCTGTCCTAATGGTGATGGGATAACTTGGGCGCCATTCTGCAATTATTCTCGAGAAGGATATTCTCTTAATTCTTTCACAGTTAGCTCGCTTATGTCTGCAATTCAGAGCTTCTGTGTTTGATTCGTGCCACATTCCCAATAAGGGATTTCGCTGAGCTAAACACAGCCTTACGAACCATTCCGGCCCATAGTTGCGCCAAGTGGAAAGGAAACTCATGGTATGGAATGGAGTGTTCTCTGCCAACTTTTTTTTTTTTTTGCAGATCCAAATTTTGCGGTAACTACCAGCCTTTCTCATTCGGGAGTAAAGGTTTACTCGATTCAGGTTATTAGTCTTCGCTCCTCTTTCAACCAAGGTCTCTTCTACTACCTGCACTAATCCTCGTGAAAACATGTGATTTTACGTGTATCTCGGGCATTCCATCTTTAAACGTGCTCAGGACCTTCAGGCAGCTACTAGCGAAAGGCAGAAAAACCAGGGAATGCTTTTTTTTTGTTTGCGTCTCTGTTTCATATTTCTTCTTCTCTTGCCCTTTAGCTCGCTTTACCATTCTGTCCGTAACGTACATCGTCGACGCTGGTAGCTGCCGTTGCATCGAGTCACCCGCTCGTTAGCAACTTCCGTGGAGCACGTACAACGGTGCACGCACGGCTTACTGGCTCCCCTTCAGACGTTGTCTACGTTGCTTCCGGGCCTTGTCACCACACCAGTTCCGTAATTTGCTACATCTTTTTTTTTATGCCTCGTGTCCATAGGCACCCAAACACTAATAGAAGAGCAGCGGAATGCCAAGCTATCAGACCCCGACCCGAAGAAAGCGCAGTCTAATCGAATGGGAACGGGAGTAGGCCGTGGCCCGCGGCTACAAGGAATAAGGAGGCCGGCCACCTAGGGCTCAAACTGCACTTGGTCAAAATAAATATTTATTTTCATCCTTCCTCGCGTGTGCATAGTGTCGGGCATCTGTTTGCTTTTCTTGTTCATCTTTTGGTTCTTATTTTAGTTTACGGCTGTCCACATAGTTTTGATACGGTGTGCATCGCATCTGCTCGATGTAATATAGACAAAGTTTTCTTTCTACCAGACTGTTATACTCGACTCCGGTAATGAACATGTGTGTAGATCGTAGTCTCTTGGCTCTATAGGCAGCAGCGACAATATCAATAAAAAGGAAGCAAGCAGGAACAGCGAGGCACTTTCTGCGATGGAAGTGGGCTAAATAAATGTTGCAATATTTGAGCTAATGGGAAGTTATGTTGAGCTATATGAATACCAATTCAGCGCACATATTATGTCGTGTCCTATTACCTTGGAAAAACATCGTTCGCGTCCACGGATGGCATGTGTCTGAAAGAAGGGACACATTCTTTTCGAACGGAATAAGACGATCGACCCTAGAGGAACCAGCACCTGAGCGTCAATGAATATCTCGAAGATCGTATTAGGAATGTGGAGAAGGGTGGTCAAACTGATGTGTCACAAAAACTTCGTCTTGAGGTGTGGTCCGTATTTTGAGGACACAGTGACAGCGTTCCGTTAAAGTTCGTCGAAGAAGCTGCAAACTTAATGATTATAAGCAGTCTTTAAAGAATTTTCTTTGTGAACAAGGCCACCGCGGTACCTTTTTTTCATACAAACGTTTTCGGTTATTATTTCTTCTTCGGACTATGGCGTGCAGATTGAATTTCAGTTGCACACATTGATTTACGCGAAGAGCCGCACCTGTTCTGCCTAAAGGTTGTAAATTAATTTCACATAACCCACGTGGGTTCAAATCAAGTATTTTTAGCGTATTTATGTACTTTGGCTGGAGGGTCCTATCGCATTAAAGCCTTAGCAGAGTGTGGGCACGTAGCAGTAGTAGTTGTTTATTATTAGACGAAAGCTGTATATGGCTAGCCGATTCGCCCGTCCGTTTGCCAGTCGCCTGTACGCCGAAAACTTCTCCGGCGCTGAATCATGGGCATGTGCGAGAAAAAAGAGAAACAGGCTCCCGACTAGCCAACACCACCTAGATAATGCAAGGCCTGTTTTCTCCACTACATGACGTCATGCTACCTGGCCCGAAATTTGCATTGACAACGCTGGCGTGATGAAAGCAATGACGTCACAATCACTGTTGCCTACTCTGGAGCATCCCCATTATATTCAACGGCAGTCGCGCCAGCTAACATGACATCTCGATCGGAGTGAAAAGGCGCTGTGCTCTCTATGTGGTGATGGATTAACTGCGTTAGTAGTGACGTCTTCGCTCTCCATCGCAGCTGAGTGCGCGCGCAGCAGTTTCTCTCCGGCTTCGAAATGGGTAAGCCACGCGTCATACGTACTCCTTACGAACAGGCAGCTTTCGGTCAGGGACGCCTCGAGCAGAACCGGGAGCGAGCTCGTCTACGCCATGCCGAAGATGCATCCCGGGCCCAAGAACAGGCTCGTGCAGCAGAAACTGCGTACCGCAAGCAGAAACTGCATACTGAGGCTCCGGCAGCCTACCGTGGTGTCATCTATAGAACCGTCGGGGTTCACCGAGTGATAAACACGGGGGCCACACGTTCCAGCGTCGCCGGCTGACCATATGCACGGAGTGCCTGGGCAGTGATTTTTTTTAAATCAACATAAATAAAGAAAAAGAAGTGAATGATGTATTGCATATCACAGCAACTGTATATCACCGGCTACTTGCTCCTGAACAGCGAGCACGCGAAGGCGGCATGGGTGTAGACGGGCGACACACGGTCAGCGTGGCTCCTCCAAACAGAGCAACCTGCCACTATTCTTGTCAGCGATCAATTGCGGTTGAAAAGAAACCAAGGGGTCCCGACACATGACCGCGTCATGAATGACAATTCGGTTTTCTTTGATGCAGCAGAGCTTGTGTATGAACAGCCGGGCATGGGCCTTAAATGCACCTGTGTTAGAGTAAAGCGCTTTCTACGTCCACGAAAACGCGATGTCGTGCAGCCTACCGCTTCATACGTAAAATCAACAGCAACGCAATATCAATGTCCTCGCAGTGGAATGCGCAAGTACATACTGTCCCCATTCGGGTTCCTGTTCTAGAAGCTTTCAACGTTCGCGACAAACGACGCGTGAATGTGAACGCGACCACGAGGTAAAAACAAGAACTCGGACATGCCTGCGAGGACATGTGACTAAGTAATGTCGCTTTAATAGCGAAAGAGCTCTAGCTAGGAGGACAGAGAAAATGCACCGAACGAATAGCAAAACAGGCAATACGAGTTTTGGAGGTGGCATCACAAGCTCTTCGAAACGACAGTGAGCCACGGCTCGAAGTTCCTTCGAATTGCGGAAGCGTTTAATATGCTGTCGTGAATACTGTAATAAGCTGCAATGAGAACGTTAAAATTTATTCCACTAAAATGTTGTTCAGATTGAAAGTTGTTCTACTATAGAAAAAAATGACACTGTCCGTGAAGTATTCAGTACCGACGGTTATGGCCATATTCGTTGTTCTCGCATATGCACAACCTTGTTCAACTTGCACGGCCATGTAGTTACGCGATGTTTTGGTTAGCTCGATTTTATATTCGCCATAGGGCAATAGGGGCACAAATTGCATAATTCATCACTCCTCGGTTGTTCGGTCCCTGATAAAATTTATGACATCGTGCGACATGCTGTGCGAGCGCATGAAGACTGCATATTGAACAGAGGCTCCTCGAGGCGACTGCTAACTTATGCTGGATCCTTGCCTGGTCTGCCGTGTGTCTCCTCCATATGCAATGTCGGCGTGCCGTTTCTCGATTCGCATACAGTGGTTTCTGCGCGATGCACAAGTCAAACCTCATCCATACTGCAGTTTCGACACCTACCCACCAGTATAAGCTCGAATGCGTTGTGCATAAATCATGCGTTTAAAAATCAGGGCTACACGTTCTCGCTCCCCCGTAGTTCAGAGAATATGTTTTGATTCTTTATCATAGTGCTCACAGTTGTCCATCCTTCTTGTGGCTCTGCACAGCTTGCTCACTGAAGTCCGCGAATACGTTATAGAAATTATTCCATAAAGAAGCTGTAGTGTAAACGTAGCTTCTGAGTGCTTCGTTGTGGCGCAAACTCGCATATGCTTCCTTTTTGCACGCCTCACTGGTCTTTGTTGGGTTTCAATTAGTCGCATTATGTCTTCAAGAACATGTGCTTACTGAAAATTATCTTTGGGCATGAGGAACTCCGCGACTGCGTACGCCAATTCATTTTGCTCAGTTTCAAGATAAAAATGTAGAAATCAGTAAGCCACTCATTTTTTTGTTTTAATAAAAAGCACGTAATTATGAGTTGATTGTCGCAAGTACTTGTGTTAGCTTCAGTAGTTGGAGACCCCTTTTCAGTGCACAAATTATGAAGCCATTAAGCACCCACAGCTGTTCAGTATACGTGAAATATAACGTCAAGTTACTCTTTATTCAACGCGGTGTAAATGTTGATTTAAAATAGTTATGTTGTCTTTACCATTCAAGAACATGCCTAACATGGGCCTAGTTTAGAAACATTTTCGTTGTAAGTGCTATTTTGCATTGGCCAGCGAACATGGCTATTGTTACATAGGTAATTACAGTTGGACTGTAATCTGTCCTTAGGTAAATTTCTAGAGTAAGATTTATTTGATGAATACAGGCACAATTTTCTAAATAGCGCTATCTTCTGCAATATGCTTCATTCAATGTTCACGCTTGATTAAGCTACAAGAAACTTCTAAACGAAATCGTTCTAGCTACTTCTAATATAAACCATCATGACATCATGTTAGAACGACAGCCACTATCATATAAAGTCTGGTGTTTACAATAGCGGTCTTTCAAACACATGTTTATATCTTCTCCTAAATCGAGAAATGCGCTCTAATTCATTTTATTTTAGCTTCTCTCTTTCTTCTGGTATTGTTATTGTCCTCATCGTTTCAATGATACAAAAATGGTACTGTAAACCTTTCGAGAGTCCCTATCACAAAGTTTGAAATACACAGTTCAGGCAGTAATAAAGAAGGAAGAGTAAGCAAAGCTGAATAATTGGAAATGTTGTGGTTTTAGTCACGTAAAAGCGTCACTGTACAACCGAATGCCAGAGTAAGCATCATGGCGTCTGGAAGCACTACTGTATATGTTTGTAGGTGGAGCCGGTTTCTAAGCAGTGTGAAGGTTTCACACTCGAACCATCAGTGGAAGACTAAAAGCGACGCAAGCATACGAGGAATACGAAGCATGGGACAAATATCGTGTTCTCGAATCGACCAATCGCACCAACTGCCGCTATCCGTTCAAATCTGCTCCCTTGTACGCGTTTTTATACATACTATGGAGAATCCTTTTCAAATGTCAATAGCATACTTTCTCGCCAAACAGTGTAGAGTAGACGTGTATGGCAGTCATATTGCTTTTAACACTTGGCGTCCCTCACTGTGTACACGGAAATGTTCCAAAAAATTGTGCCCCGAACGAAAGAGGGGCCACTCTGGGCACATATTGGTGTGTAATTTACACTTCGTCACTTTTCTTACGTGTGTATATCATTTTGCTCAACCCCTCAGGCCGACTGACACCCCGCTGCTCCTATGCGTGTAGTACGAGTAGCAGAGGCACATACAAACATACTTAAAACATGACCGTCGTTTCGAACGAAGCTGTCCAATATTTGAAGACTGACTGAAAAGGAGAGGAAGTTAAATGTTTGCATTGTCGTACGAAGCACGAGTACGCACTGATCAATGAGACAGACAAATGGAGAGCAAATATAGCGCATAGAAGTGTGCTTAATCAACTTTTGTTTGCCGTCGCTTTAGGCTAGAGAGGGAGTGCGCCTGCTCTCAAAAGCGACAACTTTCTGTGTATTTGTTATTGGCAGAAGAGAGTGTATGCATACGCTCTGGTAAATAGAGGCGCTGTCTTGCCATTAAAGGCTTTAAAGGACTGGTCAATAATTTGAGCTAGATATTCCCGCGCCAATCTTGAGTGCTATAATTCTTATTTTAAACGCATGGCATAAGGTAGACAGCACCTGCGAGTACTTCCGTATGCTCTTTGATGTGACCGTGCAATCTCATGGTTGAGGACCTTGGCACCAGGAAGTTGTGAATGCCAAACTGAACGGTAAATGCAGGACTGGTCATCCAATCCAGCATTTTATGACTTTCAGGGTTAAACACCTTGGAGTGGTGCCTTGGTTAGTCTTGCGGCCGTCGACTTCCTGCTGGAACAAATATTTGCGGCTATACTCATAGGCCAGTTTCACTGCGCTGGATTCTCACGAGGCATCCGCAACACGTGAAGAAATATGGTATCACTAATGTGTCCAAGCAACGCAGTTGACTAGCATCTGGCCACAGTGCGGCCTTATATTGTGGCAATGTTAAAGCGGCAGGCAAATTTTTTTGGCTCTCGTTGAATGAGAGACGTGTAGATGGTGACCGAATGCGAAACTATCTGTGTGCCTCCGAGTGCGAAACTCCGAGTGTGCCTCGGAGCAATAGCACATAGTTTCTAGGTGGTATTGCTTAGTGACTAGGGGGTGAACTGAGGATATTGTTTAAAACGAAACTTTGTGGACCAGAGTTCAGTGAAGCAGGCTTCGAGATAAAGGTGTCTGTTCGGTTCAGCTTGGTCCTTGTTACTGAGTTGGAACACTTTCCCAGCAGTGAGACATTTCCAGTTTCTTTGAAACTTTTTTGAAGCCTGCATGTAAGGCGTACCCTAGCCCGGGTATGACGTAGGCATGGGGATCTAGGTGATCTGCCCTTACGCCATGCGCGAACGCCGATGATGGCCAGGCAAACTCTTGGGGATGTTCTTGCATGTTCTTGGAGTGCTCACTAACTACTTGGCGAGCGCTCAGGGATGTTCACCAGTCTGGGCGAAACCCAGGAAAACCCATCTGCCAGTATGTGCACTCTCGGTATAGGAGACCGGCTTCACCACAATGGTAGCGCAAGGGCAAATTGCCGGGACCGCGCCAAATACTGAATTTCTACCTGTTTAGACTTAGGCTTGTGCAAGGCAGAGTGCTCGAGAAGTAACGTGTCGTCTGTTACGTGCATAGCAGCTCTTAGGGCTTCGGCATACGACAGGAAAGGGGCTGCGGCTCGCGTAATGACAAGTGGTTGCACCAGCTGCGTGACCTCTTTGCGAAATAGATGATTATAGCAGTAACGTGGGGTGGAGGATACACTGCATAAACTTTTTGCGGAGGGTCGTGAAATCAGGGGTTGCCATGAGCGAACAGAGAGAGATGTAAAGTTGCTTGGGTGCTCGTACTGCGACGACCACAGCCGTAGCTTACGCTCCATCTTTGTTGCGTCAATTATGAATTCGGCTGTGGTACCTGGTGGGTCGTGCACTGGACCTAGGAACAACTCTTCTTTCATGCCCCGCAACGACAAGCGTGCTTTATTAGCTTCTGTCACTCCGGGATCCGCTCGCCCGAACAGGCGCGACGTGTCCGCAACGAACATAGAGACTCTCATTTGGTCTCTGATTCCTGGAATTGAGGGCACGTTTTGTTTGCTGTTTCCTGTCTGAACTTTCGTAGGTATTTCGCCGCTGGCTATAAAATTCTTGCCAGGTCGCCAAGCTAGCGTCATGGTTTTCAAACCAGATGCGCGCCGAATCCTCGAGGGCGAAGCAGACATACCGGAGCTTCTGGTGGTCGTCCTATTTGTTAACGCTGGCAACTCGATTGTAGTGGTCCAGCCAGTCCTCAACATCCTCTAGAGCATCTTGGTGAACGACTTTGGGGTTCGCGGTGCGTCCAAATCCACGAAGCAGGCGTAGTGGATGTCTGTCCAGTCTGGATAGCCGTTGAATTCATTGTCATCTCTCTTAACTGGACTGAGAGGGTCCAGTTATGGTGGTAGTCCTAGTCGTCACCGGCTGTGCCAGAGGTCAGCGTCGAAGGTTTCGCGATCCATGTTGGGAGTTCCCTGTTCATCACAGTGCATGTACAAGTTTACCCAGAGTCGCCACCAGTCACGTTACTATATATGGCAAGAACTAATAAGCTTAATCTAATGGAAGAACACAGCTTCTTTCCGAAACCTTCACTGAGAGTGCACCTTGGTCGTCATCGACACCCAATTCACTTCGTCGTCCTCAGCTTCCGCAGAATCGGCAAAACCACGACAGCCAACTGTTATGCACATGGGAACATTAACAGGATGATGCCGGTGTGCTGGAGCGGGTACCTTTTTCTACTTGAACGTTATCAAAACTGTCAGGCGTGACCACGTTTGGTGCGTCGCACAGACAAAATCAAACAGAACAAGTCAATGCCTATCCCATAAAATGAAAACAAGAGATATGAAGTCATGATGGTACGCACAGGATCATCAAAAAAGTGTCACGTACCTTTAATCTTTATGAGAAACAGCGAAACAGATACTCCCCTTCCGTCACAATTTTACGCTTGGGCAAAATTGCTAAAAGCCACCCTCCGGCAGATCACTTTAAGTAGTTTGAGTTTAAGGACATCCGTGTTTTTTGACCAAGTTACAAATACATTACGGCTCACTCAGCTTTCTGCTCCTACGCTGACGTACTACGTGACACCTGCGATCAAACTGATGTTTCACATGTGCCGCCAGGCCTTGAGTACCGCTAGCTAATACTTCCAAGGCTAACCTTGTACGCATACGCAAATATACAACACACTGAACGCGAGCGTGGTCGGCCCGGTTATTGGCAATAGCTCCCAACGTGTAATGAGGCATATGCGTGGTCGGCTTTTAAGCTGCGTAGGTTATCTTTTAGTGCACTTTCATTTCCCCTTTACCCTGTTGTTTGTACGTTCCAATTAAGCATGACTACTTTCCTTATACCTTTTCTGGCTGTATTGCCTGTGCCTTTATGTGGTTGGGGACAACAAAACAATCTAATCACTTGTATCCCCTTATACTTCTTGCTTCAGAGAACGTACCCCATGACCAGTTTTTTCTAGCAAAACCGGGAGAGCAGCATAGAGAACGGCAGCAAAGGCGCCAATGTGAACCAGATGTGCATCCATTTTGCTACATTATACAGAATGAAGAAGGTTGATGGATGGTAACAAAGATCCGTAGGTCCACAGAGAAAAGGCTACAGTCGAGCACTGTGTTCCGGCAGCTTGAATGAATGAATGTGTGTTGTTTAGTGGCGCAGCGGCAAGGTATAGCCAAATAGCACCATGCAAGTGTTAATAATTTCGCAGTAGTGTGATGAGTTCTATGAAGTTGATGTTACGTGGCTGTAAAGGGGCCTAAAAATAGTCGCTGTAAATTGTGTAAAATCTTCGTGTAATAAGAGAGAGAGAGAGAGAGAGAGAAGGGAAGACGGAAAGGCAGGGAGGTTAACTAGACTGAGTCCAGTTTGCTACCCTACGCGTGGGGAGGGGAATGGGGAGTGAAAGAGAAAGAGAGAGAACTTAAGTGTAGGTTGTCTATAGTCGGGCACTCAAGTCCGTTGCCTTCAGGTAGCGAAAAAGCGCTCTAACTGCTTTTTGGGCCAATGAGCTGTGAGGCCAGGCTCCCAAGATCTTCGCTTCCGTGAATGGCCTGTCATCCAGTCTATTTAATGCACACTGGAGAGTCTCACGTTGATTATCGAAGCGAGAACAGTGGCACAGAAGGTGACTGATGGTCTCTTCACACTTGCACTTAGCGCACATTGGTGAATCCGCCATTCCAATGCGGTAGCTGTAGGAGTTGGTGAAAGCTACTCCTACCCACAGCCGGCACAGCAGTGTTGCGTCACGTCGTGGAAGGTTCGCTGGTAATGTAAGTCTTAGTGATGGGTCGAGACTGTGTAAACGACACTTAGAGTTCTGTGGTGTATGCCAGCAACTTAACGTGATTGCACGAGCAAGACTGCGAAGCTCTCTTGCAGCGTCGACTCTGGATAAAGGAATAAGGACTGTCGGTGAGCCAGCCTGGGCACGTCGGGCAGCGTCATCGGCGAGGTGATTACCAACGATGCCACAGTGTCCCGGCAGCCACTGAAATATGATGTCATGTCCTCGTTCAGATGCGCAATGGCAGGTTTTGTTGATTTGTGACACCAGCTGTTCATAATTACCACGTCGTAAGCTTCGCAAGCTCTGGAGGGCTGCTTTCGAGTCACAAAATATTGCCCATTTGTTGGGCGGTTCTTTTTCAATGTATTCGACAGCAGCGCGAAGAGCGGCCAGTTCAGAACCTGTAGATGTCGTTACGTGAGAAGTTTTGAACTTGATGACGACCGATTGAGATGGTAGAACAACGGCGCCCGTAGAATTTTCGGACACGGAACCATCCGTGTAAACATGAATTCGGTTAGCATATGAAAAATGTAGAAGTTCCAATGTGGTCTGCTTGAGAGCCGCGGTGGTCAGGCTAGCTTTCTTCACTATTCCTGGAACAGCAAGGTACACAGGAGGCTTCTTCAAGCACCACATAGGGGATGGCGTTCTTGTTGCGGGTGAGTGCCTCAAAGACAAAGAGTGCCGGTTAGCCGCAATCGATCTTGAGAACGCTGCCTTGGGTCTTTTCTCAGGCAAGCGAGCGAGATGGTGGTCAGGGACTCTGGATATATGGCGAACATGCGCCCGTAGTGTGTCGATATCTATATAGGTCCTTATTAGGTTGTCTCTCGCGAGGGCAATTGTTGCCACGGTTGAAGCATTTCGAGGTAGCCCCAGACATGTTCGAAGGGCTTGGCCTTGAATGCTCTGTAGGACATGGATGCTAGTTTTGTTAGCATTGGACAGCACTGGTGTGCAGTATCGCAAGTATCCTAGGAAGAGCGTCCTGTATAGTTGAAGCATAGATGCCACGGATGTGCCCCACGTTTTACCGGCAAGAAACCTTAGTATATGGGAGATAGAAGTAAGCCTCTTCTTCAAGTATGAGATGTGGGGGCTCCATGAAAGGTCTCTGTCTATAATAACGCCTAGGAATCGGTGAGTTTTTGCGTACGAAATTGGTTGGTGGTCAATAGAAATGGGGTACCAGGTCATGGGCTTGTGGGTAAAGGCGACTAAGGCGCACTTCTCGGTCGAAATGCTTAGGCCTTGCGCACGCAGGTACGATGATGTTGGTCACTGCTTTTTGGAGCCGTGCACGCACCTGGAGACGTGTAACTGCCGAGGCCCATATGCATACGTCGTCAGCATATATTGAGAGGTTTACTGTATGCGGTAGAACGTCGGCAAGGCCAAGGATCGCAAGGTTGAACAAAGTGGGGCTAAGAACCCCACCCTGAGGGACGCCACGATAAGTGTAATGGTCAGTAGTTCGGCCATCTGCACAGTGCACAAAGAAGGATCTTTTGAATAGATAGCTCCGAATCCACCGAAACATGCGTCCACCAATTCCATTATTTTCCAGGGCATCAAGGATGGCTTCATGCGTTACATTGTCGTAGGCGCTTTTCACGTCGAGGAATAGTGCAACCGGTATACGCTTGTGGTGTTTTTCTTGTTGTACAGAGGTGACTAGATCGATGACGTTGTCAATAGAGGAACGGCCTCTTCTAAAACCAGCCATGGCATCGGGGTATACGTTGTGGCGCTCAAGATACCATTCTAGGCGGGTGAGAATCATTCTTTCCATGACCTTCCCAACACAGCTGGACAGCGCAATGGGTCGGTAGGACGCTAGGTCAAGTGGCGACTTTCCAGGCTTCAGGAGTGGTATCAAGCGGCTGGACTTCCACCGCTCAGGAACGACGCCATCAGTCCATGACTGGTTATAACATTCCAGAAGTCTGCTTCGGCCATCTTCACCTAGGTGGCATAAAGCAGCGTAGGTGATGCCGTCTGGTCCTGGCGACGATGAGCGCCTGCATGAGGCCAGAGCAGCGTCCAATTCCTCAAGTGAGAAGGACACATTCAATTCCGGGAAGCGTGTCGCAGGAACCTCAACCAGAATTTCGCCACTGATGGTGACCACACTGCCCGCAGTCTTCACACAGAAGTCTTCGGCTATGTCGACCTGTGAGCGGCCTTGATAGAGGGCTAGGGATGAGAATGGGTGTCGTTGCTGTGGAGACGAGCCAAGGCCGCGCACCGTCCTCCATATGATAGACAGTGGCTTGCGGGGGTCAAGTGATTCGCAGAACGTCTTCCACCGTTGTTCCTCCAGCCTGTCCATACGACGTTGGATTTTCTTCTGTATACGTCGAGCGACTCTAAGGTCATGAATTGACTTCGTGCGCCTGTATCGCCTCTCGGCTCTTCTGCGAATGGTTCGAAGTCGCTCAAGCTCCATGTCAAAATCCGTACGTTTTTTAGCAGATGTAAATGTGTACTTAGACGATTCCAGTACACTTGTAATAAGATTCTCAATGGTGCCGGTAAATCCTTCTTTGCATGCCTCTTCCACCTTTGTCTTATACGTTGACCACCTTATATATACTTGTCGGGAAGTACAAGAGGAGAAGCTTCCGAATCCAGTGATACCTAAGTAGGTGGGAATATGGTCACTACCATGAGTCTCGATGTCAGAGAACCATCGAACATTTTGATCAAGTTGCCGTGACACCAAGGTCAAGTCTAAGCAACTGCTGTAGTTCGAACCACGCAAGTACGTCGGACTGCCATCGTTCATAATGCTAAGTTCATGGTCGGAAGCAAATTCCACAAGTTTCCGGCCCCTCGAATCTATTCTGGAGCTTCCCCAAGCCAAGTGATGAGCATTAAAGTCTCCCGTGATAATCCAGGGTCCAGTAGTCGCCGTCAGGATGTCTCGCAATCGGTCGCCGTCGAACCGACTATATGGGGATATGTAGGCGCCGATAAGGGTGAAGGCCACTTTATTCTTTGTAATGCGGAGACACACGTATTGGTTTCCATCATGAGGCTGCACGGAGTGGGGAATGTAAGTCAGTTCTGTACGGATGTAAACAATTACTTTGCTGGATTGCCCGCACGTCGACGCCATAAAGGCTTCGTATCCAGAGAGTCTTAGCGCTTTGGACACGTTCGGTTCACATATTACCACTACAGGAAATTGGTGCGTGAAAACGTATTGGCGGAAACATGAAATCCGTGATTTAAGTCCTCTGGCATTCCACTGGAAAATCGTCGCGCTACGCACTTCATCACGGAATGAAGGCACTGGAAGAGCCATTGTGCTTATGCAAGATTTGCAAGCACTGGGCTCAGGGCATCCAACACTTGCACTGCGCTTCGAGCTGTTGGCGTATTCGAGTTGCCCACAAGCGTGCGAATCGCATGTATCAAAGACTTGAGCATGACAGAGCATGACAGAGCTGACAGAGCATGACCGCCGAATTGTTACAATGTTCGTGTAATAAGATTATGGCAATGACTAATCACGTGTACTATGAGCATTAAAATGCATTGTGAAAGAATTGTACGATGTACAAAATATGTTATGGGCTAAAGTTTGCTAGAGCACTGCTGCATCACCAAAGCACTTGAAACACAAGGGCCAGGAGGTAGTGCTATACAAAACAAGTATCATAGCGGCATCCTCTGGAAAGAGGATGCGCTACGAATTTATTGGGCTCATACCATGTAGTAAAACGTCATTCTAGAAAGCGAGGACTGCTTTGGTGTTAAAAAGTGGTTCTTTACCAAGAAACATAGCAGGATGAAACGAGAAAGAACATTGAAATCCGAAAGGAAAATGTTTCTTCCTGTCCCTTTCGGCTTCCCGGCACACCAGGAAGACGTGGATGACGGTCAGTCTATCACCGCATCTACCACTGGTTGGAGGCTCATTACCAGTTAAAATAAAGGTATGAGTGCCATATGTGTGTCCTATTATGAGATGACACAATAGGATATCTGTTCTTCGTGTTTTCGTTGTTGTGGGCGAGAAACCTATGTTCGGCTCAATCACATGAAGCCTATTGCTTACTTCGGAATCCCAAAAGCATTGGCAGCGGCTTCGCAGTTTGTTTCGTAGAAAAGGCTTCAGATCTGTGGCAGGGTCAGCAGCAGAACGATTAGTACCTTGCGATGCTATTGATTTGGCGATTTCGTCGGCAAGCACATTACCATGGATTCCTCGATGGCCAGGAAGCCACTATATTGCTTAATGTCTCTGAGATAAATAAATGTTGCACATGAGTAAGTAAAGTTCAATAAAAACGGGATTTGTAAGCTTTTGTAAACATATTCGCGCTCTACAAAACTTGACGGGTCTGTGAATATTATTTCGTTTTTCAAGTTTGAGTTTCTCTACACATTTTACCCCAGAAAGTACCGCATAGGCCTCTGCAGAGAAGATACTTGTTAGAGGGTTCAATACGTCAGATTTGGAAAAAGACGGACCAACAGCAGCGTAAGATACGCCAGCATGTGAGTTTCACACGCCGGTGTAGAATTCGGAGCAGGAGTACTTCGATTGAAGTTCACGGGAATACATTGCGGTTTCTAGATCATGGGAGCAATTTGCGACCTCTACAAAGGATACATCACATTCTATCCCATGCCACTCCCAGGGTAGTAACAGATTAGCTGGAGGGATTTGGCAATGTTCGAGAAGCGGGAGATCCGTTTATTCGCTAAGTAATCTCACACGCAGTGTGAAAGGTCGTATAATAGGGGGTCAATTGCAAAAAATGTTGCACACGTCAAGTCTTTAACGGTTGTAGAGCAGCGACATTTCTTATTAAAGTGCACTTTGAGAAAATAGGTGAAGCTGATATATGTTCGCTGCAAGTGGAGTGACCACTGATTTGTTTCTACGTATAAACTTTTGACAAGGCTTGTTCTGAATGCGCCAGTGGCCAGGCAGATACGTAGATGGCGGGAGGGATCTATCATCTTCAGCGTGATTGGGGCGGCAGAGGGATATACCATGGTACAATAGTCCAATCATGATTGAATTAGACCCTTCTGAAGATTCAGTAAACATTCACTGACGCTGCCTCAGGGTGTGAGATAAAATTTTCGGGAAGTTCATTGTTTTTATGCATTTACTTTCGAGATATCTGTGGAATAAAAGTAAGTTGAGAGGCAAATATGATGCCTAAGAATTTGTGCTTTTTGTTCACAAGTATTTGCTGCCCATAGATTTCCAAAGTGGTATCTGCAGAAAGGCCTTTCTTGCTGGTGAAAATAACACAAGAACTTTTGTTGGGATTCACTTTGAGCCTGTTTTAGTCTGCCAACTTAGAAACTTTGTTCAAACGCTTTTGTACTTGTCTCTCACACACTCTAAGGTTGCAGGATTTGAAAAAAAATTAGGTAGTCTACGTAGACGGAATAAAAACAGCTGGTAGTAATCACGTATGAAGCCTGTTCATTTCAGCGAAAAAGAGCGTGCAACTGAGTATGCCGCTCTGGGATACCCCAGTGTCTCGTATGACTGCTCGCGACAGCGCATTACCTATTTTCACCCGGTATGTACGATTGTGTAAGTAGCTTTCTATAATGTTTTACATATTGACGCTGATGCCCAGCGCGGACAGGCAGGTTGGACACAATTCTGTAACGCTAAGTTGTATCTTAAGATTTTTCCATATCGAGAAACACGAATAAGAGGATTGCTTATCGAGTATATTTGCTTCGATGAGCCCGAGATGGTCCGTTGTAGATCATCCTTCTCCAAAACCGCAATAATATGGATCAAGAATTTTGTTTTACTCAAGGAAGGAAAAATGCGACGGTTTATAATTTTTATCAAAACGTTTGTAAGTACAACTTCTGAGCGCGACTGGGCGGTAACTTGTTACTAATGTGGGGATATTGCTTTGTCCCAGAATCGCAACGACAAGGGTGTCTTTCCATGCGGTAGAAAGGTACTCCGTAGCCCATATAGCGTTAAAAAGTGCGAGTAGCGTTATTTGAGTATCACTGGGGAGATGTTTAATCATGTCTTACATAATTATGTCAGGTCCAGGTGCAGAGCTCTAACATGCAGTCAAGGTGGCTCTCAACTCGGCAGTAATGGAAGGCAGGTTATAAGATTCGTTCTGTCTGCATTTGCGACCAATGGCCTTGCGTTCTGCCATTTGTTTGTGCTTTAGGAATGCCTAGAAAGAATGAAAACAACTGAAAACGCGATCAAAATGTTCGCTAAGAGCGTCAGCTTGGCCTTCCAACCTGTTCGTTTCACCGTTCACTAAGGGCAATGGATGAATTTCTGGTCCATTTAACCTTCTTAGCCAGTCCCATACCTTAGCCTCTTGAGTATACCAAAGTATACCTGAGAGAAACCACCTTGCCCTCTATGCCTGCCGTCGCGTCCTTCTTCCCTCGGGTATAAATGCATAAATTCTATTATATTTTCGGCTGTAGGACATTTACGCAGCTTGCCCTAAGCTTCATCTGGTCTCCTTCATGCCAGTCTGCAATCGTCATTCCACCAGGAGGCACCAGGAAGCTTTTGAATGAAGTTCCACTTATTTGCGGCGTCAGTGCTAGAAGCGGTAAAGTACGATACAGCATAATGTATACTAAAATTATTTATAAGATAGTGTGATAAGTAGGTGCATTCCTTAAAACATTCCAAGTACGCTGAGGTCCGTTTCCAGCGAGCGACATGCGGATGGGAGTCATGTTGGGTTATTAATAATAGTTCAGCGTTACTGCGAAGTGATCACTCTCGAATGGATTTTTAATTACACGCTATTCTGAATCAGGGAGGACAGAAGCTGTCCCGACCTGTAGGTCTGTTGGCGAGTACGAATTATAATGAGGATTATAATACGTTGGTTCCTTCTTATTGAACAGCCCGACCCCAAGGTTTAAAAGGAAGTTTCCAATGAGTCGACCTCTCGCGTCTCATCATGAGTCTCCCCATATGGTGTTATGAGCATTAAAATCTCCCATGAGTATGCAAGGCTCGGAAAGCTGGTTAATGAGTTTATAACGGTCAGTTTTTTTAGATGGCGTCTGAAGGGCGGTGTGTCGGCAAGCTAGACACTTGTCGGCTGCTATTGCAACACCTCCTGAGGCGTTAACCTGGCCGTGGTCTTTTCGGAAGATGGTGTAATTACGAAGAAAATATGTGTTCGTATGTTTCAGACGTGTCTCTTAACATATGGCAACGTTGTATTATGTTTGCATAGGAGTTCTGTAATGCCATCGCCGTTACAAATGAGTTCTCTAACATACCATTTTAGTATTTGTTTCGCATAATGAGAAAAGAGTTTCTGTTGTGTGCTTAAGATATGAAGATTAGCTCACGGGGCCGTTTGTAGGCGCCGTGACACGAGGTATGCCTTTCTTGGAGCGATGGCGAGAATCTCGCCGCTCCTTAAGCGCTGGTGACGCCATTTGTCCACCACGTCTTGCGAGGTCCTGGACACGCTCTCCTGCGAGTGCTGCGCTGGACATGAATGCACTATCACTTCGGAAGAAGCCTTTGACACCACCAGCCCGGAGGTCAATGACCCCTTCTGCGGGGTGGTCGAGCAGGGCCAGCTGCAGCCGCCGAAGGGGCAGATGGCGTCACTCCCGGCTCACTGCGTGTGGGCCGGACAGCCGCCGGGAGCCACTGTGGCACCACCCCATGAAGCACCATTTCAGCAAAGCTGTTTGTTGGCAGATATCACACCTGCCTGCGAGCCCCTTTAAACGTTGCATTTCACTTTGCTTTGACTGTGACAATTTTTTTTTGCAAGACGGGCAGGCCTGCAAGGATGCGGCATGCTCACCATCACTGTTGACACAGGGTGGTGTGTTCTGGCAGGTTTCAAAAGAATGTTCGTTTTCAGTACAGTCGGCACAGGTCAGACGGCCTCGACAGTTATGTGAACTGTGGCCAAACCTTCGGAACTTGAATCAACGGAGGTGATTTGGCCCATTTGGCTTAAAACGAATCTTGAGGTACCTGGCCACGATGGACTCGGGAAAAAGATTCCAGCGGAAAGTAAATATTAGGTGTTAGGTCTGTATTTATTTGCTACCCCGCGTCATCTTAATTTGTTTGACACTGATAACATTCTGATCACTCCAGCCCTCCAGGAATTCAGCTTCAGATAGCTTCAACAAATCGACATTGGAAACGATGCCGCGGGTGATATTCATGATACGGCACCGGGTTACTGAACATCTAGAACATCCCCAAAGGACACTGGATTGGGTAGCTTTTCATGCTGTTTCTGAAGGCGAAGCTCCAGTAGCCGATCACCGCTTGCCATTTTCGATGCTTTGTGACCTGGTCCGAAGCCAGAGATTTTGAGACGAGAAAGGGTGAGATCATTCTCACCGACTTTTCAGGTTGATCAAAGTGGATGGCGTGAATGTGGGGAATTTTGGGTGTTCTGTCACCCGAAAATTGAAAGTCTTCGGTATGTCATCGTTTAAGACGGCAATCAGGAAGGGAGGGGGAAAGAAGCTGCCAGACATACACATAATAGATTTAGGTAGCGCCGACAGCCATCCATGGCAGAGCTCAGCGAAGGGATGTTGCAGGGCTTTCAAATAATAAGGTTTGCATAGGCCAGCTGCGCGACACTACAATAGCTAAATATTGTGTACCCAAGGTTGGCTACTTACACACGGCTAACCCTTGCTGCCCAGAAAATTGGAAGTAAAAGGAAATAAGGAGAAGAAAGGAAAGATTGAAATTGAAGGAGAAAGACAAAGACTGCAGAGAAGAGGAGGAAAAGGCAACTACCGATTTCCCCCAGGTGGGTCAGTCCATGAGTGTAGTCTAGGTGAAACGGAGGCCAAAGAGGAGTACAGCCTCCATCGAGGGGCCTAAAGATCGAAACACCCGGCATTAGCTCAACCATCCACATCCACTTTTCGCCTGGCACGGCTAAACTGCGCACAATTAGCGGTGGGAGGGTTCAACTCTTCTGTCGTCGAGTACGTGGCGTCGCAACACACCAAACGCCTGCAGACGCTGACGCCCCTGCAGCGGTTCCGGCAGCTTCGGGCATGGCACGAATGCATGTATCGCTTTCTGACTGTGTGACTCTTGTGGCCATGGCCGAAGGGTCTTTACCATGAATTCCTCAAAACAAGCATTAGGCTGATTACACTAGTTTTGTTGCTATACGACCGCAAATCGCGGCTAGCAATAAAAAAAACCAACTTCTCCAAGCGGGTTCTTTGCTTCAGCGGTCGCTATTTAACATAAATGCAATCTGAATTTAGTACCACTTAGCTATACAGCATATCTGATCCGTTGTGCGCAAGCACGCCTGCTACCTGCTTCAACTTTCTTAACAGCAGCAGTATAGCCTGTGCAGCCGTTGACGTTTACGTCCAAGCTGTAGTACAGAGAGCCAAGGAGAAAGCATATTGACGATGCAGAAATTTTTCCTGGCGAGATCTGCTGCATGTTTCTGCTTCTTACTAGGATGCTGTCTGGTTTTATTTCCATATATTTTCTCTTTCATTTTTTCTTGGTTCCTCCTTGCCACCTTTATCGGTTCAGTTGCCGCATTCAGCATTCCTCATTGAGATGCAAATAGGACTAGGGAAATGCCTGCGCTCTTTGGGCTGCAACATTTTCCAATGGCACAAAGAGGAAGCACGAGATTATATACTAGGAGGGTGAACAGAGAAAACATGGACAATAAGGAGCACTTCGTGAGCATTCATATGCGTGCTTGTCCAGAGAAAAGAGTGCTGCTTGCTAACAAAAATGCAGGATCTAAAATAAGTACTGCTGCGAAGCGAAACGCTTTGAAAAGGTAAATAGGGCACCTCACATAAATGTAGATGATGGAGATATGCCACGCTACAAAAGTTCGAATAAGAGTACGGGTGAAACAACA
Source organism: Dermacentor albipictus (assembly GCF_038994185.2). NCBI lineage: Eukaryota > Metazoa > Arthropoda > Arachnida > Ixodida > Ixodidae > Dermacentor > Dermacentor albipictus. The sequence continues at coordinate 98,962,699 of NC_091823.1, forward strand.
GAAAGAGAGAAAATAAATGGAAACAGACAACGCCGAATTTCGCCATATGGGTACATAAATGAAAAAGGTAGCTCCGAAACGAGTTTTGAAAGAAAATGGTTACTTCATCACTGCCTCTCCAAGTAACAATCCAAAGGAAAGCTAAAAAAATAATGGCTCTCCTGTGATCTAGAGTAGATGTAAGCATGAAATGGCTACGGGCATAGCGGATTGGTAGATTTGTAGCTGATATTTTATAGTAAAATTGATTGGTTTTATGTTCAATTTCATACTTCATCTAAATTACATGCTTTTTGGTTGGTGAACCTATTGACCTGATAATTTCTGATCGTATATTTTATTTTTCCCAAAGTTGTTTACGACGTCCGAAAAGCCATTGTAAGAAAAAAATCAATTTTTTTGGACCCCAACTAGCGTAAGGCTATAGGTCCACTCAATGCCTGCAAATTTCATGTTGTGAAAGAAGGAAATAATGTAATTGAATCAATCAATCAAAGTCTGCTCTTTAACAGCAGCAGAGTTGATCGAAACTAGGTTGAAATTCTTTTTAACAGCACTCGCATCTTTTTCACGAAAGTGCGCGTCGGACAAGCCGACAAAGTAACATTATTTGCCATACTATCAGAGTCTAAGATTGTCTTGCTCAAAATAGTCCACCAGAGCGTCTTAAACGGCCAGACGAGCATGGCCTTCCTGGACGCTGGGTCAAAGCTGAAACAAGTGTCATTTGGCATGAAGGGTGCACCGGTCGGGGACTCGGCGCGAGATGCTGCGAGACAGGGCCAGCTTATTCAGCATTGTGTGTGCAATAAACTTCCGTCTGTGAAAAAAAAAATCAGTCACAATTGTTACTCCAGCGCCTGTGCTGTGTACTTCTCTGTCGGTGCTGCCGCTATTTTTGCGCTGCTTTTTATTATGATGCGTATGGATCTTCGGAGTAACGGTTGCTGAACCATAGTTCCTGTTGACCGATTGTGCTTTCCATAAACTTTTTATTTTAATAGGATGCCTTCTAATATTGAATTAAGAAGATCAAGTCGCTTGAGAGAGCATTTAAAAACACATTGGGTGGCATCGTCAACTATCTAACTGAAAGGCTCCCAAAATGCTAAAGAACCAGGATCTTTATCGTGCAGCTTTCTCATTCTGAGAGAGTTCACTTAGTGAAAAAAAACTGTGTAATGCCTAGGAAAGAGAATGAGTTCATTGCTATAGATGACGCCCTTGCAAATGAAATCGAAGTCCCAAGAAAAAAGTGGCACACCTCGAGCTGTAGACAAAGATAAACGATGTTTAAATAAAGTGCCACACGATAACCTAAGGAGTAGTTTGCGCTGCCATTCTGAATGACGTTCGGCAGGCAGTTAGCTATGCCGCTTCTGTGTTCACCACGTTGCCGCAAAATCTGGTCAAAATAATGTTACCACGCCTGTCGGTTTTCTGGAGAATAAATAATTATGTTGTCAAAAAGGCGCGCACTGCGCGAATTCAGGCATCTCAGGTCGATTTCGGTGGCGAAACTGATTGGGGGATTCACTAACGACAACTTCACATTTGCAAAGCAAAATATGCTTTATAAGGCCCTTGCATTCGAAAAGGAAACAGAAGGGTCTTGGACAGAAATATGTCAAATGAAAGGATGAAAAAAAACATGGCAGCAGAGTGTGACCCATAATTGTGGAATCGGATTTGCGAACCTTCACTTGGTTTTTTTTTTTTTTTTCTCGCGTCGGCATGACATACGGTGCTCACAAAAATCATGGCTTCGCTGTCACCTACCGATGTCCTTCATATCAAACGCTAATTGCAGTTTCCAGAATACAAGGCAAGAAGCCTTCGACGCTATCATGATAGTACAAGTAGCCTTCTTACTTCTTTTCCTCGGTTATTTTCTTTGATATGCATAAATAAAAGGTCGATCTGGGAACATGATAATACCATGTTTGGACTTGCATCTTTTCACTCGGAATACTGCTTACCTTCAAGAGGTTATGATGAAGGGTCGGCTACATGCATTCCTTTTGATATCACTTATACTCGAAGGCGTGACACTTATATACCTATTATGCAGTGTGAATCAGTGTGCATTGAACTTGGTAGTTTGTTTGTGTCTATTGACTCTAAAAATATTCAGTTAGAATTCGTATACCACTCGTCATCATGTTCCTCGGTTGAAATTACGCTTCATCACGGCCACAGCTTTAACAAATTATCTTTAAAAAATAAGCACGTTCCCATATTGCGCGACATTTGTATCAATACGTTAGATATCGATAGAAGCTTTTCCGTAGACTACACAGGATGTTTTATTGGATTTGGGTGTGAACAACTCACAACATCGCCAGTAATGTTTTCTACTCGTGGAACATAAATGCTTTTAAATCCCGCGGTAACATAAACCCCACATGAAACTCAGGTGTCATTGGTGCTAACAATGGTGATCACTACCCTATTTTCGCCTTTTTGGGCTGTTGATCAAGTCCTACATTTCACGGTACATAGCGAATCTCTTCGATGCAAACCAATTTATGATGTCATGAACAACATTCATTAGCCAAAACTACATTCAATGGAAGAAGCAGATAATGCACTTGAAATGCATTGCGGGATGTTTGTGGCATCCATGTCTGAAAACACAATCAAGGTTAATTGTAAATGGCAGTACAACTCACCTGTATGTCTAAGGGTGACCAAAGGGCAGCTTGAGAGCATGCATAGAAAAGATAAATTATATTAATAAACAAAGATAAAAATTAAATAAATAAACATAATAAATTATATAAATAAACAAAGAAACACTATTCTAATCTTGCTTTGGCTATTAAGGTATAAGAACACAATACTTCAACTTGTTTACTAAAAACAAAAGATAATAGAAGCTATTCTGAAGGGGAGCATTTGAGATATGAGAACAACTTCAAATAAAGTGGCTGTTGCTCAACGGGTTCCTAAACCATACATCATGTGAAGCTGCCGTCTAGAAAGTTAATTATAAGTACCCACTACGGATCTCTAATGCTTCATTGACTTTTCTTTTACTTTAAAACCAGCAAAACACAGGCACTGAATGCTGTCTGAATGAACTTATTATAAATTTTTTTTCTGCAAGGCCAGAATATTTCGGCGGCTATTCTTGACCTTTAGCATGCCTTGCCCAACTAAGATAGCTTTCAAGTATGCCACTAAAAATGGCGGGTTATTTCACCTATGCGGCACTGGCCAACACAGTTACCGTAATCTTTAAGTCCGGAATATTTCCTTCCATCCTTTGGATCAATAAAATCATACCAAATTTTAAGAATGGTGATGAGTCGATTATTTTTGATGACCATTCCATTTATCTCTTATATACCATTAGCGAAGTATTCAAGAAACCATTTGTCAGTCACTTTAAAAGTTTCTCGACTAAGTGTGTTATTTTGAGTGAAGTAATTCTTTAATTTTACATACAAAAAACACCATTTCATTAGGGGGTATGCTGAAGGGAGGGACTCCGGAATAATTTTGATCAACCTTTGACGAATATTTAGCGTGCTGCAAATGCACTGAACATGGGCAATTTTGCATTTCACCTCTATCGAAATGTGGTCACCGTGGCCGAGATTCAATTCCACAACCTAGTGCTTAGCAGCTCAACACCAAAGCCGCTAAGCCATCATGGCGGTTTTTTTTTTAACTTCTCTCAATTTGGTTTTTCTTATGGTAGCTCGACTGACTTTGGCGGTATTCTCATTGTCGAACTACATTAGGTATTTTAGGTATTTTGATAAGAACACGTTTATTGTCAGATCTCTTTTTCATTTATCTAACGTTTTGGCATTATAATCGACCATATTTGGTTAAACATTTAGAAGCCCATGAAATAACTGGTCCTGCGCTTTAATTTTTAAGAACCTAATATCTAACGGAACACTCCCAATTTATTTATGGGTCGAGTTTTCAGACCCTAAAACATTTATTCAGAGGCTTACATCGAGCCTCAGAGTTTCACCTTGAGACTATTGTTATCCATTCTGTTATAAATGACACTTCACAATGCATTTCGCCATCGCAATACATGCAATACGTGGACGACACATCCATTTATAATTCAAATCTATGTTTACGTCGCTAATTTCCAAATTAAATTGTGCGTTATTTTTCGTTAATACTTAGCGTCGCAGCAATCACTTCATTTTAAATTCAAGCGAAACTAAATTCATGGTAAGCAAGCCTGCCGTCTTTTGTGAGAGGCTTACATTTAGTAGCCCGGCATTTTTGCCAGTGACTGTGTTTGACTTCTTGGTGTTGTTTACCTCCGTCATTAGCTTATATTTTATAAACACATTTCCCCACGTAGAGCACTGGTAAAAGTAAGACGTTTTCTATTTTCTGCTGCCACTCCTGTGGCTATATTATGAAACCATTAACAGACATATGAATTATGGCACAGCTGCTCACAGAAACACCTACCAGTTGCCACATATGACATATTCAAGAAAAACAAAAAAAAACTCTACGTAACATTTCAAACAGTAATCGTAATAATTATATTCATCTCTGATGCACGAAGTGCAAAAAACTCATAATTATTTGTTTATTTGCAATCAACTTATTTACCGTAATTTTCCGGTCACCTAAAGCACCGATAACAAACCTCATAAGATATTCATTCATTTATGGTACTTTTTTTAACGGTGTTTTCACAACTTCTTAGATAATAGTGCACAATTGTTTTTGTGTAACTTCTATATTTTCACTGTTATTCTGAGTTTCTATTTCTGATGAAATTTTAGATTTGCCGATAAAGCAACTTTATTTCAATACCACTGTTACTTCAGGCTTCCATGTGTTGCTTGAATTGATTTCCGTTTGGTTCTTTAGCTATTTCTACTACTGACTTGGTTTAATTTGTCGTGGTAGAATTTTTATTTTGCGGCTGTTTGTAATTTGCTTATATATATTGTGCGCAGGGGCCCCCACTATGGTCACCTGACCTTGGGACCCTTTTCAGCGTATTCGGTTTTTGTAATTGAATTAAATTATCGGGTTTTACATGGCAGACCCACAATTTGATTATGAGGCAAGCCATATTGGGGGACTCTGGATTAATTTTAACAACTTGGGGTTACTTAAGGGGCAACTTAATCTGAGTACACGGGAGCTCTGCATTTCAATTCATCGAAACGAGGCCTCTGTGACCATGTCTTTGTAATCATGTTTAGTTAAATAAAAATAATAAAAATCAGCTTGCGCTTCAGCATGAACCTAAAATATTTAGTACTATTTGAGTTCGCTCTTGCATGCCATGATCTCTTCTTGGGCACTGCCACAAACCGCTTTTCTAGTTGCCATGTCGCGCTCCAACAACCAGCCCTGGTCCAAGTAAGTCAAGAAAAACTTATCTCACTGAAAGCGTAGTTCCGAGTATTTAGTAAATAGACGAGCTGGTCATATTAAATTCAGCGTCCTTCTGTCCAATCACGCTAACGAGGTTTCGTCGTTTATTAAAAAGGTGAACTACAATTACTTTCAATCTTCTGTCTGCACTGGCGTAATAGACGCCACCTTGCTTGTATGTCCGCACCAGTGAATTATCGAGTACACGTTTGCTGGAAGCGAATTTGGTGGTGCCAAAACATATAATTTTAGGAGCGAGGGAGCATCCGCACCTGTAATCTATTACCTTTGAAAATACAATTGTTTATCCTTTCTAGAGAATATTACTTGCCCTAGTTTGCACTGGTGAAGTCGAATGCTGGCGCTAGTCACTTGACAGGGAAATAGGCCACTAGTTAAGGCTTAATCATACCTTGTCATTCGTATATGGTTAAAGTGTAGCGAAAACACCAGATATCATAAGATCTAGCCCGGAGCAGTTCATCCTCAGTATCTACCCAGCGGCATCACAACTGCGCATTAAGCCGACTGGACGTCAAAGCCAAATATAACAAATATACACAAATATACAGAAATATACTGAAGACAAATATGCTGAAACCATGGGCTCGACGCTCCTCAACGCTGTGGTGAAAAGGTGTACTGCTGCACTTTGTTAAAGATGTGTAGGCTATGCGGCTGTCTTTGATTGCGTGCTGAATGATTTTGTGTTTTTTCGCTCATCACTCATTTCTTTCTTTTCATTTTCTGTAAAATTTCACCACACCTAGTGTACGGTATCAAACCAGGTCCCGCCAGGTCAACGTCACTGCTTTTCCTTCCCTTGCACTCCCTATTCCTGGAGTTACAGACTGTGGCAACAAATTATACGATGATAGCGACACCAGTTTCCCCATAAAGATTTGAGTCGAAGTTAAATATCAAGCAAGTAGTATGTACTGTACGTCTGGATAAAGTCGATCGGTGCCAGGTCAACGTCAAAAAGACGCCTCAGTAACTTTACCAAAGCAAAGGAAACAAAGGGATGAATTCAATTTTCTAGGCGATCGCCTCCACATCACCAACAAAATAGGAGGGGGGGGGGAGGGTAGAGGAACAGAACTACCAAAGGCGATTACGACACGATTAGGAGGAAAGAAAAAATAACGGGTGAGTGATGATAAAGGTACATAAAAGATCTATCGGCCTGCACTAACTACTCATCTCAGTTCTTGCTGCGGATATCACGGCTTTGCGAACGCCATCCTGTGCAATACAAAAGAAACGCAGAAATCAATAAGCATGAAGAATGCACGCACACTGTATTCAACAGCAATACTAAATACGCTAGACCTTCGCAAATACCCTCGCTTTAGGAGATGGGCCTTATAACAAAGAAACGGGTTTCACCCAGGGAGGATTGCATTAGGACCACTGCTAAGGCTTTGCAATGGGTGCGCCTTAGAGGGCAAGAAAAATATAATGAGCACTTCGTGCTGCTGTGATTAGCGATCCCAAGGAGCATAATAAAGACAAAAGAATGTCGTTCAAGGATTCCGTAGGGGACCGGGGAATCGCTCTTCGAGTCTGGAGTTCCACGCTAATACATATTGGGGCTGAGGGACCCAAACGCTCAAAAACTCGAGGGTTGAAGAACTCTGTGCCATAGCCCTCGAGCTCGCGCTTGCTGTAATGGCCGCCCTTAAAAGTAAGATAGCTGCGGCAGTTGGAGCTCTACCTTTTCGTATTTCAAAGCAATGTCAGCGTATATACAGTATACAAGCATGGCAGGCACGGGGGAAAAGGAGAATAGGACACTAAGCAACGCACAACGCACACGTAAGCCCGCACGAAGTGGAAGTTTACGAATCAATGTAAACATAGCATGTAATTTGCTGCTGGTGCAATGGTCGTAATTGCTGTTAAGGTGATTTCATTGTATGAGTCTAAGACTTGAAGAAGCAGTTTGACAGAATAAAGGCAACCACGTTTTTACTTTAAAGTATAGTCGCTGTTCACTTTTTTGAATAAGTATTCATGCTTCTCAATTTTGATAATTTCTTTAGACAGGACCACAGTCAATGGAGTGCAGAACGTTATATGTTTTCTAAAAAACTATATTTACTTATTTATCGGCCTCATGCAGCTCACAATACTACACTTCTGGCAGAGCAACAGCGCTAGCAGGTATTGTAGATGGTACACAGAAATTACCTCCAAGTGCTGCAAGTCCTGAACTAAAAACAAGCACTTGAAATAACCCATTCCTGAAAAAGGCGAATAAGGTACAGAACGCTTTTTAGTGCCAGATAGAAAAAAAGTATTTTTCTGTCGTTGTGATGACAGCATTGGTAACATTTTTCACAAAGCAAGCGTAACATGCGCGAGTGCTATCACATGACATCAATGGCAATACTAAAACAAAGAAAATAATCACCCCAGGAACATTTTCTTTTCAATTCTAGTTGAGGAATGTGTAATCGGAGGCATTCAAGATTTGTAGAGAATGGCTGTATGGGCAATGTGTGCGTTCAGTATCGAAGAGTTATGTGGAGATTATGGGCTGTAGCGTAATATTTGTATTAAGACAGAATGTTTCTAATGGCAAGAATTATATATTGGAAGCAACCTAATACCATGTGGCACGTACTGAACATACTACCAGGGGCACATACCGAGTTGTACACACCCAATGGTTCCAGTGTGCATGCAGTGGCCATGCAGAGTCTCCCAGGTGGTACATACCTTTAGTCGGCACTATCACAGGGCTCGGACCACGAAAACAGCGATAGAGTGGATGATCATGAGGATCGGCCCACAAGAACAGCGAGATACTTATTATTTATTTATTCAGTACCCACAGGCGCCAAAGGGCATTACAGTGGGGGGAAAGGTTTAACAGAACAGGTATAAACTTTCACAAATTTTTTTTTTTACCCGACGTGAGAAAAACAACAAAAGTTCAACAGAACTTACAGAATTTTCAAAACACGGTAACTTATACATGGGCAAATTCAATCTAAAGGTAAAAAGAAATAGGCTAGTTGAGTCACTTCAACAGGGCAAAAAATACATCATTTGACACGACGTTGACGACACTGGCAGGTAACCTATTCCATTCCTGTATAGTTCTATAGTTCTATAGTTCGCCTACCCACCCGAAAGAGGATACACTTTGAGAAGAATGATTTTCACTATAATAGGCTCCAAAAAGTCACGAAGTATTTATCTGCACCCCGAAGAAGGGCATGTTAGGGCAACCTTGGTGCAGAAAGTCTTCAACGGACGAGAAATAAACAACGGATATATATATTTGGGTTATTTTTGCGGTTTTTGTGAATCTCACAATGAACCGCGAATGAAGACTTGGAAGCTGTGAGTCACTATGTTAAATATTCCAAGGTGTTCTCCGAACGTGTTTATCCTCTGAAAATGAACCGAACTCATATACTATATATATATATATATATATATATATATATATATATATATATATATATATATATATATATATATATATATATATATATATATATATATTTCTTTTATTTCACATTGATTCTTTCGAATATTATTCTTACTTGTCTTGTTGAAAAATCCACAACAATAGTCAAATTTTTATGTTCCGTGGCAATGTGAGTGGCAACGTCTAATTTCAATAATTATGCGATTCCAACCCAGGTAAATTGCTAGGAATTGTATTACGAATACCGCTAGAAGCGTAGGAACGGCAAACCATGCTCAAATGCGTCTGTAAGCGATGTGAAACTAACAACAATTATTTCTCAGAGCGATGCGTTGACGGGAAAGCCTTGGTAACGTTATCGTTAAACAAAGTTGAGCAGATTAAATGCCAGATTGACATGGAATAACGAGTGAAGTATGAGAGAAAATACGTTTAGCATAGTGGAAACATACGCTGCCCTAGATGTACAAAGCAATAAGAGAAGGACGCAAAATAATATAGACGTCCAGGGGAACAGGCTATGGTGTGCCAACTCCTTTGGCTGTGATTAATCCGTTAGTATTAGTTAGAAGTACGATTTTAATGCTATTAACATTCTTCGCAAACTTTATGCGCTTTCAGTGGGCTAACTTTCTACCTAGCTGTTTACCCGGCAACTTGGGTCATAGGGTAATCCATGGTAATCCAGTTTCGAACTGTTGCTGAGGGAACGAAGCTCTAAACTAACTGTCGGACCAACTTGGGTCACTGGGAATCTGTTACTACATATGTGGTACTCTTATTAAAACTATTTGACGCTAAGTTCGGTTACTGTGTGTGTACCACAGGGTAAATGCTTCCCTTCCATGGCTTCAACTTGGGCCTCTTGGCCTGTGCCACTGGGCAGGTGCCACTCTTCAATGAACCTCTTTCACGGCAGGTAGAGCCTGGGGGTATGTGCTTCTGAGTAAGTGTCGCTCTTCAATGACCAAAAAAAATATGATTTAAAATTTATCCGGTGCTGGACGGAATCTAACCGGGCTGTGACCTAGTCAAGCTGTACTGGCAAACAGCTTTTTGTCACAGTCCTTTGTTCTGTATCATTGACAAAAATGAAAATAAAGATTGATTGATTGATTGATTGATTGACTGATTGATTGATTGATTGATTGATTGATTGATTGATTGATTGATTGATTGATTGATTGATTGATTGATTGATTGATTGATTGATTGATTGATTGATTGATTGATTGATTGATTGATTGATTGATTGATTGATCGATCGATCGATCTATTGATCATGTATACTCACTAAATCCTGTATGATATCTATTCCCACAGACGCCACGCGCCGATTTCGTGGCATCGCCGCTAGATGTCGCATTGTGTTCACTGGGAAGTATGAGAGGAAAACCCAGCTGCATACAGTCCTCATAATAACGGGTCTCTCTCGGGGAAGTACTGTGTGCCACTCCTTTGTTTCAGGGATAATCGCATTAACGACGACATTCGTCGTAAGATGCGTTCTGTGAGCATTTGTTGTTTTATTCTTCTGCTGCCCCTTTCATTCATTGATAATTGCTGTCCTCATAAGTCTATGACATACGGTTAAAGCACTTGCAGAAAGTACATTGCCTATGGTTACGTCCATAGTAGAGATAAATTATACTATTCACGTCTTTGGCTTGGCTCACCCTCATATTTCGAAGAGGGGGTGGGGGGCAAGAAAGCAAGCGGTAATATCAACTCTGATAAGCACTCATACATTTATTCCGCGATGTAGTATGTCTCGTTATCTGTAGTTCGACATGTTTTTGTTTCTTTTTACATAACCACGTTGGCCGATCACGCTCGCCCTTTTTGTAGCAGATTTCTTTATTGCCTCCCCCATCCATGTTTGTCTTTCTATACTTTATTTCTTTCCCAGCTAAGATCCTGCCACGTTGTACACATTTACTGGCATAATAGCGCAAAAGCGTCCTTCTTGGCTCATTGGCTATGCGCTGCTCAGCAAGAAGTGGTGTGTTTGATCCAGGCCAACGATGGCCGCATAGCAATGTGGACGAAATGCAAACAATGTCCTGTGCTGGGCTTTACGTCCACCTCAAAGAACCTCAGGTGTTCAGCTTCCACTCTCGCACTCAAACTTGACTACGAAAGTATCCCAGTGCCATTGGTATGTAGAAACGTTTGCTTACGTTCCTGCAATTTACACATTTTCTCTCTGTAGATTATTTTGCGTACAAAATCCAAACAAGTATGCAAGTCCCGAAACGAATAACGCCGCATGAGGATATGTCTTTGAAGTGTTGACTGCTGCTCCTGACATCGCCATCGCAAATATTTTTACAAATACGGAGAATTCGGTGAAGAGAGAAAGATAGCAAAGGGGTAGGTGTGAGTGTAAACAAGCTGCACTGTTATTCCATATATACATCTTCATAAGAGAGAGGTTATCCCCGGTCGAGCGTCTGCCATTGTCTTTATGCGTTCATTCGGTGACGTTGTTTTTTAGCTGTTTTTTATAGCACAACCAAGCTCATCATATCTTCTCTCCGGTCCCCCTCAAGAACTTCGGCCGATCACACTCGCACACCAATGTGAAATACACATACAGCTAATGAAATGCTTGCTCCAGGCCGCACACGATAGGACAACATTGCTTAGGCTGGCAGCTTGAATACGCGACTCAACCAAGAGCAGTAAAAGGAAGCCAGACATACGTGGGGTGCATGGATGCCACTGCGCTCTGGCTGATTGATTTCTGAGGGACTTATACCATCCTAATTTCTCTGCTATGCGCTTCTCGAGACTTTGGTTATATTCTCAATTGCTACAGCAGTCTAAACATTGCACAGGAGAGTCATGAAATACCGTGGCTGTGTTTATCAGCGTGTTCAATTCCTTTCTGCACGGAACGGCCTAGCGGCTAGAAGCAGTGGTGTTAGAGTGCCTAGTCAAATTCGCTAGTCTGTTGGTTGTAAGGAAAACAGGTTTGGCTAACCAGCAGTGGGAAGTGCCAGTATTTTGGTGAGTGATTCATATGACCATGATACCACCGCTTTCCCGAGCGTTGAGGAGCCCACTGCTTCCAGTTGTTCTTCATCCACTGTGTACACACATGGTTGCCAGCGTAGATCCAGATGGCGCAGCAGGTTTGTTCGCGTTACCATGGTATTTTAACAAGTTGCAAGTAAAGGAAGTAGAGAAGAGATCGCTAAGCTGAATTGCAGAAATTCATGCTTCTCGTACCCTGTCATATGTATGATCCAGTTGAAGAGATAGCATAAACAATTTTCGTAAAGGAGCGTAAAGAAAAAGTCCACCAACGATTACGATACTCCCTCATGCAAAATTTGAGTTCTGCTCTATAGTTGTTTTCATTTCGTGATATATTGCGGCAAAGAAATGTGGAGAGACGTGTAACAGAGTCGACAGTCGTCGAAAATCATATCTGCGGTTCAAGCCGATATACATTTTATACATGACTCATCGAAGGTTCCAGTGTAATCGCTGCGGCCGCGTGGCTTCCTGAAAGTACTACACAACTAGCATCACGCATACACTCAGATTACAAAACAATCGCAAACCATGAAAATTGAAACAAACGCGAAAGAGGCGAAAATAAGCAAGCCAAACACGCACGAGCGAGAGCTGACACGTGCAGATACTAGTAACGAACGAGCTGTCCGGCAAAGACGAGATATGAATACGCATCGAGCGGTCAAGCGCGTCCGCATGACACCAGTTTCCCGCGCGCACGTCGGTGAAGGGGCCACCCCCATTGGTATCCGCCATTCGTAGATCACGTCTTTCATCTCCCGCTCCGCGTTCGCTCTTTCATCTTTCGCCATGCACGTTCACTCGGTTACGCCGCCGACGCTTGCCGCAGGAACTGGCTCCTAAGAGTTGCACTCTAAAATTGAGAAGGCTAACAATGATGTCGTCGTTCAAAACCACACAACAAAGCAGAGAATGAGAAGCCGCAGGTCGCACACTTCTGGCCGTCTATAAACGATGCTCGTATCTGAGTGATGTTAGTGTGTGCTTTGCTGCACCAGAAAGCTTTCAATAACGGCGCCGTGCACGTGTTCTATTCAGGGAGAAAGCCTTTCGCCAAAACCTTTATTGGAAGACTCTGATTTTTTGAAACTAAGGAGTCACGAGGGAGGGACCCTAACGCTTGTTTTTCTGCTATAAATTCCAGCATTTGCGTGTGCAACGCTGCGCCTGATTGTCAGCGCGTGTGGAACTGCTCCTAATTACAACTACAGCATCGTCTTTGCTAGTCCTTTCCGCTGCATCATTCCCTTCTCACAATGAGAAATAAATGCCAAAAGCGTCTGATTATTGCAGGAAAAAAAAATTTCTTTTGCATGCATGTGCTTCAGTTTTCTGCTTCAAATACAATAAATGAAGTCTGTGGCACTTCTACAAAAACCCTATATTCATTTTACGGCGCAGCTGTTAAGGACCGCTTTCTCCACTATCATGTCCGCGTGTAGAAAAAAATCCGGAAAATAGTGCAATGCCGGGCCGACCCGCGGCGGAGATGATGCAGGCGTTAAGCATTTGCCATACGTGGGCCGATCCCGAAGACGGTGCAGCGTTCCATCTTAACGAAAAAGTGCGCGAAAAGGACGTAAACGAGAAAAAGAGCAACTAGCAGTTTATTGCCAAAGAAACAGAGTAAGCAGCAAACTGCGCTGAAAGAAGAACAACCACCCTCTCAATCGTGAATGAGAAAACGAAAACAACATACACGTGGCAACAGCAAAGCTGGCTATCAAGAACTGATTTGCACAAACTCCCGAAGGTATGACACTTCTACCTGTGACAAAGCTATCAAGGGTTGACTGATTCATTTGTCACCCTCCAAAAACCTATAAATGGTTTCCATTATTTACCATGTTTTCTGCGCTCTATGCCTGTACAAAATCTCAGTTTTATTGAAAATGGGTTTGCACAATGTTAAGCGGCAATGAACTGCCAAATCTGAACCAGTGCCATTCTTTACATTGATCGCATGCTCCTGGATATTTATATTTAAACATCGATTTCTTTGCCCTATGTAAACCTTTCCAGAAGAGCACGGTATTTTATAAAAAAAAACTTGAATTTTACAATCCACGTACTTTTTATTATGATTGCCAGAACATCCTGCAGGTTTGTCACTCGCCACTCCATTCCTTTTCTTATTTTTTTGTGGACAGCTGGAGAAACCTGACGAAGCTTAACATCAATCTTGCACCGGCTTACCACGTTTTTTAACCCGTCTACTAGCTTATGCGCATGAGGAAATGAAACTGCATTCCTTCTACTCTTAGGAAGATCGTCAACTGTTGCTTGGTCATTTCTCTCTTTCTTGTCTACGGCTTTCTCGCACACTTTATCGTTAAGATGGAACCACACCAATTCGCCCAGCTCTCAGTTTTTATGGATAGTGCAGTGCCGGACCAACTGGCGGCGGAGGTGCAGTTCCCCATTAAGGAGCCCTCATACGCAGCTTCGCTGATCATCCTTCTTCTCAGAGTGGAAGGGCACTGAGTTTCTTTTTTTTTATTTGCTAATTAGGAGAGCAACTGAGGAGAAAAAGTATACCATCAGGATACACAATAGCAGACGACATTTCTGATCACTTTGAAAATAAACAATGTGAAAATCACGGCGTCTAAACGGAGCGCAAGTGTGGAATGTCGTGGCTGCCCGAGCGGCAAGAAGGGACACGGGCTTTGGAACTCAAGAATATCGGGTGAGTCAGCGCTCCCTTACATCAAATTTGACAAGTCCTTGTCGTCTTGGTCTGGTGCCAACCTGGCACCGCCAAAGACGTTTCGCCCGTAGTCATGGCTCAGTGATTCACCGCCATTGAAAGCCAGGGCCAGTGTGGGGCTTTCCGTCTAGCCGCGTCAGCGTCATGCAAGAACTAAGTGCCAGGAGTGTTAGTAGCCAGTGTACGCTAGAGAAAGTTTAGCGGGATGCAAGTGTGGGGAGTGTAGTTGAAATGCTGCTCTTTCGGATGCCGGTTAACTCAGCCTGTCAACGTAGTGTCTGTAGGTGGTAGTGGTTGCTGCCCAAGGTAAGTGGTGAAGAGCAGTCAAACTTAATGGCGAGGGTAAGGTGGATTCGTGTCTCAAAGGCGAGTGGTGGGTTGCGGTAAGCATCTCAAATACGAATGCGTGTTCCGGCTTATGTGAACACGATGACTGCGAGGTCATATCTTTAGGGTGGCGATTGTTTGTAGGGCAGTAATGCTCAGAACTGTGTCGTCAAGAGGCTGATAATAGAAATCAAAGTATGACACAACGAGTAGGGAAGAAAACGTCAGCATTGATGGAGCAGCTTGAACAGCTTCCTCTGACACTCTTGATAAGTGGTTACAAGTCATCAATAGAAGAACACCGAGTGAAGAACAATTACGGTAGTGGTACTGCAATCACCACCATTAAGAAATTTGTGCTATTTTGCCTCCTTCAGTAAGTGAAAAGCCAATGTCAGGCTCTCCAAATATGCGTAAGAGGAACTTTTAAGCGAAAGTTATTTCTGAGAATACCGCAGTCAGCGGGTCTTAACAACTACAGCCAGCTTTACGAACAACACTGCTTTTCTAAGACGAAAACATACAGCAACTGAACGAAATCGCAAGCGTAAAGGCGAACAACTTATGAGGTCGAATCAGAAAGTATGTGCCCTTAGTTTTTTTTTTATTAGCCGAAATAAGGTACCCAGGGGCAATTACAAATATGCGTACTATTCTACGTACCTTACACTGTTTTTCAACGTAATTCCAATTCCTGTTCAGACATATGTCCCATCGCAGCACTAAATTTGAGATGCCCCTGTCGCAGTAATCGTCCGGCTCACTGTGCCACAACCATCCGACTGCTGTCTTGGCTTCACCATTGCACGCGAATCACTATCCTACGAGGAAATTCCTCAGTGGACTGATAGCGTAGAAATCACTAGCGGCGAAGTCCGAACTGTATGGTGAGTTGTCGAGACTCTCCTAGTTGTCCGTCAGCGGCGCATGTGGCCTCCCCGAACGCTAATTGTCATGCAAACCTTCACGGCCTTTTGCGAACTCACCACACCACCACACCACCACCTCACACTTCTCAAAGCGAGACAGCATTCTACATACGATGGCTGCCTTTCCCTGTGGATTTCCATGGGCATTTGTCCTTTTCTCCATAGAAAATGAATCACACTTCGCTGCTCGTACGCGGGGACGTGTGAAGCACAACCGCCATCTTCATAAACTGACAGCAGCTCCGTGCCGCGGACCTACCTGTAGATAAGGCCGGGTCGGTTCAAGAAAGGTCCGCCGCTAAAAATGGATAGGCTGACTTCGCATTTACACCCGTAATTCGGGTAAAAAAACAATAGGGGCAAATGCTTTCTGATTAGCCCTCGTAGTTGGACAAAAGCAATAGGGAATGCACCACTGTGTGGAAAACTCCAAATCGAAACAGGGGCACAGTTCAGTCACAGTGCTTTATTAAGCCACAACAAACTGTCCCTGATTGTTAAGCGAAAAAGACGTACCCGCCACAAAATGAACCCGTGTCAACTGGCGTCGGGAAAGTAGAATTTTATTCCCGTTTAGCAAAAAGTGCAACACAGACGAGCGAATCTGGACGATTTCCTAATTTCTCTGCAAAAAGCAGAAGCGCAGAAGAAACATAACTGCTTTGTGCCCAGATTTTTACTAAGAACGCAGCTCAGAACGAGTAGAAACGATTATTAATGCTCAGCACAAACTTGAACATTTTTCTGAAGACATTCATTGCAGAAATCGTGAGCAGGACCATTTATTTTACTTGTATTTAGGAGATAGAGGCGAAATAGTAGATATTAATATGATGGAACATTCATAGCGAAGAATCTGTGGTGATGAAAAGCTAGAAAATTATGTACACGGCCGGTTGGGGAGACACGGTACATGCCGCTAGGTTAATTAAACATGCAATGCAGAAATGCGGTGAAGCTGTCTAGATCGTACATATTTGATATTATTCGAAAAATCCCACAAAAAGACAGCGTGAGGTATACACTCAGTACCTGGACACTGATTCCATGCCCACCTGTGTCCTGTGTGTTTGCGTGTCTTTGTGTTATCCGTATAACTAATTTTTTGTTCCGCTTGCTTTGGCGTTCTGTATTTTTTCGTCGCAATTAAAGTTCATCCTTAAACAGGAAGAGAAAGCATGTATCATTACGATGTTTCGTGCTGAATTCAATGAAATTGTTCTTACTTTTCCGAATTTTAGGAAGACCCCAGCTAAACGTCAACGATTGTCCGGAGTGCTGTGCCTGGCGAAAAAAGAAAACTTGGTATTTGCAACCGAATAAACAGCACGTTAAAAAACAGTGACATATATGTAGAGATGTGAGAAATCGGTGCAATGAATAAAGACTGATAGAATACATAAAAAGATATCTGAGGCACGAATTCTAGGAGATGATGCGATGGTAGTAGGCCATTCTCTTCGAATGCACTGCTTTATATTCGTCCGAGTGCAACTGTTCCATAGAGGGGGCCACATTATGATAAGGACCTTAACCGAGAAAGTGTAAGAACAGGTCTGAAGATTAATATGCAGAGGACAAAGTTAATGTTCAATAGCCTGTCAAGGGAACGAGAATTCATGATCGCCCGTCAGCGTCTATACAATATATGCTGGAGTGCGTTTATCTTGGTCAGTTACTTACAGAGGGCCCTGATCATCAGGAGGAAGTTTACGGAAGAATAAAAAGACGAAGAAATTCACCGAGCATTGCGACACTCCCTAATGCGAAATCTGAGCGCAGCTACATACATGTTTTCATTTCGCGACAGATCGGTTGGCACTGACAATCTGTCTCGTTGGGGCACGTATAGCAAACGGAGCGAAGTGTGACGCAACTGCCTCGCTAACCTGGAGATTGCGAGAACCAACGCGTGGGTGACGAGCGGGCACTATTCACGGCAGCAGCCGCAGACAGATCTTCCAGACGACGCAGGGCTTTTCTGGCGCCATCACGTAGGCATCGTCGCCGCACTACGCCTTTCTTCCCGGGCTTTCGACATAGCAACCTCCGCTTTCCTCGTCGCCCTTGTCATCCCCCACTACGCTCCGTTCGCTTTCATACTTCGATGCGCTCGTTCTCTCGGTTACGCCGCCGCGGCTGACGACGCGACACTTGCAACATTAACGGGCACCTACGAGCTGTGCGCTAAAGGTAGCTTGGAGTGTATACTGCAAGCGTCGCCAAATCCTCTCCAATTTCACTTGCCACATTCATTGAAAAGAAAAGTTCACTGTCATTGCGTTCTACCGCTGCTCACATACGGACCAGAAACTTTGAGTTAGCGAAGAACTTCGTGAACTAGGTAAAGATTGCGCTAAGACCGAAGGAACAAGAATAATTAGGCGCAGCGTTAAGCCACAGGAAGAGAGCGGTGTGAATCAGAGAGTGAACGGGTATATCCTGTATTCTAACTGATATTAGCGAGAAACAAATTAAGCTGGGCAGGCCATGTAGAATGCGTAGGGCAGATGACCAACGGATCATTAGAGTTATACAATGCGCCCGAAGGCAAGCGAAGGGCAGTCGAGGATGGCAGAAAATTAGGTGGGCTGATGAGATTAGAAGATGTGCAGGCGGAAGTTGAAATCAGCTAGAACAAGGCAGGCGTAATTGGAGATCACTGGAAGAAGCCATCGTTCTGCACTGTGTAAAAAGATTGCCTGATAGTGATTCTGATGATGATGAACACTACGATAGGTTCGAGTGTCTCCTGATAAAAACTGGGTGTAGTGCATTGGGTTCGCAGCGAACATGTATAGGAGGCCTCTCTTCAGCTGTTGAGTAACAGTGTTGTACATCCACTGGTATTATTTCAGAAGTTGAAGTTTAATTATGGGCTTTCACGCGCCAAAACCACAATCTGATTATGAGGCACTCCGTAGTTGGGGAGTCCGGAGATTTGGACCACCTTGGGTTGTTTTAATGTGCTCCTAAATCTAAGTACACGGTTGTTTTCGCATTTCGCCCCTATCGAAATGCGGCCGCCGTGGCCGGGATTCGATCCAGCGACCTCCTGTTTAGCAGCCCAACACCATAGCCACTAAGTAGCAACGGCGGGTTAATTAAGAAGTTTTGCGCAAATACTGATTTTACTCGCCCTTGTAAGCCAGCTTCCCCAATTCGTAAATAGTGAGAATGATGAAAGTGGGTGGCAAGAAATTAATCGTGTTCTCGAGAGAGAGAGAAAGAGAGGGGGGGACGAAAGGAAACAGGAAGGGAGCTTAAACAGAAAATGTGGTTTGCTACCCTATACTTGTGAGTTGAGGTGGAGGGCGTAGAAGTGTGAGTGGGATAGCAAGAGAGACAGAAATAAAGCACAGGGGCACACTCACTGCTCCTCAGAGCACAGGATAACAATTAACACTTTTCAGTGCTAAAATCGCTTGTGTAGGTTTGTGGCGCCTACTAATTGTCACAATGTATTCGTAGCTTTACGCTGTGACGATTGTAGAGGTGGGTATTCCAAAATTATTACTTCTGTCTATGTTGGGTTGTCTGTGCAAGCTAGCGTCAGCGCAATTAATTGTCAGTGCAAGCTGTATAGAGGACAGTCGCACAAAACCTGTTGAAATCTCTCTTCGCGACACAAGTCATCACGAGTAGCATTGTGAGCCATACTACTATAGAAGACGATATATTTTTGTAAGTACTACGGCTTGCCATACGCGATCAATCCTTGTGTGCCGTCTTTCACAGCTGGCAGAAAATCGTTATCAGTGTGCTAGTTATCCATGACGCTGCAGCAACTTAAAACCCACTTAACCCTGATATGGCGCCCTAACTCAAAATATGGATCAGTTATCTGATCCGGAACACCAGTTCTTTGTGTGGTACACGCCGCAGGGCTCATTTTATAAAGACCGCAGCGTCACTTTAGAATAGATGAATAAAACCGTCATTGAGGTTCCCGGCTGAGCAGACGAAGTGTAGTGTGAAGATCTGCAAGTTCCACAGCAGTGTATGTAGTCGTGTGGCACGTCTTAGAAGTGAATGTAGTGACGCTGACTGGTTAAACTACGGCTCTTAGGTATGTTCCACGTTTAAAAGGAATCAGCGTCTATATCATAAACCCTAAGGTTGGTCACTCAATTGGAATAACGCTTCCATTTTTGGCTAGTCTCCCATAGTGAGTATGAGCAACTTGTTCGCTGCACGATTACGATGTCAACAACTATAAAAACAGCGTTGCATTCTCTAATTGCGCCGTTGTATGCACGTTTCTTTTCTTTATCTCTGTGAACTCGTGACGACGTGTGCTCTGTTTAACTCCCAATACGCAAATTCACTTTAGATATACCAATTTAAGGGCGCATATCTGCGGCAAAGAATGCTCAAGAGCATAGTTCGTCAATTTAAATGCACATTCTATAAGGCTAATCATCTCTTAGCATATACCGCGTGAGAAAGTTTATTCAAATAACAGCGACAACAGCAAATAGAAATGAAACAAAAGTAAGTTTTATAAAAGTACAAGAACAAGACGAGGAGAGAAAGGCGTGAATAGTTTCAGGTACGTTATAGTGCTGCATGGCTTCAACGGGAATTCCATGTGGCGCATCATCCGAATAACTGGTTAACTCTTAAGGCCAGTTGTCCGTTCAGACAATATAAGTTGCCGTTGCTTTACACAAGAACCATCCACCAAGCGTCTTTATTTGCTACTGCATACTTCTGCGTCACCATTAATCTGCCACAGCAGTGAAACGCAAGTCAAAATCCAAGCAAAAGTCAAGTCAAGCAAAAGTCAAGTCATATACATCTAACAGTGGTAGCTTCATGGCAAAGCACGTCTGGAAGATGCGAGGGCATGTTGAAACCACGGCGCCTTCCCCCATACATCCCCTCAGACGCGCCATATATTTGCGGGACTTTCTGAGATATGAAAATTGAGCGCATGGAGTCTGAGAAATCAGCCTCAAGTTCGTAAAGTATGCAGGTCGTCAGTCCCCGAATAAGGCTGGAGCTTGCCAAATTAAAAGCTTTTGTAGAAATAAAAGGAAGAAAGCAGTGAGTAGAAATAGTGGGAGACTTAGGCACATCGTGTGGCCTTTTTTTAATCCCTTGTCACCATCGGTGGCTGTTCCCCTTACCGTCGTTCACCATCACGGTTTAGCCGCTCAATTGAATCTCCAGGGAGGTGCTTTGCGGCGCAGCTATTCCTGCCTATATAGGGTGGAGAAGAAGCCTTTCATTTAGGGCAACGACTTTGTCTCGAAATTCATTCTTAGCGACATCACTCACCCGCCAATGTTCAGTAGCAGCTACGAGCCCGGCATTACACATGTGCTTCTCGCAATATGACTTCCTTTATTCCGCAAGACTTGGTTTCCTTGGATCGAGGTTCGCTGTGTTAGCAGCGCTTGGGCGCAGCGGGAATATGGAGAGCAGAAAGAAGAAAAAGGGGCCTGGCGTCCCAAGTCTCCCGTAATGGGAAATGCGGTTGACCCCAAATAAACTTGTGCTTTTCGCGTTGGTTTCGCTTGATGAGGCCGCAAATCTCGCCAATATTGTTGGAGGCAGTGCGGCTAGAGATCAAAAGACTCGTTTATGCCGGCGGATAGCGGTAGAATAGTAAGCCAAAGGGAGATCGTGTACATGGGGGATCGTAAACTCACCCTCTATATGCGTCGGCTTCCTTTCTCTGGGTGTTTGGTTTGGAGCGACATAAACTGCGCTAGAAGATGTCTGTAAGGAGAAGGAACTATACATCACATTGGCAGCACGTGCTTAGGACTATGTTTTGGACACATGGAAATGGCGTTAACACAGACAACCAGCTTATCAACGAAATCCACTCTTTGCCCATGGAACCCTGTGGGATGCCACACAACGCTGCTTTGCAGTGGCTTCCCTGACCCTGGGGAGTAGCAGGTATTGTGGGTGCAGATTCCACTGCTGGTACAGCGCATAACACTGCTGGTGTTGTGCACCAGCAGTGTTGCTGGTGCTGGTGGTGCAGCGCACAAGAACGCCCCGCATCGCTCTTGCATCTTGTTTTGCCTTGGAACTCGCATTCTTCATTAGGGGTCGATGGCGGTTGGTCGAGAGAGTTTTATGTTCCACAGTAACATAGCTCAGCGTACAATATGCCGTAGCGCATGCACTTTACTATCCTGTAAAGGGGATGGAGAAGGAGAGTCCATACGTACTGTAGAAGACACAGCGTATCGTCATGGTGAATACGAGACAACGAACACAGAACTTAACCGTACACAAAGCCTGGGAAGAGTCAGAATAGTTTCATTATGATAGCAGAACATTTCCGCTTTTAGTCTTTGGTGACCGTTGGTTGAGGGCCGTGACAGAACAATAGACATATAGTAAGCACAAAGATAGCACAACTAGATACACTCTTAAACAAAATTAGACCTTTTGGGTCGCATTTTGCCACACACAAAAATGATCGTCATCTGTCTTGTCAGCATTACCTTTCTTTAGCTCTTTAAATACCGAAACTATTCTTCGTCGACTCCAAGGCCACCATCAGCGTCCTCTTCTTTCCACATCAGAGACTGCGACAATATATAGCTTGTGTTGCAGGTCTAAAGAAGGTAAGCTAATGGCGTTTTATAATGACAAATGGTCATGGACTATGTTATTCCAACTCAGCAGGCATGAAAGAGCACCACAAATTGTCAGGAGTGGCTTTGCAGGGCCTTTTTTTTAATTGCGACAGTTGAAGTCTGATTTTTCTTTTGTAGTAGCAGGCAAAGTTTCATTGATGTATTTGGTGAAACATTGCTCATTTGCTGTTTTCTCCAATACTGGTTTGTAACCACATCCAATGGACAGGCAATTGTCAATTTTCCAAGGTTTTACGCAGCATCGCATGCGTTCTCGATAGAAAATTTGAGAAAAAGAGAATTAGTGTTAGGTGACGTTATCAATTAGCCATACAAATAAAAGCACAGAAAGTACAAAAGAATGCTAAAGGCGTAAGAAGTAGTCCGGTTTTATGAGTAGGCGAAGGCACTCATAAAACCATTTCGCCACGCTATTTCTAAGCCTTTGCAATGTCTTCGAAGCACAGTTGCATGTTCAAATCATTTGACACGTCTAAAGAGTTGCGCAGCCTTGTTGCTATATAATGTCGATAACATGCTCAGATTACTTTATGTGGATCGTAGTTCTATGTTCAGTTTCTTCTTATTTCCAGGCTTTCAATTGGCCGAGAGAAAAAGAATTCGAAAAGAAGTGCTATTATATTTCTGCGCAGCACCATTGCGTAATTTTGCCAAAACATCATTCGTCGCTGGTTTTCTTTCTTAGAACTTCCACAGGTTACATAATGTTTCATCACAGTATACTTATTTCTCAGCCCGCCTCTGACACGCTCAAAGAGAGAGAGAGAAAGGCAAAGGAAAGACAGGGAGGTTAACCAGAGTTTATCTCCAGTTGGCTACCCTGTACTGGGGGAGGGGCACAGGGATATGATAAGTGAGTGAGAGAAAAGGATAAAAGATGAAAAAAAAAAACTACACACACACATATGTACACACGAACTGTATCTGTTTGCGCTATCACGCAGCCCGCAAAGTCATTCCTAGTGTTACGCAGTGTCACCGTACAATCCCACGTCACACAGTGTACAGACACAATTTGTCAGAAAGTCCCGTGTCTTTTAAGTACCGTAACAGCGCCTTCATAGCGGATCGCGATGATGTTCGCGTCGGCCAGTTTCCAAGGTTGTGGTTTTCTGACAGTGGGCGCTTGTCCAGTTTGTCTAGGGTGGCTGAGAGGACTGCTCTTTGCGGGTTGAAACAAGGGCACTCACAAAGAAGGTACGTGATTGTTTCATTGCACCTGCAGAAATAACAAAGTGTTCTGTTGGCCATTCCGATAAGAACGGAGCGCGCATTTGAACATGCTACTCACAGCCATAGACGGACTAGAAGGGTGCAGTTACGTCGTGGAAGCTCGGGCGGAATACGGAGCTGTAAATTAGGGTCCACGATATGAAGGCGTGCCTTTTTGAACGCGGATGAATTCTATTGAGCTAATGTCAGGTCACGCGCAGGTGCGGAAAGCTTTTTTCTCTACATCGGCTCTCGAAAGAGGAATGGCAACGCAGTTGACGCCATCATGGGCAGATTGGCCAGCTGCGTCAGCTCGATCATTACCATGTATGCCACAGTGACTAGGCAACCACTGGTATATTATATTGTGTCCTTCGTCAACTATCCGATGGTGGACTTCTCTGATCTCTGCGACGAGATTCTCATGTGATCCATGGCGCAGTACTGAGAGTACACTCTGTAGGGCTGCCTTGGATTCACAGAAGAGTGACCATGCATGGCAACACGCTCAAATGAATGGAAAAATTAGGCAAATTTTCTATTTGAAGTGATGGGATGGCTAGTGTGACACAATACAAGTTGAACCTGTCGGCAATTAGGAAGTCCCTGTCAGCAAAGACGACATCGCCTGCGTTTAAGAGACGCCTGAGTTGCCTTCTTTTGATTTCCAAAACTTACCTTCCGCTTTGAAAGGTGTGAAGGATGCATGTTATATTTACGTGCACATTTTGTTGTGTTCCATGAAGTTCAAGCGATGTCGCTGAAACTTGCGCGTCAGCAGTATTTACTGAAAGTCCTCGCACGTGCACCAACTTCTTTGTATTCTCGCAAAGAGCTTTTTTTTATTCCTGCGATGGGCGTCGGCGCTCATCGGCAGTCACCACAATGGCTAGGAAAGAGTCCCCCCCCCCCCCCCATGACCGCTATCACTGTGAAACTATGGTAGCTGTTTTGCTGTTTTCCTGACAAACTGCGCATAAAATGTACTTAGGAACACATCGCAAATACTAGCGCGAAATTCAGCTTGAAGACAGATATGCACATTAGTTACGTTCAATATTTTGTGTAGAATTTGCCCGTATCGATAAAGCTTGTTACCTGTCGGACTTCATTTCAAGCATTTGTGAAAGCATGGTTTAAAAAGAAGGAAACATTCTTCAACCTTACTTGGTAATGAAGCAAGCAAGAACGAGAGGGCCAGACACGGAGGACGTCAACTAGCTTTATATTCTCCATGCCGTGCTCGTCCATAAGTTTCTTGACCGATGCCACTAGCAGCCCTGCACGGGTCTGAGCTAGTAGGGGCACAAAGGTGGAGCGGAGGGGAGACGGTGGCCGTAAAGCAGGCATCGACTTTCTATGCTTCGCAGCACTCCTACACACACAGCAAACGTTAGCTTGCACTTTGCTGTCTACTTTCGCAGGGCTATTTCATTCCTTGAATCTATTCCCGGGGCTGACTTCTCATTTTTTCTTCTCCTATTTCTTGTGCGGTTACCAAGTAATTATGTCCGCTACGCTGCGGATCTTTCTTGTTTTGCGTTTGCCCTTTGCCCCTCTGTCGGCTAGGTCTGTAGCAGCCGTGGTCAAAGCAGGGAACGACGGCTATCTTCAAGGCCCGCTGACCCCTCCATCTGGTGTCGCGGAAGTACGCGGAGCTATTAAGGTTCCAAGTCCGACAGGGGCTCTTGTCGATACCATAAATACGTTAGCGCCACCCTATCCTGCTGCACCTCGCTCTTCATATTTTTCGCTTTATATCATGGGCCGAAGTGATCTGCTTGGAACACGGTGGCGTAGTGCCTTTGCACGAAGCAGAAAATTACCTGCTTGTCCTATACCACAGGAGCTATCGGGTGCCTCGAATAGAAGCCTGAGTATGGCCGTGTTGGCGCTGGTAAGGACTGCGAAAATGTCGAGAGCTAATCGAAAGTAGAGAAATGCCTTTTTTTTTTTGCGTAGCAGAAGGAAAGTTCGTTGCTCCCGCTAGCACATATTATTGTAAAGGATGATGTATGGCCCGAAGACAAGGCCAAGCGCATATGACGTCCACGTGAAGTAATCGATTTCTGTGCTGCCTGATTTTCTTCCTCTTTCGTGCGGTCGTTTGCACGCTTTCATACAACACTACGACTACCACAACTACTACTGCCACTACTTTCTACAACTATCACCTACAATACTAACAACTCCTGGGTAATAATATTACTGATAACATTCATACTAATATTATCAGTTGTGATCATATGTTAATTTAATCGCAGAAAATTTCCTTCGAGGTCAAAGATTGTGGCTACTCAGTGTCTTAAGTGCTCTAGGCGGCTTGCTAATGCCCAAGCTAACCTATCAAAAAAAGGAAGACACTCAGGCGAAATTTTTCGAGCTAAACTTGCATTGGCGCACAAGGGTCGGTGGCGATATGGTCATGCCAAAACCCAGTGGCTCCCAGAGCAGAGCAGCTGCGGGAAAGGGCGGTTTGGTGAGATTACCGCTGCGCCGGAGCGTGAGTCATTATCAAGAATTCCAGCTGCACAGGCGCGCGCTCATGCCACGCACCAATCAGAGGCGCTTCGCTTCAGCCGGGGAGGGAAAGGGCAGGAAAGGGTTTCGCGCGCTCTGCCCGCCGGCTTTGTTTTCGTGCACTTCACTCTCGGAAAAGGGATGGGACTGCCACTCGTTGTTTGTTCCCCTGAGGAAAGAGCAGCGTTCGACGAGCGGTGGCAAAAACTCGCCCGTGAAAGGGCTCGTCGTTGGTGCCCCGATTCAGCTGTTAAAGCCACCCGAGCACAGGCAATCCGACAGCAACGCGAAAAAGGTCCCGAGCTGAGGGAACGGAAGGCCGAAGCAATCCGGCGCCGTTACTTGTACCTAACCATGACGAAGGTCAGGTACACGCAGGACAAGCTTCGCTTACCCCAATTTTCCAGTAGGGGAAGGGCTGGTCATTTTTTTGTCTAACTGTCCTTCACACTTTCGAATGCACAGGTGTCGTCATGTCAGGAAGGTATCTCCGGGTCCCATAAATTCATATTTTAGCATTTAGCATATCGTATTTAAAGGAAAATCACTTTGGACGCTGCGGAATCAGTTTACGTCGTAAGCGTGGAATCTTGATAAGACAAGTTATTGCTTAACACAAATATTGCCGGGACAAGGTGTCGGTCCAATGACCAAATTTTATTGCTCGTTCTTAAAACCATCAGCGTCGCCAAATGGCATCATCTCCTAAAAATGTCATTACAAAAGTCATTTGCTATATACGCAAGAGTGTACGATTTTCATAATATTGGCTTAACAGTCAAGGAGTGTTAGGTGTTTTCACGTTCAAAAAAGCATTTCCAGATGAATTTCTACTTCAGTACCAAACTATATGCACAAACGAGCTACATAAGGAATTTCATTGGTCTAAGTCGCAAGTACCAGCGGGTAGAACGCAATAAATGAGCTCGTTCGTTTGCTAGTTGTCCCGCAACATCCAGGAACTTCATGAAGGGGACATTGCTCTGGTGCGCCAAAGGTGTTAGAGCCGAACTTGTAAAACAAAACTTAAATCCGCTCAAGGAATAGAAAAAACAACAACAACAGACTTCCCTATAATATTTATCACACTAACACACTAAATATGTCGCTGTACCGATATGCCAGTCGCAAACGCAAGCACTATCGAACGTTTGTACCCAACACCACATTGCATAAATACCAGCAGAACCAGCGTGACGGTAATCTGGCAAATATACACGCACTACATACAACTTCATTTCTGAGATGGCTCAGGAGCCGCTCCTTCTCCACACAATTTATCTTATTCTGGCATCCTACCATCTATTTCATAAATGTTGGAGAACTGGACATCTCCAAGCAAAAATATAGGGCCTATGCAAGGGCCACTGCTGGTGCCCACATAAAACACGTTAGGGTGGGACATACAACTGAATATAACACGAAGGCCAGAGTCTCAGCTGGATTAGGACAGCGACAGCTCGGACTTGGTATAGTACACAGATAAAATAAATCAGCCTGTCTGTGAAGCTTTTCAAAGCAGGTTATTGTTCAGCGTATGGAGTGTCCGAGTGATTGATTGGGTAGGTGCGATGCTGTGAGACTATCGTAGTAACCAATTTACCAACTCTAATTACAAGGAGACTTGGGGAAACGGTCACGCCTCTTAATCAACATAGTAAAATTTTGAGCTACACGCTCGGTAAATTACCCTTAATGCTAATTAATTTTTTTATCCACCGTTTAAAACAGAGGGTGCGCTAACTCATTCAAAAAGAACGCGAGTTGCTTACGTACAAGGAAAACAAATGTAGACAGACGTTCATTAACGAATCAATACAACGGCAACGCGCGCTTCCTAATGCAAATCACGCTGCCTAGCAACATCGCTTGGCATGATTAATTCTCTCTTAATGCAACCAAACGAGAAAACACAAGCAAGAATGTAATGTTCAAGTTACATCAACGAGCATTCGAGCTCTCAGCATCTCATGGCAGCTAAAGAAATAAAACGAACTGCCGCCGGCAACAACCACTTAAATCCTATTAATGCATTTTTTTCTTATCATCCTTGCACTTACGTTAATTGATATCTGGGTTCCGGTTCAGGCACGCGAACTCGGCTGTACACTTGCTTAATGTTTGTTGTGGATAGTGGTTTACGCGAAATGTCTTCTGTACTACAAGATAATTATGTCGACGGAAGCAGAGGAAGGGTGGGGGGGGTTGTGCATGTTTCTGAACGCGAAGCGTGCATTTCAATACCATCCATGTTTATTTTTTCTTTGTTTGCTCGAGCCGATGAAATCAGCGCGAGCTACTAACATGAACAATGAACTTACGGTGTCATGCATGGCCACCCGTACATCAAAAGCCTGTTCCTATGTTCAATCGCTATGTTCTTAACAGACATTTTAGGTATACTGTTTTTAAGTGCACTGCAGGAATTGCAGTCAAGGCGTAACAAGGCGTTTCTTGTCCTCTGCCGTATATATATATACAATATATATATATATATATATATATATATATATATATATATATATATATATTCATGAAACACCATTGGCGTGGAAGAGGACTGATGACTGGGAACATGTGCCGCAAGCCTGTTGCGAAATGAATAGTTTTCTACCTCTTTAATATCTAGTCCGGCAAAGATGCCGGGAAAGGCGAAGCTGGCTCGCTGCCTAAAGGCAGCATAACATATTTGCTTTCCAGCAACATTTTACGCCCCGCATTCGACGTCTAATTACTTCCTTATTGGTTAGCGCCTCGCTCAATTAGAAGTCAAGCCCCTTAATTATACCCCCTGCACGACAGCACACTCGAAGCCTTTATTATTCAACTTCTTTTTCTTGCATTAATTGGACCGCGCGGGACAATCATGTAAGAGACAACTTTGTTTTGTTCCTCTAACAAACCTACCATTTTATATTTAATTACTCAAGCTCTCCGCTCAGTCGCAATCAATCCGCTCACGAACAACTGCTATTTTTAGGATTAAGAAATCAATTAGCCTGTCAAATCCAAGCTGTGCGAGCCTGGTTCGGTCCCCAAATCTTTCCTGCAATGCGATTCGTAATTTGAGATTTACATCTGTGTACGTGCGCAAGGGACAGAAAGTTGTAGCCTGCATCAGGAAATCACCTCACACAGGTGTAGCGCAATCCCAGTGCATTTCGTTCTGATTTGCCGCTAGATTGCCACTGAATGGCTTCTATTTCAGCATTATGGGGCTACGGGCATCGTAAAGCGTTGAACGTAATCTATTAATCTCAGTTAAAGAAAGCCTCTCAACAAATAAGCGGTATAATAAGAAGTCGCTGATATTTTGCCATTGCATGGACAGAATGCGTTTGAACTAATATATAGCAGTGTCGCTGTTGAACATGCAGACGTCCTCAACAGATCGTCAATGTGAGCTGTAGCATAACCTAGCGCCAACCATCGAAGGTGATGCCTGGACAGTACTTCGTGCATGCCATACGCCTATCATCCCACAAAGTTTGCGTTTGTGAACAATAATTCCTTGAGCTGTCTGCAGGTTGCCAACGTTTTGCGAAGGTAGCAAATGGCTCAAGATTTGCGAAAGAGGTCGCGAATGTTTTTTTCCACACAGTTCGAAGAAGTTGTTCAACTTTTTTCATGAAATAACCGTTCTGTTTTTATGCTACGCAGCAACATCTCCTTCATTTGTCTTGACCACGCCATTCCTATTCCCTAAATCTTTCCGGCATGCTGGGCCCTGCAACGACCTGCGGCGGGAGACCACCACGTGTTTCTCCGTAATATTGAAATCAATAAGCTTCCGACTTCAACGTTCGCTTTGTTAGTTTCATTGGGAAGACCTAAATGCGTTTTCATTGTTTCCTTCTCACCGATTCATTCAGTATTGGGCATCATTGAACCATACGCTGGTGATGTAATCATTATTCGACAAATCGAAGTTCAGAATATCCGCAAGAAGAAACTCGTTAATGGAAAAGGAACTGGCAATCATATGTGCGTAAACAGCGACGGTATCCAGATGGCCTCCATGGTCAGGTCCACGGTCAGGAAGGCGCAGTGAGAAGTGTTTGAACTGAACGGACAGGGAAGAGTCATGCCAGGTAGAAGCAGTAGAATAGAACCCCAGCTTTCAATTAGGGAAGTTATCCGATGAACACAGACAGCCCAAGTTTTGCGAGAATCGTAAGTATCTATAGTATTTCAGGTGTGTATCCCTCCTCGCTTAAGCGCGGTTTACTCAAGCGAGTTCCAACGCACTTTCACAGTGCTTCCTCAAAGTGCCTTTCACAAACGTTCACAAAAAGTCTAAACTTTGATTTGAGAACCTCTGGCATCGTTTCTAACCAAGGAGAGACAGAGTCAAGAAAAAAAAACATTAGAAAATAAAATTATGTTTAAATTTAAAAAAAAACACTGGTTAAATGAGGCAGCTCACCTGTTTGGAAAGTCATTCTTCTTTTTTTGCTTCAAAACGTCACTGTGTTGTTTGGAGTGCTACTATTACTACTAGGCCAATTTATTACTAGGCCTCAAGGCAGTGCTCCCTTGGGGACGCCTAGAGAAAGGCAAGTGAAGTGGCTGACCAAACGGCAAACGTAGCTTGTGAATAGCGATAGCACCGGAAGACGCGGCTCAACAAGTATATAGCGCAACTCAAACTCGTGTAGGCGGACTTCCTTTGGCGTCGTCTTTCTTGCGTATTATGAGTGTGTGGCCGATAAAGGACATTTGTTGTCCCGTAGAGAAGCAAACGAGGACCACGAGGGCGGTGAGAGAAGATGGCAGTCATTTGTCATTGTCAGCTGCTCGAGCGCCGTATCATGCCTAGTGGCGAGAAAAAAGAACGCTGCTTGGTTGACTGTCGCAGGACTATCAGAAAGAAAGTTTTTATATTATGTAATGTTCAAACATGGTAATAAAGAACACCCAGCCAGGGAAGCTAGTTGCGCTTTAAGAACTTTTAGTACGTTATCGAAAAAAAGTAATGTTCCTAGACGTCATAACAACAAAACTGAGGAAAGTCTCACTATTCTTTCCATCACCAATGGCGAGTTGCCTTTCGGATGCAGCTACACAATTGTTCACCTATGCAATACATTCATGACAGAAGCTTGCGCGTTGCGTGCGACCAAAATCATAATACATCTCACCAATAAGGTGAGGATAATTTAAAGCTAAACTCGGAGATGTTTCGTAACAAGCCGAAACACATAGCACTAAGTGGAAAAACAGTAATATGCGTGGCAGCTTTTGATATATCTACACTGATGAATGTCGTTCAAAAATATTTCGTTCAAAACAATTCACAGAAAAATGTTAACTATTACCAAAATACGCCAAGATGCTTAACGGGGTATTTAGTTTTCTTGTCGGATGGTGTGTTCGCGGACATTGATTGTGGAAGTGAACGAAAAATTAAAAAGAGAAACATTATTTACGCCCAAACTAGAACTGAAGCTGGAGGTTGCGATTTTTTACACTGCGGAATAAGGCCAAGAAGAACAAATAAGGGCATTCGGGTTAAGTTGGAAACCTTCTCTGGAGATTTTTATCCTCCACTTGCAGATAAACCATGCTAATTTACCGATGCAAAGAAGGCTGTTGTCATTTAAAATGTGGCAGCAGCGTTACTGCGCTTCTCAACCTATCGCCTGTCTGCACGTAGCTGTATTACTAACATGTACACTCTTGAGCGGTTAAAATTGCTGAGCGTCCGAAAATCGTTGCAATAGCAATAGCATCCTTTCAGCTATTGCAAATGCAATAGCTGAAAGGATGAAGTATTCCTAGATGGGATGTCACTTTTGATCACACTGATTTGTAAAGTGAAGTATGCGTAATAGAAATGTCCTATTGGCTTATAATCTATTTCTTCATTGATGAACTTCCAGAATTCTACTTTTACGGGCACTAACTGTGGCGGGGTAACAACACACGTGCTTTTAAAAAGTATTTAGGCACAAGGCCGTCGTCAAGTTTTTGTGAAAAGGGAATGGATGCTGTTTTCCTCTAATTATGCTTAGAATATGCAATTGAACATTAACTGATTCAAACTGGTTTGAACCGAATATTTTTGCCTCCATAGCAGGGCCAAACAAAACCGTTTTTGATAAAGTGGAACGATAACTGAGAAAAAAATTTTTCCTATTGATAACCTCATCGCAAACAGGGGCAACGCAATTTTCATAATAGCCGTATTCTTTCATTTGGGAGGCTTTTTTTTTTAACTGACTCTGCAGCAGACCCGTTGGTGCTACCAGAGACCTTTCTTGCAAATGATGTTGCTGTATGGTCCCTTAAAATTACTATAAAAGAAACTTTTGTTTTAAGTCGTTTTGTTTATTTTAGCATAAATAAACAAAGAAAATAGTGGTATTTTCATTTCTGATAGTGCTATATGGTTAACACACTTGTGACCTTGAGGGGCAATGCAGCACAGCTCCTTATAAACTATCCCTCGCCTACTGTGTGTTGCGGGAATAATAATCTTTGTCTGGCTAAATGTAGGGTTACTCCGATACTTCTTAAAGGGCGCGGCTTAACTCATACTTCATACTTGACACTGAGCACAATCCTCAAGGCGGGCGTTCGAACACCAGCCTGTAAGCCAGATGTCCGTGCTACCAGAGGAGTAAGGCATGCGATAGGCGGCACCTGTGCTTCAGCTAACGCGTATATTCCTATGCACTACCCAGCATTCACGCCTACTTGCGGCTGTGAGCTTCTCAGCGTTCTTCCGACGATTGTAAAATGATCGCTATCCGGCGCACGCAAAGTCATTCTTCCAAAGTTTATTTCTCTTAGTTATTTTGTCTTGCCTTGCCACGCGCCCTAGGGATCGGCATTTCAGCACACATAGCCTCATTGCTAAAGAGACTCATTGCTAAAGCTGACACACGTATTGGTTGCACAATCTGTATAAATAGAGAAGATAGAAAGAAACAGAGAGATACGCGACGTTCTACACTGTTAGACTGCCCATGCCTGAAACTGAGACTCAGTAAGACTTCGGACGACACACTTCGGAAGACTTCGAACGGTATCTGTTCGGACGGCAGACTTCGGGAGGTAAGAACATCTTGAAGGGACAGCGCAAGACAACAAAGACAGAAGGCAGAAAACACACACGACAGCGCCGATCTCGCAACCATGTTAGAAGGCGTACGCAAACTTAAGTACTACAACCTATACCCACGTGCTCTTCCGTCGACGGCGTCATTATTAGTGCATGGGCAAACCGGAAAACCCTGTAATCTAACGTTACACTATGAAGCAGTTTAAAAAAGCACATTCACTGTCATGCAAATTTAATGAAGGCATGCTTACACAACACCATCCTTCTTTTCCTTGTATGGTAGGCCTCAGTAATCTCCCTCCTAGCCTGATTGCTATGTGCGGAAAGAATTGAAGTTCCATCAAGTTCGTTCACCATTATTTCTCTTGCGATTCCAAGGATAGCAAGAAAGTAAAGGATGTAAAGATGTAGCCATGCAACTATGTGCATGGACCTATAATGAGACGACGAAGGCCTCGTGCCTGAGGCAAAGTGCTCAGCGTGTAGTGGGGGAATGAGAAAATCAAAAAAATTATGACGAAGAACATTTTTTCTCTGCCGTCATATATTCCGCCTTATCGTTTTCGAATATTCTCTCATGTGCAGCCGCAGTCATTTTGAGTATAGGATATATATTAATTGTTATCCATGTTGTGAAACCTCCACATCTCAATCCCCGCACTGCACGATACTTTTCCTTGTTCGTCTCCTTCATTGGCTGAATAAATGCCACTTCATCTTGGCGTATTTTTTTTTTGTTATTCCTGTTTGAGGTAACTACATTTTCATATCTCTAATTGCTTTCGATTTTTGATATTGCTTTGGACACTGCTCTTTCACAGCTCTCTCTCTCTCTCTCTCTCCTTGAGCTCAAGACGCAATAAAAGATACTTATGTTAGCGTGTTGTGTCAAAGGCTGACGCTAAAATATAAAGCGCGAGTGACCAAAAATAAGCCGGGGGTGAAACAGCGTGAATTAGAAGTGATGTTTTATTTGTACAAAAATATTAATTTTAAAACGGATTATGAAATGAAGGGGGAAGTGACAGGGCAGGAAAGTACAACGCCACACTTAAAACCAACGACTCATTGTATATGGTGCACCTTGCGAGCCGAAGAGACCTGCGAGTTCAATTAAACATCACCCCTTTGCCTAAAGTGACAAGCACTGACAGTAAACGAGGAGAAAGGGCGTTAACCGAGGGGCCCGATTTTTATTAGTCATATCATAAGAAGCCAAAAAACGCTGACACCAAGGACAACATAGGGGAAATTACTTGTGCTTAATAAATGAAATGAAGAAACGATAAATTAATGGAAATTAAAGTGGATGAAAAAACAACTTGCCGTAGGTGGGAACCGAACCCACAACCTTCGCATTTCGCGGAGGTTGTGGGTTCGGTATTCATAAACACTGACAGCAGTAGCAAGACTGGTGTTCAATGAAATATAAGACGAAGTGCGCCTCTTTCAGTGCCCATTTCAGCAAATACTTGCAGCGACATGCAACCAACCTCTACACTGCAACGTTTGTTTCAAAGAAGGAGGCAATATGAATGTTTGCGAGATAGCGCTTATCAGTCTTCCGTCATTTAGAACATGTTGATTATTGATGTTGATTTCTTTATTGTCCTATTGTCTGCATTGCTTCTTGTCTAAAGTTTTGGTCTTCTTGTCTATTTCCTCAGAGGACTTTGAACTTCGCGTAAGCTTCATTCTTTATTGTATATTTTTTGTGCAAAATGTTCTTATGATTTGTGTAATTATATGTTGTCTATAGCATGTAATATGTTGAAGTTCTCCTTTACGTATTCCCCTTCTTCGGGCCGATAAGTCATTTCGAATAAATAAATAAGTGAATAAATAACGACCTGTTTGTTTGCATTCTATTCCTGTTATTCATTGTTGATTCTAGCCTTTCAAAATTTGCATCTATAGTTTGGCAATCAAGAAAAGGATGTTCAGTATCGCCGCCCCCACTTTTCACACTTTGCATCGGTGCGTTTGATTTTTGAAGCACTTATCACGTCATCACGTGATACGTCATCACGATGTCACGTCAAAGAACGTGATATAGCAGTGGGTGAACTAAAGTGATAGGTGACGTGGACAATGATCACATGCTTCGCAACTGAAGCTACTGGCTATGTAAACTTTGATAAGAGATGAACATGACCTTTAGTCTACCGGTAGAGGAGTCGTAATAGTAAGTGACCTTAGTTCGCAGGGACCAACGCAAGCGCTCTATAGTGATACCAAATGAACGCACCTCCTACATGTATAAGCTAGGGCAGGGAAACTCCGTAAGCTTTGCATTAGCCGGGTGAAATCGCTTCGCAATTACGCCAGGCTAAAGTCCCTCGATAA
The DNA here is from genome assembly GCF_038994185.2 of Dermacentor albipictus. NCBI lineage: Eukaryota > Metazoa > Arthropoda > Arachnida > Ixodida > Ixodidae > Dermacentor > Dermacentor albipictus. The sequence goes on from NC_091823.1 coordinate 98,998,304, forward strand.
CTTGAAAGTACCGCCACTCTTTGAACTCCTCCTTGCCCCTTGCGCGTCCTCTTTGTGGGAACCAGTTCTGCGCCAGTCTTTCTGCACGACGATTAGTTTCCTTGCCGTTGCCCTTGAAAACACGCGGATCTTGTGTGTGTGTGTGTGTGTGTGTGTGTGTGTTTGTGTGTGTGTGCGTGTGCGTGTGTGTGCGTGTGTGTGTGTGTGTGTGTGTGTGTGTGTGTGTGTGTGTGTGTGTGTGTCTGTGTGAGAGTGTGTGTGTGTGTGTGTGTTTCATTTTCGTAGGCGCCACTTTGATTCTTAGCTCGGTGTTGGGCTAGCGCTATGCCATGCTCTAGCGTATTGTCAGGATTGGGGGCTCAATCCCATCGTCCGTGGTCCTTTGCCAAGATTGGAGTAGGGCATGAATTCGAAGGTAGCTGGCCCATGCCGTCGTCCAACTTATTTACGCTGAGATCGTTGATGAAGTGAAGAACTGCTTCTCATCGAGAACGAGGAAAAGGGGTTTATTTACAGAAATTAACTCAGTCTAACATGACTGCTTGAGAAAAAGAGTATCAGTCCAACATGACTGCATGAGAGAAGTGACTCAGTCTAACATGGCTGCTCAAGAGAAGTGCCCTCAGCATTCGCACAACCACAGTTTTTATACACTCGATGCGCCGGTCCTACGACGCGGCGACTGTTCGTTTACTCATCACCAACTCGCCGCTGCTCTGCAGACCAGTTTACGTACACAAAGGCAACCGCGCTCTGTACACAGAGGCAACCGCGCGGGGTGCCGTTCCGGGAAACTATCGGCGCCGATCGAGGGTCGCTCGTTGTTCCGTGCTAGGCCGAAGCGTGAGACGCTCCAAAATACGTCGTCCCCACGGCAGCTTGTCCATGCGTGTCAAATCAGCTCCGCGTTGGGGAACTCCGGAATCATTGTTCACACACCGAACTAGTTCCGTCACAATGTCGAAGGGGCTGGAGTAAGGCGGCGGATTCCAGCGCAAAGGCCGCTTCTTTGAACGCCTCCCAGCTGCAGCGACGGAGAGGGAGAGGTGCGCGTCGTGTCGCCCTGTCGTAACTGTGTGGTAATCTTCTTTCACAGCTCGCCATTCTTGACAGCGCCTCCAGGGCCCGGAAAGTCTCGACTGTCTAGCGCTGACAACCGCTAGGCAGGAAGAGAACGGCTGCTGGTCAGGGGGGGATTGATGTCTTGGCTCGCAGCGACCACTTGTGCATTGATGTCACCGCCCCAAAACATCCAACAAGGACAGGCAACTGCAAAATGAATCCCACAACACGGCTCTGCGCCGAGATGACGCGCATTGGCTCTCACTTTAGACTCGCTAGGCTTCAAAAAAAAACAACAACAACATAAGTGCAGAAACAAAAAAAGATGCTACATTTCACTATGCCAATTTCTGAAGCAAATTCCTGCTGACAAATTCAGCAATTAATGGAGGGAATTCTGCTGAATGAGAGGGGATTTTCTTCGCCTAAAGAAAAGCTAACACTAGTAACCCCAAAATTTAGGCGGGACCCTCAAACGCAGAATTCAAATTAGCCTGCTCAAACCATCCGCATTGCTATGCAACTTTCCCTTCTTATATCTAACGGAGAAGTTGTACTCTTGGAGAGTGAGGCTCCATCGGAGCAAGCGGCCGTTTTTGTGTGACATTTGATTGAGCCACGTCAGAGGACAGTGGTCGGTCTCGAAGATGAACTTCGCTCCGTACAAGTAACACGACCACTTCTGGGCGGCCCAAACAAAACAAGCGCATTCCTTCTCTGAAGCGCTGTAGCCTTCCTCTCTTACATTTAGTTTACGGCTGGCGTAGAGGATAGGATGCTCCTCGTTATCGTCGCCGACCTGACTAAGTACCACGCCCATACCTCTGTCGCTTGCGTCGCATTGAACTATGAATTCCTTTGTGTAGTCTGGCGCGCGAAGCACAGGGCGAGAAACCAATAGCGTTTTGAAAATTTGGAAAGCGTTCTCTTTGTCCTTATCCCAGTGTACGTTACTCGGTGCTCCCTTTCGGAGGGCGTCTGTTAATGGACTTGCCAATTGCGAGTAATTCGGAATGTACCGTTGATAGTACCCCACAAGTCCCAAAAATGAACGAAGGTCCGTTTTCGGGCGCGGCTGAGAAAATTCTTCAATCGTAGCTATTTTCAGCTCAGCCGGCCGTCTCATGTCCTGACCGACAACATGGCCCAGATAAGTAACCTGCGAACAACCAAACCTACACTTTTCTGCTTTCATCGTTAAGTCGACTTTAAACGTACGAAGCCTCGCATCCTTCTCGTAATAGACTTTGGCGTTGTTTTGAGCTATTGCCATGTTCTTTCCGACTAGTTCTTGGGTTGCGCTTAGCCGTTCCAGTAAATTTAGCACGTATTCAAGCACGGTTGGACTCTCCCCTCTTTCCTCCCACATCTCTCTTAACATTCTCAGTGGAGACCGGAGTGTCCTCCCATACACTAGTTCTGCTGGTGAGAACCCTGTCGCCTCATGTGGAACCGTTCGCAAAGCAAACAAAGTTGCCGGCAGACAGTTTTCCCAGTCCTCCTTGTGCTCGTAACATAGCGCACGCAAAACTCGCTTAAGCACCGAATGCCACCTCTCTACACTGTTTGACTGAGGGTGATAGACAGAACTGTGTATTAACTTTACCCCGCACTTTTGCAAGAATGTGGAAGTCAGTGCGCTCGTGAATACTGACCCTTGATTTGCCTGAATTTCGGCTGGAAACCCAACTCGTGCAAACACTGTCAAAAGCGCGTCTACTACTTCGGTGGAGCTGAGCTCTTTCAAAGGGATTGCTTCTGGAAACTTGGTAGCCGGACACAGCATGGTAAACAAGTACCTGTAGCCTGATTTTGTTTTTGGAAGAGGCCCTACCGTGTCTATTACCAGTCGTCTGAAAGGCTCTGTTATTAAGGGCACTACCTTCAGTGGAGCTTTCCAAGTCTCTCCTGGTTTACCAGAACGCTGGCAGGCGTCGCATGATCTTACAAAGTTTTCTACATCTTTGAAACAGCCAGGCCAGTAGTATTCCATAAGCAATCTTTCCTTTGATTTGTTTATGCCTAGGTGGCCGGACCACCCATTTCCATGACAAAGACTCAAAAGGTCCTCCCGATACTTAGTAGGTATGACTAAATGATCTAAAATCCTACCCTTTCGATCTCTGTAATGCCGATACAACAATCCTCCTCTCTCATGTATTGTTACGTTGCGCCTAGCAATGCCTTCTTTAGCGGTGTCATGTAATTTTGCTAAGCTCTCATCATTCTTTTGCTCAGCTGCCAGTGACTCTCTATCCACGCGTAAGAGTTGATCAAAGTTCTTTGAGGCCGGTGATAATAACGACCCTGTCTCGCTTGTGAGCGCGTCTGCTTGCTCTTCCTGCAGGCTAGAACTCTGACACTCTAGTGCTACGCTCTCATTGAGCTGGTCAACTGGCAGGCTCTCCTCAACTGTTCTTTTGTCCCTCGGGCCTAGCTCGGATTCGGGTATTGAAGCTATCCCCTTTTCTGCTTCAGCTGGAGGAGCTTGAGCATTTTCAGCCGAAAGCGCCGCGATCTTACGAGCTTGGCCTCGGGTCAATGCCTGTACTATGCCCTCTCCCAGTTTGAGCCCTCTGTCACGCAGTAACTGATTCGAGCGATTCGAAAAGATGTAGGGATACTGCAGTGACAAAAATTTGGAAACTGCAGCCTCAGTCTCTAGTTCCCCGAATGGTCCACTGATTTTGACTTTGGCCATGGGCAGACACACGCTGTGTTCTTCTACAACCTGTTTTATCCATGCTACTTCTCCGGTGAAGTCATCTACCATCACGTAAGACGGATGGACAATGTCCAGCGTGGCGGCACTGTCTCTTAGTACTCGGCATGGTTTTCCATTAACTTGCAGGTCGTGGAGATATGGACTTAAAAGTTCCATATTCTCATCTTTTTCCTCCACGTAGGAAAAAACTACGCTAGACTTCTCGCAGTTTACAGCTATATGTCCCAGTTTGTGGCATTTGTAACAGCGAATTGGTCTAACAGATTCGAATTTTCTTTTCTGTTCCTTTTGTGCGGTTTCTCCGTTAAGTTTCTCCTCGCTCTTTTCTGCGGGCTTTTCCGCCATGTCTACAGGCTCGGATCGTCTAGTTTGCGCACCCTTTTTGAACGGAAATGGTTTCCGCGGTCCATTTCGACCGTCCCAGTTTCCCTCCTCGGCGTTCAACTTTCTACGGGTTGCGTACTCTTCGGCTAATTCAGCCGCCCTTTCCACAGTGTTTACATTACCTCTGTCTTGCACCCACAGTTTCACAGCTTGGGGGATGGTTTTGTAAAACTGCTCTAGACACATGCATTCAATGATCATGTCTCTGCTGTCGTACGCTTCCGCGCTTTTAAGCCACTCGACTAGGTTGGCCTTTAAGCTATATGCAAACTCCGGATAGCCCTCGCTATCTTTCTTGCCTGTGCTCCTAAACCTTTGCCGAAAAGCTTCGGCTGAAAGGCGGTATTTCTTCAGGAGACTAGCCTTAACTTTTGCATAATCATATGCATCCTGCACACTCAGTCTGGCGATTACTTCCGCCGCCTCACACGGCAACATAGACAGCAACCGCTGTGGCCATGTACTCGGGCCGAAGTTCATCTTGTCGCAAGACCTTTCAAAATTGCTTAGGAACAAGCCTATGTCGGTCCCGACCTCAAATGGCTTTAATAGCCTGTCCATGCGGTACGATTCTGCCTCACTTGATCGACCCAGAGCGCCTTCACTTCCTTGAGGCAACTCCAAACGTTTGCTGTCAAGTTCAAGTTGCATTTTCCTTAACTGAAACTCGCGATCTTTATCGCGTTCCTCTCTCTCTCGTTTTTCTCTGTCCCGTTCTTCTCTTTCTTTTTCCCGTTTCTCTCTCTTTTTGAGAAGTTCCAATCCCATTTCAATATCTTGCTCACTGGCCTGATTGGAAATTAGCTCCAATAATTCCGATTTGAGCATTTCCTTGCGTACATCTAGGCCCAGTTCCTCACCAACAATCAACAACTCGTCTCTCAGCAGTGTCCTTAACTCCATGACTGCTGCTTTACTGCCTTGATTCTGCTCTCTAAATCTAGCTAGGAAAACACAACCTAGCTAACACACAACAATCTAGCTTCCCTACTGTTCTAAACAGAACAACCACAAAATGAAGCCTAGAGAGTCAAAGCAAAAACCAAGCACTCACCGCAGATACAGCACCATGTCGCAAAGTCCATCTCACCGCTGTCAGCCAGTTGTCAGGATTGGGGGCTCAATCCCATCGTCCGTGGTCCTTTGCCAAGATTGGAGTACGGCATGAATTCGAAGGTAGCTGGCCCATGCCGTCGTCCAACTTATTTACGCTGAGATCGTTGATGAAGTGAAGAACTGCTTCTCATCGAGAACGAGGAAAAGGGGTTTATTTACAGAAATTAACTCAGTCTAACATGACTGCTTGAGAAAAAGAGTATCAGTCCAACATGACTGCATGAGAGAAGTGACTCAGTCTAACATGACTGCTCAAGAGAAGTGCCCTCAGCATTCGCACAACCACAGTTTTTATACACTCGATGCGCCGGTCCTACGACGCGGCGACTGTTCGTTTACTCATCACCAACTCGCCGCTGCTCTGCAGACCAGTTTACGTACACAAAGGCAACCGCGCTCTGTACACAGAGGCAACCGCGCGGGGTGCCGTTCCGGGAAACTATCGGCGCCGATCGAGGGTCGCTCGTTGTTCCGTGCTAGGCCGAAGCGTGAGACGCTCCAAAATACGTCGTCCCCACGGCAGCTTGTCCATGCGTGTCAAATCAGCTCCGCGTTGGGGAACTCCGGAATCATTGTTCACACACCGAACTAGTTCCGTCACAATGTCGAAGGGGCTGGAGTAAGGCGGCGGATTCCAGCGCAAAGGCCGCTTCTTTGAACGCCTCCCAGCTGCAGCGACGGAGAGGGAGAGGTGCGCGTCGTGTCGCCCTGTCGTAACTGTGTGGCAATCTTCTTTCACAGCTCGCCATTCTTGACAGTATATAACTGCAGCAAGAAGCCTGAAGATAGTCCTGCAGTTTTTGTGATACCACAAGGAACGCGTAGCGGCATGCGCAAGAAGCAGAAGCTGGGCAACATTGGTGGGAAGAACTTTGTTCCGACTTAGAACAGTGTTCTTTGCGAGGTAATGCGTTTTTTTTTTTGCTCTTATCAAAGCAACCACTAATGGGTTTCTTTCTTTATTCTCCAGGCCTGCTCATAGGCGTTTGTGTCGCAACAATTTGCACATCGCATAAAAATGGGTGTGTCTTCAGTATTTCCTCAGTATCCTCAGTATATCCTGCTCGGATTCACCACCTCGCAAGTCGTCAACTGTTATTCAGTCCTAAATGCAGCGCTATAGATTTTGCTTTTCCTTGTGATCAATTATCTGCGGAAATAAGACCTCTCGATCGCACTTTTTTTCAGTGTTAGGATCCATTGCCTGTTTTACGGAAAATCGAAATAGCAGCTCATAGGGCTTTCTTTTCAGCTTGCTTGAACGTGTGCGTCAGTCATTTAGATACAATGAATGCAGGCCCTGAATAAATTAATGACAAAAATATCCGTGGCATTGCGGGTGATCAGAGCTAACTAGTCTGCATTACATTTTTCATGCGTTAGCATTCTTTCGCGAGAACCCCCCCCCCTCCGCCTCCCACGAAAATGCGCAAAATGCGTAATTTACAAAGTTAAGACATTTACTCGTTTTATTAGTGTAAATGCAGATGACTGGCGGCTTTAAAATCGATAAAAAACAATTGAACCTCCCCCCGGCCCAAAAAGATTATAAAATGAGAAGGAGGAGGAAATAAAGAGAGGAGGCAGGGATGTTAACAAGAAATGCGTCTGGTTGGCTATTCTACCCTGGGGGACGCGAAATAGGGAATAGAAAGATAAGACAGAGAGAGGGATGGGATGGGGAGGAAAGCCGTGGGGAGCTCGCGTATGCACGCGGAGGGCCTGAGCGAGTCAAAGATGTTCACGTAGGCCAGTCGAAAATAGCACCCATAGGGATACATAGGGCCCCTCAGAAAATGCATGGGACGCTTACAGCAGGGGTGGGACAACTGAAATTTGGGGGTAGGGCAACTTAAATTTGGGTGGTGGCCAACTTGATATTTAGTGGTCATGGGCCATGGCGGACCGTGATCCCGTCGCAGATGCCTTTCAACATATAGACGCTAGGGCGGCCGCACGCGGTCGCGCTGGTCCCCCGACTGAGAACGCCGCTCCCATCCCTGCCCTCCCCCGGACCCCTGCGTGTGACAGAGACGGCGTGCTTCGTCTCTTTCGTGCATCGTCTCTTTCGAGCCGTGATCGCCGCCAGCTCACCCTCGCACGCTTTTACTCGGACATAGAGCATACGGCGCGCGGCGTCGATTTTATTGCGCTTGGACTTTATGTGGAATCTCACGGCGACGGCGACGGCAGAAATGCGCTTGCAGTGTTCATGTAACTGCTCTTGTAATAAGAATATAAACTACGCACAATAACTCCGACAGGTCGTTTGTTGTAAGTGAAATCCACTGCATTTGCAGGCCTAAGCCGACAAGTGTGAATGCTCAAATACGAGGATACGGAATGAAGAAATGGCACGTAGTTAGCGAAACAATCGTAATTCGATTACACGACTGCACGCAGAACAGTGTGCTAGAAGCAATCGCTGAATGTTTTGTTATAGGAGGAGCACACAAAAGAACGGCGCTCTTTGGTTAGGGCCGTCTTTCGGTACTTGCCCATGCCTTTGCTTACTATGCAAATACGTTTCTGTTGCAGCGTGATTAACCAGCGTTCTGAAATATATATAAGTTTGTGGCTATAGTAATTACTCACGCATAGAAGTAACTATACCTTTATTTAGTCGTTTGTTGTTTATTGTGCCCGAGTCCTTTAATAGGAGATTGTATAGTAATGCTGCCTTCGATTTATTCAGTAATTCACGCCATGTTTTTCATCTTTCTTTTCACGCTGATCGCACCAATTGTAAGAGCTCTGCGCCGTCCAGGGGCAGTCGCTGCCCAAAGTAACGTGTGTTTTTTTGTTTTTTTTTGTATTTTTGTTTTTTAGCCAAAGCCGATGCGCAGTAAGCGTAGGAAAGCTGAAAGCAGAGATATCCCGAGCGGTGCATTCGGAAGCATTAAGTGCACGAAAAAAGCACAGAGCAGTGGTTAAAGAAAAACAGCTAAAGAATAACATGCCAGTCCATTAGCTCTATTCTCTATTCGGCAAATTAGATTCACTGTTGCGCCCAGTCGTTCGCGCTTCTCAATTAAGCCACGCTCGAGGGCTAATTTGCGTCGCGTGATCACGTACTGAGAATGAGGACCCGAAATGTTGCTTCCACTGCTGTGAACACAAATACGGATAAAATAGGCGTCCTAGAGGCACTTTAACATTGTTAATGACGTGCCTTATTCCACTCTGTACAAGTATGTGGGAACAGGCCACACAAATACACAGTGTTACTTGTTGCGATCAGAGATAGCTTTAGTTCATCAGAGCCATCCAACTTCAGCAAGTATTATAGTTTTGTTGCCTACCTCTGCAATTATTATGGAAAAGCTTTGCGGACATACAGTACATTCAGTTCGTATTTATGTCTGTAAAGCAGCAACTTTTGTGGGTGGATGAATGAATGAATGCTGTGAGCGTCCCCTTTGAAAATGGTAGTGGGTTGCGCCACCAGGCTCCTTTTTCTTATTTTGCCTAATGTCCTGCCTATGTTAAAAAAAAAACGCACGAATTCCCAGCGTCAAACATTTGGTCCCACAATTGGAAACATTGTTTCTGTACGCCTCCGTTGTTTCTGGTCTACCTACATTGCTGCTACCAAACCTGCAATCACCTTTTATTAATCTCTAATGCAACATGTTTAATACGCCCTGCTATCGCTGAATCCGAAGGTTTCAAGGAGGCCATAGGAGCTTAAACTGACGGCTGGTTAGATGTCTTCACATTATAATAAAACATGTTCCACCGTTTGCTAGCTATGAAATAGCAAGCACATGCTTCTTCTTCGTGTTTGTACCTTGCCTTATAATTACGCGTTCTAAGGCAGACTGGTTTCTTCGAAAAGTAAAGAGCTTCCCTTGAAGTTATCATAATTGCTTCTTTCCTGATTTCATTTTTACTCCTTGGGTAGTTGTTCATAGCAGGTTTTGTTTTCCGTTGACGCCACCCGGGAGATTATCTCGGCCTTTCTGACTCTGGTTGCCATCTAGTCTGGATTGTACCCCGCACTTGAAGCAAACAACGGCATTTCCAAATGTAAGTCCTGGAATGGTTGCACCTTTCCACCGGCCCCGGAGCACTTCGTACCTAAGTATCTCCATAGCGCTCTTTGTTTCATGATCGCCGCATTTCTCTTCACGCTTGCTGTAATTGTTTTTCCTGCGTTTTCATATAACTATTGCCTTCATTTATCCATATAGCAAGGTATTGGAATTGTTTTACCGAATATATTTCCAGACCCTGAACGTACGCTGCCTGTTCGCTGTTTTCATTGAATACCATAAAACCAGAGTTTTTAACCCTAAATTTCAATCCCAAGTTCTCACGTTCCGGTCCATAGATATTTGCCAGACATTGCATATCATTTTGCCTGTTCATAAGCAAAAGAATGTCCGCATAATGAAAACCTCGAAGCTACTCTTCTACCACAGTGCTCTCATGTTTGCATCCGAAATCAAACCAGATATTGATTTCTTTAAACATCCTTTCCATCTTTGCCATGCGCATCATAAACAGAAGCGGGGATAAAGGGCACCCCTGTCTCAGTTCCTTGGTGGTATCAACTTTCTCCTCGCTCCTCTTCCAACCCCCCCCCCAACCCTTCAAAGTAAATGGTATTTTCTATTTGAATCTCCCTCAAAATCAGTTTACAGTCGTTGCCTAAGCTCACCCCTTCCAAAGTATACCCACGAAACGCTGCGGACCACGTTGTCACATGCTCCCGTAATGTCTAAAAAAAGACACGTGACGATATCCTTCCTTCTATGGATATTTCAACACACTGAGTAAGAACAAATTCGTTATCATTCAGACGCCTACTGATTCAGAAGCATGTTCAGTATTCAAAAGGATGTTCAAAAGGATGATCAGTATCGTCACGCCCGCATTCCACTTTCCAGAGGTCCGCTTGTTTTTCTGAACACTTACATTGCAGTGACGTTAAGGAATTTGACGTAGCAGCCGATCAACTAAAGGTGATAGTTGGCGTGCACAATGATGACATGCTTCGCAACTGAAGCTACTGGCTATGTAATCTTCGATAGAAGAGCTTTACATGATTTTTGGTCCACCGGTAAAGGAGTCTGAATGGTAAGGCACTTTAGTTCGCAGGGACCTACGCAAGCTCACTATACCTGCTACATAAATAAACTATAGTATATAGGGCAGGGAAGCTCCGTAAGCTTCGCATTTGCCGGGTCAAATGTCGCCGCAATTACGACAGGCTAAAGTCCCTTGATAGCTTGAAAGTCCCGCCACGCTTTGAACTCTGGCGCCACCATGCGAACTCCTCGATTCCTCCTCGCCCCTTGCACGTCCCCTTCGCGGGAAAAAGTTCTGCGCCCGTTTTTCTGCACGACGATTGGTCTGCTTGCCGTTGCTCTTGGAAACGCGCGAATCTTGCGTTTGCTTGTGTTTATTTTTTTCATTTTCGCAGGTGCCATTTTTCTCCTTAGCTCGGCTGGCTCGAAGCAGCCAAGGTTGTGCACTGTGTTTCCTGCGGTGTTGTGCTAGCGCTATGCCGTGCTTTAGCGCATATAACTGCAGCACGAAGCCTGACGATGGTTATGCAGTTTTTTGTGACGCTTTTTTGGATGCTTTCTCTGTTGCTCTTATCAAAAATTTATCAAGAACTTTGTTCCGACAAAGAATAGTGTTCGTTGCGAGGTAGGGCGCCTTTCATATTGCTCTTATCAAAAGATCCCCTAGTGCCTTATATTTTTTGTACTATTCCGGCCTGCTCATAAGACTTTTTGCTTAGGTCTTCTAATATGCCGTTGTGGTCTGCCCATGCTTGCAGTTTTAATTTATTCGCCTACATCGCTAACGAATATATTACGATGTAATAGTTGGCGGCCTTTATATGAGTGAATTGTATATCAGTGAATTATAAATGAAATAGATTCTTCTTTGTTGCCAACTCTCTAGTATTCATTTATGGTGTAAGCTTTCTTCTACTGCTTTCAACAGAACTTGGTCGCTTTTTGGTCGTAGTCCTAGTTTTGGTGCCACTGCACTTTTTTTCGGGGGGGGGGGGGGGGCTGCCTATGCTCTCATGATGATTTCTGTCGTTCATGAATCGCTTCCCGCATTTCCCTGTTCACTGGCTTTCCAATTTCTTTTTTTTTTCTTTCCTACAAATAAGTTGCTTCTCTTTTTTTTATTTCTATTCTTATTACGCTTGGAAGTTCACTGCATTCCCACTCTTTCTTTGGAAATTTGCCAAGGTGTTTCTCGACTCTTGTGACTGTTTATTATTTGTTCACCGTTCAAATTTGTACTGACCATTATTCGCTCCTTGCTATATTTCCCAACTACATAATTAATTTTCAAAATGATGTGTCTATTGTCAGCCCCTGTGTTGCTATACCCTTCCTTGTCAATGGTCATCTCTCGCAACTTATAAATTTCTTCTGTCGTAAGATTGCAATCAACGGTCGGTTGCCTATTTCCAACTTTCCATGTGACCTGGCAATCATCACCTTTCCATATATATCCTATTACTCACGATAGCGAGGTGACGTTGCTCACAGAGATCAAGCATGAATGGTCGGGATGACCGTCTAGTTCTTGCAGGTGGGCATTCATGTCGCCTATGCAGGATAATCTTGGGATCATTCCCGAAATCCTCAATAGCAGCACTCAGACATTCCATTAACTCTTCAGTGTTCTCTTTGCAATTTTTTCCCGTCCACAAATAGCTTAGGCCAACCTAAGTATTTTTTCCACTCACTGCGACTGATAACCAAATGATGCTTACTCTTTTAATTTACTCATTGCCATTTGGCTCCATGATGTATGAGTATACCAACTCCTTTTCCCAATTTACTTCTGTGGCAGCCTTGCCAAACATAATTCTCAATCACTGGTTGCTCTTCTAAGTCTCTAAGGTGTGGTTCTGTAACCGTATACACGCCTATTTGTTATCTATTGAACTGCTCTTCAATTTCTAATCACTTTTCCTTATTTCAGCCGCCCTACATTTTAATTTTAGCCTATTGCACGGTGAGCTCTCTTCTTTCTTATTTTCTTCCTTTTTCTGTTATTGACGGTTATACTTGTCTGGTTATGAAGTGCTTGCATTTCATAGACAATGCCATCTATCGCTGATAGTTCGATGATTTCGTTGAGCGACATATGTATCAGGTTGGCTATGTATAGACAGGTCGTTTGGTAGTTTCCCGAATGTAGTTTTATGACGAGTCGCTTTCAGCGACAGCCGCGGATAATGTCTGCGTATACTCATTGCACTGTTCACTTGAGCACTGATTGTAAAGCCCCATTGTTGAAATTAATTAGATGACATCGCATGAACAACAATCTCGACTGCTGATATTTATTTAGCAAATTACTAACACTCATGCGGCTTTGGAAGCGACGTCGTGCTGGACAAACATTTGAATTCCCAGGCCCATGCCTCTCCACGTTGTGTAAGTTGGACACGAAATACGACAGAGCTCCGTACATGCACCCGCCCCCGCTTCGCCCTACTCCAAACATCACTGCGAGCATGACCGCAGCCACATATACTCTTGCCCAACGGTCGCAGCAATGTCAAAGGCAGCAGGCGTCCGCGAAATGCAACACAAAGCCGATCTGGGCTAACTAACGAGCGTAGGCTGACGCCATTCATCAAGTCGGAACCCGTACTCCGCTCCCTGTCTGGCAGGTGTATGGCTCTGCTATACGTACGTGGGTGGGCAGTGTTCTGAGCTGCAGTAGGTGGCTTTCTCCATGCCACTTGTACATGCTCTCCTGTATACTGATGTTGTTCCCGCATCGATGCGCCTCTTGTTCGATTCATCGTACGTCTTGTAACTTGGTGATGTTGGTGATGTCTATCCTAATTAAGCCTTTGATGGAGTTATACTTGCTTCAGCACCATTGGCCTGAATCAGTTAGAAAAAATGTAGTTGCGGCCATGCATATACTAGGCGCCGTAGAAAAAAACTGTTATGATAATTTTTATATAGATCTCACGAATTCTTAGCGCTGTTTTGGATTATATTCATCGGAAATGTTTTGGAGTCCTCGCTGATTTCTTTTTCTCACTACCTAATGTGTTTCAAAAGGCAACTGGCCTCCTTGCGTCTGCTTGGTACCTGATGCGCGAGTTCCATTTGTGTTTTATTGTGCTCCTAGTTTGTAAAGACAATAATTTAGTTTGAGTGTTTGATGGATCTTCTTTAGTAAACTGCTGTTCACATGGAGATTCCCCGATATTACGGCAAAAAATTTTCGAAATGAAAGATGATGGATTTAAATGTGTATATAATATAAAAATGTCTATATTATATAAAAGTCATGGTAAAGCGGTTTAATTTGTTTTAAATAAACACAATATTTAGTGAAACTTGTATATGCTGCCACACTTCTGAGTTTGCTCGTAATGTACTATCAAAGAAATTGTGTGGTATGTCTTCATGGAAGAACAGAGTGTTTATTCTGAAGTAAATGGCTGTAATGAAGTTAATGCTGAAAGGCGTTAGGACATTACTAGTAGCGCATCACACATACAATCTGAATAATTTTCAACAAATGAGCCATCTGTGTATTCTAAAACGAAAAGCTATTCCTGAAATACTTCATGACATTAGTCGTTCGACACAACACATAAAGGACCCTTCTTTCTCCACCATAAAAATGTTGTGTTTCTTATCACGTGCATACCTCATGTGCAGCTAACGCTGAAACACGCCATTACATTACTCGTAGAACGCTAAATATTGCGGAACTCAGGGCAACTTTATGTGCATTGCCATGGGAGTTCGTGTTTTGAATGTAACACTGTAACGCATCGGGTATTTAGTTACTGATATATTTCTGATTACTTGTAGATAACGTTGAGTTCACCAGAAATTTTAAAAAACATTTTCATAAGAGAAAAACGAGTGACGTCTCTCTTGTGGCAAAAATGAAAATTGAAAGTTTATTAGCTTTAGTCAATGTCGCTCATGCTTACAGCTCATGCTCGTAAGCACTGCGCCTTAGAAGCACTCACTGAAGCTTGTGTCGAATTTTTATTAAAAAGTCTGAACCACCTCTTAGGCTTGGTGAAAAAACACTGTCGATGGATAGCGTACACAGCTTTGAACATTTCAGCGAAGAGAGAGAGAAAATAATGCAGAGAAAGACAGGGAGGTTAACCATAGGTAGTTCCGGTTAGCTACCCTGCGTAGGGAGAAGGGTTAAGTGGGATGAAAAGAGAAATAGAGTGGAAGGAGGGGATAGAAAGAAAGAGAGACAAGCACGAACAAAGCGCGTACACTATAGAACGGTAGGGGGCGTCATTCTTAGAGTCTGTCGTGAAGCCCCGTAGACCGCAGAAACCTTAATGACGCGAGTAAAGCCTTCAACGCGGATGTTCTTTCCGAGCATTGTCCTAAAGCTTTAGTTCTGATTGTGGACGATTGCCCAACTGGTCTAGTACTCTGCACATCACTTGTCTCTGAGCCCAAATGTTGCAGGCATGCGCGGCGCGTGGAGCTCACAAACCACGTTTGGCGCGTTGTAGGTTCAAAGTGTCGGAAATAATGGCGTCTATACGTGAGTATCCAAATATAACTGCGCCCGACGGTAACATTCAGAAGACGGAGAGTTGTGGGCACGCCCCGCTGCGGCGTAGCCTTTGCTGTGCAAGACATTGAAGAAGGAGCGGGGGAACACCATGAATGGGATCAAAAGTAACCTTTGATTGACAATAATTGTTCTCCTCTTCAACACTTCGAATACTTTTTGCTGCAATGTATGTATGACGTAGTCTATTTTCACTTCAAATGCATTCCTCGAATTTCCTAAAATGTGTTTCAATGCCCCTTTTAAGCGTTGTATACACGAGTATGCCCTATCTGCTAAGAATCAGAGAAAACTGCACAACCCTTTCCTAAAATGAGATTATGGTGTACATGTATGAACAATGCGAAAAAAAGCAGTCCGTTTTCGTGCGTCTAAGGTTCCGGGAATTGCTACCGGTCGATAAATAAACATTCCGAAATATATCACCTTCTCCGCCCGCCCTAAGTGTTTCATTCGTCCCGCTCACCTATGGCAATTCGAAGCTGAGCAGGTTTGACTAGACCCTCGGTTACTGTAGTGAAAAACAATTATCTGCTATAGTTGCACAAGAGGAATCATTGTAGGTTATGGTACTGATTGTCAGCGTAAATAAATATTTGCAAAACCCACCATGCCAGAGCTCGAACATAGAAGTGATGTCAACACTAACGTTGTAGTTTTTAAAATTATATTTTGCTCGATCTTCAGTTGACCATAAAAGTGCACTCTACGTTCGAGCCTCCACTAGCAAAACTACGGGTCCCTTTAAGTTTAAAGTTCATTCAGGTATTTAAGTTGATTGCGCTGAGGGCGCTTGCAAAATAGGTATGTGTACAATGTGACGTGCCTCCATGAGTTCTACGCAAGCGCAGTGAAAGCTCTTTGTAACTTTCTCGGAGGCTAATAGCTTTCTTCGCCACGAACAATGCAGGCCTCCCTATCCTGCGTCGAGGCTTACGTAAACAAAACTTGTAGCCCATTTCCAGGGCATTGCGTTAGAGGATCCTTCTGAGCGCACACGTACTCACTTGCTCGCCGGTCTTTCGAAGAAAATTAGGTTAGGACCCCATCGTGCATGTCCATGGCAGTCGTTCGAAAACTGGAAAAGTAAACCAACAAGGAAAGCAGCGTTACCAGTCTCTGAGCTTCGGGTTGAAAGCACAAACTGCGATGCTGCCGCAACTTACCAAGCATTTTCATTGAACGGTGCCAAGGTCGAGTGACGCAAACGAAAAAGGAAGGAGCTAGTTATGGGCATGTTCGACGAATTCGCAGTGCATCAACTACCTGTACATAAACAAATTGTTTACCTTTCTTTCAAACGAATTTGTCCTAACACGAAAGTGAAACGCGTATTCTGTGAACCAGTGGGGGATTCGTTGCACATTCACAAAGACGAGTCCGCAAATGTGCCGTATTTTATTAATTTCAGTTTCATTGAAAGGACGCAGCAATGACAGAGATAGCTGGCTCATGAGATCTTCGACGCTGTCCAGCGTAAACAGCACTCCAGAGGCTACCAAGCACTACATATATATTCGATGCGAGGGTCAGTCAGTATGTGGTGAGAGTGCATCGTCGGAGCTCCGGCGGCTTAACGCACCCGGGGTGCCACCGAGCGGTGAGGATTGTCACCTAGCAGTAACGATGACCCAGTTATAATTCAAGATATTTACTACTCTGCTAGTTGTCCGTGGGGCCTGGCATATTGTCACAAAATTACTCAGCGATCAAATAAATTGTAGCTTGATTACCTCATTGCAACAAATACACGCATTGATGAGCTCAATTTCTTTATTAAACGAAACATTTTATTCTTTCTATGCCTACTATCTTTACCATTAGGTATACAAGGACTCGCCTCCTGCTATAATTGCGCGTTGAAGATTGCGCAAGGTATACGTACACAGCAGATTTTCGGTGTGGCCCCGCATGAAACACGTTTGTACTCAAAGGTTCGTTGTATTACCTTTTACATTTTCCACAAAAGACACATTCTTCGCACATTTTTTTTTTATGGTGCGCATGTCAACTGGCCAACTCCTATTGATTTACATTTCACTCCCGTACTGCTTCGTGTATAATGTGGAGTTTGTTTAGAAAATGGTTCAACATTCCGCTTTTATTTCAACTTCCCGATCCGCTGAAGCAGATTTAAAAGACCACAATACAGGCCGACCCTCCGAGAATCGAAGAAGAGCGACGAAGGGCTGCCTTAAAAGTTCTTAGTATGACTTGTACAATTAGGTGACTCATACGAAAGTAGGAAAAAACAGCACCTGTGAAAAGGCGCATTGTTTTGTCTCGGTTTTTGACTGCTCTGTTGCAGTGTTTCGCATCTTCAATACAAGGTTCAAAGCAGAAATAGTCCTTGGATATTGTAAGAATTTCTAAAGAACGGGAGAAGTAGCGAACGGTTTGGACTGCAAACCGTGCCGCGTGAGCTTCAGGTTCAGGCTGCACCTGTGTGTAACCGGCATGTAGCGGACTCGCGCACATCTTCGACAAGAGAACGCACTTTGGAGTCTGATATACTCTGCACCGTGCATAGGCGTTAAGCGAGGACGCAGGCGCTAATTGCAAAGTCAGCGACCACAGCTGCGCCCTCCTGCCTTCAGCGAAGTTCCCTGCAAGCACCTCGGCACTCATCCCTGATCGAAGAGGCGGTCTGACACCAACTCTCCAGGGACCTACACTTCAATGGGCCGTTTGCGAAACCTGCCTCGAGCACTCTGGAATTACGAGAGCGCTGCTTCGCTGTCCGGTACATGCCTGAGAACAACACACTCTGGTCTACGCTTCCCGCAATAGGGAAGCTCCATCGATCGAGAAGGCAGCTCGAACTCGAAAGAAGCTGCGAGGTCACCGTCTGCCTTGGAAAAACATACTCGTGGCTTTGCATGTGCCTCTCACGACTAAACTTCTGCGCATCTTTGTGAGCACCCTCAATTCATGAAGGAACGAGACTGAAGTTCGTTTACTTTATTCTTTTAAAAAAGGGGGTTATCTATAGTTGCCTCTAAAAGAATATTGTCGAAATGATGTGTCGTAATCTAGTTCAGGGAGCGTATTCTTATGGTTCATGCATGTGCAACAGATACAGATACAAAATTTAAAAAAAAAAGTCAAACATACTTGACCTTGATGAATTAGGACACAATTTTCAGGGAAATCTAGCACTTACAATAAGATGTTTAGTTGTTTTGAAACACGAAATATAGTTTAAAACGTGGTCCACATATAACTCTACTGTTTGAAGCCCATCGCACATTCAAATTTGCCGCGCTCTTTATTGAATTTGTTGAAAGTGCAGTAGTCATTCAACACACACTTTACTTCGCAGTAACATTAGCTATAATGCCCTACCCCCCCCCCCCCCCCGCCCCCCATATCCGCAAAGGTCTACCTTGATGTAATGTTTAGTTTCTCTGGGGTAGCGGGTTATATATATACTGCGCCGTTCCAGAAGCACACTATAACGCCAGGCTGTCCTTGAGTACGCAACTTACTGCGAAGGCCACAATTAACCCGCACACTTCGAACATTGCCTACATGTCACCCCTTACCCTCACCTTATTTTCACAAAATGTAAGCAAATTTCCATACTTATTTCTCCGAGGGCACCAGGAAAAGTGTTACAAACCTCTTAGATCGCGAAAAGGTAGGAGGAAGAAAGCAGGGTTTAGTAAGTGATTGCAAAACTAATAATAGGACAGCAAGATTAAAATTTCGCCGAAATGCTTTCCCGAGAATGCCTACTATTACCGCTAAATATATGCTTAGTGTGTCGTGGAGTTCACTCGCGATTTCGCATACAAAGCTTAAGATGGCCCTAAGAAGCTCTTGAGCGCTTGCTGAAGGTCTCTTTTTGCTTTTTTAACCCTGTATTTGGTCGACACACAGTTAGCTTCAAACGAAGATTTCACTATTTTTCGCTGCATTTCCGATAAATAATACTTTGGTGGCCTAGATCGTGCTGCCAGTGTGACGAGCTCAATTCCGTATCGCTTCTATAAGCATAATCATAGCTTTCCACCAGCAGAAGCGCACACCAAGTCAGAGAGAGTGCACTTTTCTTTGCCGCTGACTTCTATCAATGAACATCTCTGATTATTGGATTCGCTTGCTATGTCTCATTCCCTGTAACACTTCAGTTTTGCACAGTCAGTTGAACTCTACTCCATAAAGCGTAATATGACTACCAGGCTGCGCTCGCAGTCGCATTTGCGGTGTGATTTCTTCATTAGTTTGCAGAAATACCATGACGACTTCGCACGCAGGCTCAATCATTTTGTTGTCGATGGACGCGAACTAAAGGCTTACAATCATGTCTATGGCCATGACTTCTTGCATTTATCCTGTTCTGTGCATGGCTAATCTCTTGGTCGCCTACATGTCGCTTACCCGTGCCGCTGAAATACGCTAATACAAATGCCCACCTATGTCTATCGTATCCGCCTTCTTATTCTCAACATTGGGCTCGCTTATACTTTTGTATCTCTGAAAAATTGCGAAGCTCAATCGAGCAAAACTTATATTTCTTCTACAGAAGACTTCATTTTTGCTGCTAAGGTTCGTCTTGCTCGTATAAGGTACTTCGCCCTTTGCTCAGCTCGAAAAGCGATGGTTCGCGTGTTTGATCTGGCAAAAACGCTCAACGAGAAGTCCCTCGTGTTCCCTACTCCCTCCTTCGTTTACTACACCACTTCCGGGTCGCGAAGTTGATGCATGTTCCCGAGTCTCCAGCAAGAGAGCTGGCTTTGTTAACAGCGTTGCTAGCGGTCTTGAACTCAGCCGTAAGCACACAACCACAAGGTGCAATCCCCTTCCCGCCAATACATTATCGCAACTACAGCCGCCTTCTCTCGTTTACAGCTATCTTCTAGCGCATTCTATATCACTACAAGCCTAACACTCAGAAGGATAGTGCCAACGCTTATAGAGGGTGGTGCTACAATCTGTGTACGGGGACTCGCTCGCTTACTATGGTGCAGCTGTGTGCCATCATAAAACCAGCCTCCTGGTTACTGGCAGCGCTGTGCGCGTTTATTTCGCCGAGATTTACAGCCTCGTAAAGTGAATCCATGGTGAAAAGCACAGGTTTATTATGGGAAATGAGGCCGGGCCTCGTTATCCCGCCATGGGACACTTGGGACGCCGAACCCGCCCTCCTTTTCCTCCTCTCCTTATTACCGCTGTTCCCGAGCCCGGCTGACAGAGCGAGCCTCGATCTGGGGAAAGGAGCTCCTGGGGAGCTAAGGGAGTCATATTGCAAGAGGCCCGTATGTAGTGCCCGCCTCTTGGCTGGCAGTGTTTCATTGGGTGAACGTCGGCGGACCGGTGGTGTCGCGAAGAATGAAGAGTAATAGCCACTTCTGGGCGAAGTCGTGGCCCTAAATGAAAGGCTTGCGCACCCACCCAATATTGGCGCGAATAGCCTTTGCGCAAAGCACCTCTTTTGAGGTTCCTTGAGCCGGGTCAAGCGAGCATCGCAAGGCGGCGCATGCAACGGTGGCTGCAAGGGTGGCAAAAAAATAAATGCCTTGTGAGGTATTTTTCTTCGCATTCTTTGTATGTACCGCTATCTTGCTCTCCTTTCACTATGAGCGTTCACTTTGGAGAGGTTTAGTCACGTTCGGTTGCTGCTGAAAGGACCTTTCTCGCTGTAACTTACACACTTTCCCATTTTGACAAATCATTTCTTGGACCTAACTTCTTCCGCATTTATTTTTTCAATTTCAAATGCACTGACTATACATAAAATTTGCAGGGGAATAGACGAGTTGCAAGGAGCTAGGCTTCAATAGATGTATTTCTACCATACAGAGTTGCCTTTCTCTGAAGCCGGAATTGACACAATTTCGCGGATTTATTTCCTACTTTTAACGTTCGTCGACAAGGCTACATGCGCCATCATTATATCCATGCATTGCTCGGCTTTGATGGAGCAATGAGGACCAAGGAGTATCGAGAGTAAAATTGAAATACTGGGCAAAAGGTACTCGTTGCAAAGATTGGCTAGCAGGGCAGACCCACTATATAATTTTCCGTCAAACGCTAGGCCCTTGATTTCATCACTGGAAATATTGAAATCAAGTTGCTGTGTGGCGGCAGTGACATGCATCAATACATTCGTGCCTTTCTCGCCACCTCTTCACATGTGTTTCTATGTTCCTGGCGCTTCTTTCATTTCTATTCGCTGCCGCTTTTTTGTACATTTAGATTATACTACGCATGACTTGTATGGATCCTTATTCCTTGAATTCCTTGTTCTCGAACTGTCATGGTGGCAAGTTTCGCAGCACCTTCTTTTTCGTGGCATTGTAAGCATAACAAAATAAGCCCGATCATCTTATTTATAACCTAAAAGGTCAAACATTTTTTTCTCTGAGTGTTCAGCGGCGTCGTTTTATTAAAGTTACCTACCGTTATTTTATCGATGAGGACCCTGGATAATTTTCTCCTCTTGGCGACGCTCTGTTGCGCAGAATGCCATCATTTTTTACACGCTGAATTTTTTTTTACTTCGGTCGGAATTGGAAGAAATAACAACTCTCACAAAAAAAAAGGAACGAAGCTTTTCCATGTACACTGAGAAGGTGCCTTTGTTGGGTTGGTAATACTGCACAGATATTTTCCATAATGGTAGAACTGAATATATGTTGTCAGCTCTTCTTGCTTCTGTGCCTTTGCCACGGTATGGTATACGCGGACATAGTTACGCTTATATAATTCTCAATTTATTGATTACGTTGATGTGCCAAAGCGTATAAAAAGATAAAGTCGCTATGCAGCAAGCACAAAATCTAGTGACGAAATCTAGTGACGAAATGCTAAAGTGGATTAACCAACGACGTCGTGTACTTTGGAACCATACATGGGGACAATGAACCGCTTGACCTTCAAGTCAAGGCAATGATTATTGCAGAGGACATCATTATGTTATGCCCTTTCGTATATATATATATATATATATATATATAACCATATCATGAGAAGCCAACAAACATTGACACCAAGGACCACATAGGGGAAATTACTTGTGCCTAATAAATAAAATAAAGTAACGATAAACTAATGCAAATAAAAGTGGATGAAAAAACAACTTGCCGCAGGTGGGAACCGAACCCACCTTGGCATGCGAAGGTTGTGGGTTCGGTTCCCACCTACGGCAAGTTGTTTTTTCAACCACTTTTATTTGCATTAGTTTATCGTTACTTTATTTCATTTATTAGGCACAAGTAATTTCCCCTATGTTGTCCTTGGTGTCAATGTTTTTTGGCTTCTCATGATATGACTAATAACAATCGGGCCCCTCGGTTAACCCCCTTTCTTTTCGTGTATATATATATGTATATATAAGAGGCGACGTTGTTGAATAAAAATTTCTCATTGAACAACGTCATTTCATGTTGCGCTGGCGTTTTAAACATCTGACACTTTCATTGGCAATTCCGAAGGTGTGTATTTATTTGTGCTGAGTTTTGCCGGTAATGAAAAAAAAATTACCGACGATTACGTTACTTCCTAATGCGAAATTTGAGCGCAGCAAATAAGCTGTTTCACCTTTTCGATAGATTGAGGCAAAGAAATCGAGCAACACATGTATGCGCTATCACAGAATTTTTTTTTATTTTTCACACGTATTCCTTTAACAAAGACTCCACTAACAGTTCTTGACAGTCATGAAGGAAGCTTTGTGGTCGGAGAAATAGACTGATATATGTTCGCCTTGGTACACCAATGCTTGATTCTCAAAGACGAGATCTATACAAGTGCCTCGCGAGGTTGTCACAGCCGTGGGACGCGTTACGAGCGAGAGGAACGGGATGTTCTCCCGCATAAGTGTTAGGAAATTGCTGTTTGTCTTTATGTCAACATTAAAGTCCCCCACTACTAACATCGGTGTGGATCGATGGACGGTTAATGCGAGTTGCAGGAAGTGCACGACGTCTTTCGTGAGTGCGGTAGCGGACTCACGAAAGCGGTATCAGTCGGTCGCTGCTAGCGCTGGGGGGATGAAAGGGGGGCGGGGCTGGTTACGAGGCCGACGATAACGCCGACGACGACGCGAAACCCAGGAACGGACGCCAAAGAGCCATTTGTGTAGCCAGCCCTCCTCCACAGTCTCTCCTCCTCCCTTCCATCATCCTCCCTCGCCCGGAGAGCCGACAGCGCGCATGCGCGGCGGCGGAGCAGATTCGTCGGCGAGCTGGTTACGAGGCCGACGACAACGCCGACGACGACGCGAAACCCAGGAACGGACGCCAAAGAGCCATTTGTGTAGCCAGCCCTCCTCCTCCCTTCCATCATCCTCCCTCGCCCGGAGAGCCGACAGCGCGCATGCGCGGCGGCGGAGCAGCAGATTCGTCGGCGAGCTGGTTACGAGGCCGACGCCGACGACGACAACGCCGACGACGACGCGAAACCCAGGAACGGACGCCAAAGAGCTGCGCTCTAAAACACTCCTATACAAGAATGTTCTGTAATTTCGCTTCACCTTACCCACACAAATATACAGAAGAAATCCAAATTGGCACTCTTCGAGCTTGGCGAACTACCAGATGTAGCCAACCAAACATACTATATGTTAGCATCCCTGCCATCTTCCATTCTTTCCTCCTAGTCCTCCTCCTTTTCTTTCTTCTTCGTTCCTATCATTATATATCTGATGAATGCCAAAAACCCCGCTGCACCTCCTGGCTCTACGCCTGCGGCAATGTACAAGCATGTACTGTGAAGGAGGAAAAAACAACAGAGCCCAATTGCCTTCTGGAGCCTTGGGTAAGCAGTGGGAGCGTGGGCTTATACAGGACCCGCTAGGCAAACCGGAACCTATTTCTGCTGGCAAGGCAAATAGGTTTTCCTTCGAACCAACAGATCGGTGAATTTGGATATGATCCCCCTGACGTCGTTTCTTCTCGCGGCTGTTTTCACATCGGAAGAAATCGAGCAGGCGGACAAACAAAACTGCGTTATCGTTACCCTTCAATGCAAGCAATGTTTAGCTTGCTGTAGTAATTGACCTCGGTCTCGGGAAAGGCGCTGTACATGAGCGAAAACAGCAGCAGGTCGCGAAGGAACCAATACCCACCAGTGGCGGGAGTCCTCGCTTCCCTCAAGCTGCTGGCTTCCCTTTTGGTAGAGTCCTGTATACTCAAACGACGCTCCCGTGTCGCTCGCTGTGCCTGGAGTAGACCGCGAAGTCGGGGCACACGTTTCATTCGCCATTTGTGCATTGTGTGTAACAGCGAGAGTGTGCTGGTGTCGCATTTTTCGAATGGACCCTAAGAAAAGATATGACAAGTTAGACTAAAGTTGTCACGCAGAAAATAACGCCCTCACGGGACCTAAGTATGAAGAAAATGGCAAGCGTCTCTACCAGGGTTGGCTTGTCCCCCCTAATTACGTATGTAATAATGGGGCTGCACTGTGTTTGCCCTGATGGTTTCTCTTTCTCTCTCTTTCTACCACTTTTTGACTGAACTTCTAAGCACGTCAGACGACGGAGGATATCATTCTGGTAAGCAGTCGGGCCACTCGTTCTCCTGAGGAGTGCTGCATTATTTGAGCTTCAATGTCTGTATTCATCCTACGTAGAAATCGACAGAAAGTATGTAGGCCAAAAGAGGCGAACATGTTCTAGGAACCAATACAATTGTTTATGCTAAGCACTGGCGAAAATAGACACGAGGCAACCCGAACTTTGTGCCCGCGACAATATGGCCGATTGGTCCCCTAGCGGAGAGATTCGAACGTTGAGGGTCGCCTCCTGTATCGTCGGAGTGACTGCGTGCCAGTTTGGGTTGGAGCTTATTGCGCTGGTTGCAGCGTATCCACAATGGCAAGCAATGGTATCATCACTGCGCATGCTTGGCAAATGGCATTTTTCTGGCCCTTAGTGCCATAGCTACCTCTAAAACCGAAAACCGCAAGACCAGCCCGTGAAACACCGCATATTTCTGGGAAGTTTACAGATGAAATAACCGCCGAGCTGTCATCATCACCGTCAGCCTATTTTAATATATGCTGCAAGACGAAGGCCTCCCCCTGCGATCGCCCATTACCCATGTCTTGCGTCAGCAGATTCGAAATTACTCCTACATGTTTCTTAATTTCATTACCCCACCTAATTTTTTTCTGTCCTCGACTGCGCTTTCCTTCTTTTGGCACCCATTCTGCAACTTCAATTGTCCATTGGTTATTGGCAGTAGGCATTACGTGCGTGGCCTGTCAAACTCTATTCGTTTTTCTCCTAATGTCAGCTAGAATATCGGATATCCGCGTTTTCTCTCTGGTCCGCACCACTTTCTACCTATCTCTTAACGTTACGCGTAACAACATTCGTAGCATCGCTATTTGCATGGCCCTTAACTTGTTATCGAACTTCTTTGTTCATTTCCAAGTTTCTTCCACATATGTTAGCACCGGTGGAATGAAATTATTGTACACTTTTCTTCTCAACGACAATGGAAAACTCCCAGTAAAGACTTGGTAATGGCTGTCGTAAGCTCTCCAACAAAGTTTTATTCAATAAATATACTTTTATGCGAAGCATATTACGATAGCTCAACCCAGCTCCTCAGGCGCGGCGGTGTCGCCATGAAACCACGTGACACCGTGACGTCACGACAGAGGAGAAGTGGCTTTGGCTCAACTCTTGCAAGACGGGCTGGGTGGGAATCGAACCAGGGTCTCCGGAGTGTGGGACGGAGACGCTACCACTGAGCCACGAGTACGATGCTTCATAGCGGTACAAAAGCGCCTCTAGTGAATGCGGTGTTGCCTTAGAAACGAGCTGTTTCTAAGGCGTGCGTCTCTTGCTCAGGCGCACATTTCGTTGCCGCGCCGAACGCTGCTTTGCTCGACGCTCACCGCGTCCAATGCGGGGCGCGTAGTCGCTGCCCTGTAGCCCATTGTCTTACACCCCTTGGCGGGTCGACGGGAACGCTGTCGCGTTCCACTCTTGAAGGCGAAGCAGTAATGCATGAGTTGTTTCTTCGTCTAGCCGAACCAAATATAGCCAAGCAACAGCAGTTCACCAGGCTAAACAGTGGTTCAACAACTAAAATAAAGGCTAGTATGCTTCGCATCCTGGGCTTAACCTTACCTAAGCCACAGCCATTTTTTTTATGATCAGGATACTCTCTGTGCAATTGGTAGATAAACGTACTCCTTCAGACTCTAGAGGTTGACTGGTGATCATGAATCCTTGTTCCGTTGCCAGGCTACTGAACATTACCTTTGTCTTCCGCATATTATTCTTCAACCCTACTTTTACACTTCCTGAAATAGGGTCCTCAATAATTTGCTACGATTCATCCCCAGTGGTGCTGCATATGACGATGTCGTCAGCAAGCGGAAGGTTGTTGGGATATTCGCAGTTAATCTTCACTACTAACAATTCCTACTCCAGTGACTTGAATACTTCTTCTAAGTATGCAGTTTATATCCTTGGCGAAATTGTGTCTCACTTAGTGATCCCTTTCTTGATAGGTATATCTTTTAAAGAAAGGTTGCCGAGGAATCTTTGGAGATGTTTCCTAAAATATTAACGTAAGAATCCTGTGCTTTTTGATTATGCAGTGCCTCCATGATTGTTGCGTTTACTGAATCAAATGCATTTTCATAATCTATGAAAGCCATATAGAGAGGCTGATTGTGTTTTGAAAAATTATCAATTACTTGATTTATGACATGGGCTTGTTTTGTTGAAGAATATACCTTTATGAAGCCAGCATGTTCTCTTGGTTGATTGAAGTCAAGCGTTGCCCTGATTGTATTGGAAATGATATTGGTGAATATTTTATGCATTACTAAAAGCAAGCTAATCGGGCTACAATTTTTTATTTCTTTAATGTCTCCCTTATCGATTCATGTAATGTTCGCATTCTTGTAGCTCTCTGGCACACATGATGTCGCGCGGCATTGTGCATAAAGGACCGCAAGTTTTTCAGGCATGATATATCCTCCATACTTCAGTAAATCGACTGATATTCCATCTTCTCCTGCCTGTATTCCCTGGGACGTATCTTGCAAGGCCCTTCTTACTTCACGGCTTGTTTAGAAGGAGCCGCGATACCTGTCCATCCCTACTTGCAAAGAACGTTGCCTGGCTGCTCTGGGTACTCTACAGAATCACTCTGCTCCTTTCACTATACCGTTGCACAACAAACGTACATTTGCAGATATTTACAAGTAAGGCGAGTAGGACATGCGTAACAGAAGCGACGATGGCAAGGAGCAACTTCTAACTCTTCTTCATTGGTGCCGTCTTAATGCGGTAGTCTTAGTCTTCTTGAGTCTCACTGGCAAAATCATCCACATTGCTGGTGACATTACCCTGTTTATCATTCACAGCACACATGTGGAACTGTCCTACACGAACTTTTATTTTTGCTGATGTCAGGCTACGGCTAATTTTACTGCTTCTTCAGTGTTTCCAACGTTATAATTTCGAATACCGCTTGTTTTATTCTGGTTTACCAGCTTTTACAGTTCATTCAAGTGTTTTCGATCTCTTGAGTTCAACAGTTTCGTGTTTATCCTCGCCGAAACAGAAATTGACCTCCCTGGAGCAGTATTCGGACACTTTCTGCGTCATGCCTCTTTCAATTAACCCATGGCCCTCACTCCGCAGCGGCAACGGAGCACGTGACCTAGGCGCCGAACTGTACGCTGAGTCAAATCGCGTTTTTTTTCTTTGCTCACGTCTTCTTTTATCTGTGTCACGGGGGAAATTGAGTGCCCTTTACGCACACAGCCATAAATATTTGTGAGCTTCTTTCATACCGGCGCGTTCACTCATTGCCGGCCCGATATCACGAAGAAGAGGGCTGCAGGACAAGCGGATGAGAAACATTGTCGTAGTTAAATTCATTTTGTACAACTTTCGAGACTCTCCATTTGCGATAGCGTGGTTTGGCGATAATGTTAGGGACAAACATTATAGGTATTGTTCTTAAGGGGGGGCACGGGGCCAATAATCGGGATTTTCGGCTAATAATGTTGTTTCCATGTTATAGCAGTTTGAGGTTCCCTTACTGTCTGAGAATGTGCCAAAAATTTTATGCGAAGCATATTACGAGGGCTCAACCCAGCTCCTCAGGCGCGGCGGTGACCATGAAATCACGTGACACCGGGACGTCACGACAGAGGAGAAGTGGCTTTGGCTCAACTCTTGCAAGACGGGCTGGGTGGGAATCGAACCAGGGTCTCCGGAGTGTGGGACGGAGACGCTACCACTGAGCCACGAGTACAACGCTTCAAAGCGGTACAAAAGCGCCTCTAGTGAATGCGGTGTTGCCTTAGAAACGCGCTGTTTCTAAGGCGTGCGTCTCTTGCTCAGGCGCACATTTCGTTGCCGCGCCGAACGCTGCTTTGCTCGACGCTCACCGCGTCCAATGCGGGACGCGTAGTCGCTGCCCTGTAGCCCATTGTCTTACACCCCTTGGCGGGTCGACGGGAACGCTGTCGCGTCCCACTCTTGAAGGCGAAGAAGTAATGCATGAGTTGTTTCTTCGTCTAGCCGAACCAAATATAGCCAAGCAACAGCAGTTCACCAGGCTAAACAGTGGTTCAACAACTAAAATAAAGGCTAGTATGCTTCGCATCCTGGGCTTAACCTTACCTAAGCCACAGCCATTTTTAACCTCATCAGCGCCGTCTAATTGCTCAATGTAGCCTTTTTTTTTTCAGGAGCCGGTGACTTCGCACCCACGAGCATGTCCCGATCTCCTGCAGCTTCGCCACGCTCGCGGACTCGCCGTGGTTCGCTCGTACACAGCTGCACGGGGCCAGGAGGAATACCTCTTCCTGACTGATGCTTGCAGTGATAAGAATCACTCACGATGTGAAAAGTAAGCAGCGTTGGCCCTTTTCTATACATATAGCTGCCGCAACTTTTTCCCGCCACTACGTTCAGGGCCTATTTCGCGCCATTTCTCTTGACGCTCATTTCACTCGTACCGAATTCGGTCTGCTTTTGGAGACCTTTTTTTGGCTTTCCTATGCGCTAGTTATGTTATGGCTCCGCAACTTTTTTCCAGGCACTACTTGGAAGCCCCAGTACTAGGCAGTGCTCGCCATGGCCAAATTCCAGGGCACTTGACAGCTCAAAAGTAGCTCGAAAAAAGGGAAAACCTGCGGATATTGGAGCAGAATACATGCGAAATGAAGAAAAAGGCCCAGTGTAGGGTGGAGGAGGATTTAAGTTATGATTGATGCAGTTTGAGTAAGAGGCACACGTCAGAACCTTTATAACTGTTTTCCCAGTTTGCATTTTTTCACTAAATTCCATGACTGCAAAAACTATCGTTCTTGTATAAAAAACGAAGACTTGTCCGTAGGATGATCACATTTTATGCAGAGTGAAACTCTGGACTCAAATTTTCAAATCCCACAATTCCTCATATGAAAATTGAAATTTTCGCCACAGTGTGGAAGATGAGTTCCCGATGAAACCAATTAATCAATTTTCTTTTCAGTAAGTACTGCGTAAGTTTAACGAAGCAGCTGCTCAGTGCCATAGTTCGTAGCTTTCTAACAACAATTCCAAGATTGGGGGATTTTAGAGCGATAGTTTTAGCGATAGTGCTAATGCCCGTGACTATGAGTGAACGTTAGAAGAAAATTGAGTGAACGCCTGGGAGCGTGCACGAAAATGTCTAAGAATATCGAGTCAGCGTCAAGGAGTGTTGGTAGACACCGCTGTTATCGTAAGTACCCGAGAGCGAGTGAGTGTGACATAGCACACGTGAATGTCGCGCAGCCATACTGCAAGCAATGGATGAATGTAAGTGACAAATTAATATTTGTGGACGAAAAGAACGATTAGTGATGGAACCATCGACTAACTTCAATAGCGGGACGCTACCAACACTTGCATCGCAGAAACGTATCATATACGCGCTGAGGTTGTTACCCCATACCACACTGCCTGTCAAACCGAATCGCACAGAAGAAAGTGACGCTCCAAAAACAAAGATAGAATTGATATTTGCAGATGTAGAAAGCATTGCCAAGACAGTAGCACCTAGAAGGAACGTAGCTGTTACTGTAAAGGTAATTCGATTTTTTTATATCAATAACTTTCGTGGTTGAAGATCACTAAAGGGCTGATCACATGCCTATCAGTTTCACATCAATGGGACTAGCTCCTCTTATACAGTCTCTTGGGAATTCTTGGAAATTCTCATTCTTAGAAATTCGGGAACACATATATCAATAGACCCACCTTTTCAAGGATTCACAAGATGTTATTTCGTCGTATATACTTTTTTTTTTCAGATGAGTTGGTATATTTTCTCGCTTTTCTTCGGTTTGAGCCATTCAGAGGCAATGAACAAGTGAACACTCCTTGCAAACATAATTTGAAGCGGTTTTTTTATTTTTTATTTTTTTAGTGAGTGTATAAGACGAGAGTTCATGCTTGAACTTCAGAGTATGAGTACTTGCTTTATTTTTTATGTTCAATTTCTGCGCTCCTTCGGGATTTTCAACTTCTCTATATTTTAGCTTTGTAGATTTCTGTGAAGTGCCCTATTTGCATTTGCAAAACGCTTTGAATTATAGTGGTGCCTTCCTTGGCTCCTATACTTTTCTGAGTCAACAACCCCTTTGCTCGAGACATACATGCGAACGCAGACGCGCGAAATACCTGTTGTTATGCATGCCTTCGCTTTACTGCATCTTACCATATAATCAAATGGCACCCTCTCTTTACCGTTGGAATACCTTGTAACATGAATAAATGTGTAAACCCCTCTAATCTCCCGTTTGAATCAGAGAGGAAACGTTAGGTTTCTCCACATACTTAACCAAATTGTTACGGATGAGATGGGTTTATTTACAAGGTGGTAGATGGTTAGCGTAGAGCAAGGAAGAGGATGGTCATGCAAGGCCAACCGGTAGAGACCAGCTCTTCGCGCCCACCTCTACTTTCTCTTCATTAGGCTGTGTCATGCAGCGTGACGATATACTTGGTATAACATAGAGTTATCTCGACACATTACGAAGCATTGCAGGTGATGGCGGTATGACACTTTCGACTATTTGATAGATATATTATTTGGGAAAGCTGAATTTGCCACAGCGTTCCCCCAGTTTTCGTTAATGGTGATTTCGGAGGCTTTAGCACTTACGTCAAGGCAATGTAATAAATTTTGCGCCACGCGTAAAAGATGCTCATCATGCTACCGAGCACTTTCTTACGTAATTTATTGCAAAGGCTGCAATTAACGTCGAAACACATTGAGTTTTGCCAACACGCTATTTGTGTCACGTCTCTCCTTTTCGCAAGGTACTCGTACAAAACAGAACCGATTAGTTTGCTTAATGGTGAAGGCGCCTACAAACCTTGTATAATGCAATAAACGAGAAAAAAAACTAGAATTCAGCAATTATTAGCAACGCTTCCAATGAGTGAGGAAGGCAGGAAGTTTCTGCATATATTACAATTACTTCAACTCTGCTTTCACCGAACTTCAAGGTGTTGCATTGCAGAGTTTATTTATTTATTTATTTATTTATTTATTTATTTATTTATTTATTTATTTATTTATTTATTTATTTATTTATTTATTTATTTATTTATTTATTTATTTATTTATTTCACATAAGTTCAAGGCCCGAGGGCTCTACAGAAAGGAGTGGAGTCGAAAACAAAAGTAATGCAGTAAAATACAATCAAAAAGAATTAACGAAAATTGTTAACAAAAGGCATTCTGAACACCGGTCTTCAAGTTGATAGAGTCGGTGATGAGTGTAATTGATGCGGGAAGGCGTCCAGCCCATGCTTGTCCTAGGGATGAATGAGTCACTCTGCCGGTTTGCGCGGCACAATGGCACCCCGACTTTAAGGCTGGGGTCAGTGCGAGCCGAAATGTAAGACGGAGGGGCAAGAAGGGTTTCTCTTAAAAGGGGGTTCAAATGAAAAATATTTGCGGAAATACATTTGCGGCGTGGCGAAAGATCAGGTAGGTTAAGAGTTCGTTTCTTTGAAGAGATACTTGCATAGCGAGAATAATTAGATAAGACAAAGCAGGCGCCACCATTTTTAATACTTTCTGGAGTAGAAATATCGAAGACTGAGTCGGGTCCCAAATGGCTGAAGCATACTTCGATTTGGAGCGAACTAAAGTTGTTCTATGTCTCCATGAAACACAGCGAATAACAAGAGTATGGCACTCCACAATGAACAAATAAGTAATTTTTGACAAGGGCTTTAATTAACCTGCATGGAATAAACATTTACATTTTTTTTCATTCAGAGCATGCTTCCTTGCTTAAGGGATAGTAAACGACGTACCTCGCACAGTTCACTAATAATGCCTTGAAAACCAACTACACACATCGTATAACGTACGAAAGTCGGGAGATGACGAGTATTCGGTAATCATGTTCAAAGCACATAATTAGCGTATACACTTTTCAAACTTTGTTACACACCACCCATAGAGTGGCACCTATTTCATCTGAATATAAAATGTATGTCGTGTTCCGACCTCCCAGGGAAGCGAAGACACTTTGTAAGCGTTTCATATAACGTCTACTAACAAGTTGAAAACAAGGAAAAAATAGAGTAACCGCACCGAACATGTTATAGAGGGTAGGCGATACTTCAAACGAGGTAGCGCTAATTTTTATGGAAACTTAGCCTAGACTCTTTCCTACTAACACTTACCATGGTGGTCTTTCGGCCTATAAGCAGTATTGGTTCAATATCCGCAAACTGCAGCGCACATTTTAACCACGCAGAGGAGCCTGCGGCAATCACGTGCACGGTAGATATTTTTGATGTGGCTAGTAGTATATAAAACATACGTTTTACAAGTCACCAGGTGACTCCGCGTGAGCGCCAGAGTATAGCGAAGTATAGAGTAGCATCTCCGCTAATAAAGTTTCCGTCACGACAAAAAAATATACAACCAGAGATGAAGCTTCGTTGATTAGGAGCATTGTAGTATTAGTCTCTCCATTGCTACTTTAAGGCAGTGAAACAGCGCAGTGATCGCCAGTGTGAGGCGTCGTTACTCCTATTTTACTTTCAACAAATAATACTTTATTGGTACGAGAAGTTTCCTCGTAGCGGCCACTGCTGTCACTTTTGAGTCCAAGTTACTGCCGCTACCTGGCATATGCATTGCGGGGAGCGGCGTTTTCAGAGGACGTACTATCTCATTAAAGGCACTAGTAAACAAACAAACAAACACTCAAACAAACAAACATACAAACACTCAAGCAAGCAAAGAAAAAACAACTAAGCATCCATAAAACAGCCTACGCGAAAATAAAGTGGGTTAAGTTCTCCGTTCAGCAGGCGCACACAACTGCTGCGATGTAAAACAATATTATTGAAGAAAGCATTAATTAACGACACCATGTCCACTGGTGGCATAGTGTTATTGCAGAAGCCAGGGATTGTTTGGGATAGACATTTTCCTTCTAGCTTTTACACCGAGGCACAATTTAAACGCTCGTATTTGTCTTCTAAAATATTCTAGAGAAACACAAATGACACTGTGGAGCCAGTATATTTCCTTTTACACCGTTTCCTCTTTATTCACTCGCCGTCACAACACCATGGCGTCGAAATGTGTATTGGACGGATAAGAAATTGGGGGCACCACGAAATCGATGACTTGGGAGGGAACCGCGCTATTACTCAATGCCGTATATCGCGGTTTCTTGGCAAAAAGAAAAGAAAAATAAATGGAAAGGCAGTGCCACTTCCACAGGCTACACAATCGGACTCGGGCAGTGGGGACTCGCGAATTGTGGGGGATTCGCTTCTATTGTTTCCTTGAAAGAAGGGGACCCCACCCGTGCGAGAAAATACGAAGTATTTGACAATCCCAGACACAAAACAAATGATAATAGAAGAGAAGAAATGGGCGTAAAGACTTTGTAGAGAAAATGCGAGCAGCTCATACTTCTTCTGAAACAAGGGTGCGCGATCAAGCGAAGAACCGTACCGCAGGGAATCGGGGGGAAAGCCAAGGAAGTGTTCGCTAAGCGGTCACGTCATCTATCGGTTGCACGTTCATAGCCGAAACGAAGTGCCGCACATTTAAGATCGGTGGGATTGCTTGCAATAAATCGCAAGTATAAAGTAGATTCTAGAAATCCTAGAAATGCAATCCCTGCCACAGACCGGCACTAATGCCTTTCCTGTGGGCCCAAATTTTGGCCTTTTCTGATTTGTTAAATTTCTTTTGTAAAGAAAAAAACCTAAACGTGTTGAGACTCACTTCTTGCGACCGTTGTGAACTACTGTGCAGCTGCGTAATTTGTCGTTTTTTATACAGATCTTAGTTCGGCGTAGGCCTATTGGCAAAAGCGTTTGCAATTTTTTTTTCAATAATCACCGCTTCATAGAGAGGTCTTTGGAAGCGGGAATACACTTCTCAACAAAGAATAAATCAAAACTTACCAAAAAGTAAAGCTGCCCTGTCAGATTACGTTTCAGTTCGGTAATTAGCCGCTGAAAAATGTAGCAAACAGAGTTGATTATGGGACAGGCAATCACTCTCAAGTTAAGAAGGCGCCAGCACTCCATTGTTTGCACAATCGCTAGGCAAGAAGTGTCGTAGTGAAGTGGTTAGCGAAGTAACACTGACCACTGTGTGTCCGCTGCGCGTCCGTATCCAGCCTCTAGCAAAACATGCTTGCCAAGGCTAGGAAGCAACGCGATTACCACGTGAGCGCCCATAATTCATGAGTCACGAAGCCCGGCATTTGCTCAGGCCTTTTGATATCTCGGCCAAGCCACCTTACTAGTAACTGTAACATGTGTATCTTGTAAATACCCTGCTTTTGCACATCGAGGTCGAGGCTTTGGGGAAAGTACACTTGTTCAATATCGCGCTCCTCAAAAAATACAGCGGAAAACGAACACCGCACGTAGCTTTTCGGCCACGTCATCTGCTAGTTCGTATGTGCCATCTACAACACGAACGTATAGGCTGTTGGTGCTCTGAATGTCCCTACGGCAATTTCAGTCCACAGTGTGTACAAGGAGGATGTCGTTGAAGTAAATGCGCATACATTGTAAGGTATAATGAATAGCTGATTTTACAGTAAATACAATTCACTGTACAATAAAACCCCCTGGTACTGGGCACCTGTTCCGTACTCTAGTAGGAATTTCTCTGAAGTGCATAACCAGCTGCAACGAACAGCTTCATGGTTTTATAATATTGAACGATGAACTACTGGGACTCCAAGGTGTCATAAATAGCTTCTGATTTTGTGCTCAACACAAAAAATAAATGTTTTTTGAA
This sequence comes from Dermacentor albipictus, assembly GCF_038994185.2. Taxonomy (NCBI): domain Eukaryota; kingdom Metazoa; phylum Arthropoda; class Arachnida; order Ixodida; family Ixodidae; genus Dermacentor; species Dermacentor albipictus. Next base: position 99,033,419 of record NC_091823.1, read on the forward strand.
ACATGTTTTTAGGCCCCCTATAGCGAGTCATATACTCTCTGGAATGCAATTTTCGGATGTAGCGCATAAGGGCGCATTATGAATGGCCACTCGAGAATAGACGCAGATGCGGGATGAGTATGGGAGAATGCAGCCTGTATCCGCAACAGCTTTCTAAATCATTGAAAAAAAATTCTGGATTCCAAACAAATTGACCATTTAAGAGGCCAGGCTTAATAGCAGGGGTGAACATAATCATTCGCCCAAATTATTCAATAATTACTCAAAGGAATATCTTTGGAAAACAACTAACAAATGTTTCACTTAATCAATGAATCCATAATTACGATCAATAAACAAACACAATCAGTCAGCCATTCAACGAAAAGCAGAAGTATAAACACTGTTCTTTTCCGGCTCTGATGGCTAGGTACCATTGATGCGATAACGTTCTTGGGATAGAAAAAAAAACAGAAGGCAAGGGAAAGCTTTTGAAAGGCTTTGTATGCTTTACAAGTTCAGTTATTCTTAGAGAGTGGAAAGCTGTAGCTGTGAAAAACGGCATTGAGTCAAATTTGTTGATTGTGCACTAGGTGTGTGTGGCATATCATGTTTCTTTGTCTTGTGACCAATATTACATTGATCAAACCGGGCTCTTCCTTAACAGCGATGTCGCTAGCACAGTAACAATCTTATAAATAACATGTCAACTTACGAATTTCTTGCTTGTCCTTGCAATGCTTGTGGTTTTGCTGTCGTACACGTGACTTCGACAGAGTTGATTTTATAGGACGTTGTCATAATCAGCTGACATGCGAAATAAGAGAAGCTGAAGCCAGGTAATGATTTGGAGATGTGTGTGCAAGCCCATGGTCTGTGGCATCATCGCGCAAAAAAACATTGCGCGTCTTGGTCTGTCAGCACGTCTAGAATGAGATGCGTGTTTTATTTGTAGCTTTTTAACTAAGTGTAAAGGCTGTCACAAGCGTCACGAAATAAACTAGCTGAAGTTTAGCTCCCTCCCCCCTCCCGCACCCTGTCTGCAGATTTTTCTTTCGTGCCTCTTGCTGTGCGTCTTGCTTCTTTACTCATCCGGAGCTGCGCTAAGTCAAGCACACCTTCGAGGCTTAAGGTGCGTTCGCGTTAAGTATAATGGCATCCGTAGCTTAGCGCTCTTCCACCGCGCGGTGTTTTTGTCCATAGCTATTGCAGACGGCAGCACTAACAAATTCACGAGACAATAAAACAAAGAAAAAAAAGCTATGGCAAATTGAATGAAAAGAAGTTCCTTTCAGACAATCAAAAAAGAATTCATATCTGGAGTCCATTTCCTGTCTGATTGATGCCGTGAAAGATCTAGTAGTAATAACAATAACAATAATAACGTGAATCGGTCATACTGCGCAGCGGTCCCACAAGGCGTGCCGACGTTCTTCCGACTTGACTAATGGGTCACGCTTGGGCTCATTAATTATTCCAGCGCAGCATTGCGTTGTGTCGTGCTCGCGCCTACCGCTGCCCCGCTGTAAGCTTAGCGCGCGTGAATTGGTGGCAGCGCGAGCTGGCGGCTGCCTGCCTGGGCCGGCGTCCCCGAAGCTCAGAGGCGGCCGAGCTCTCGGCGGGGCCTGTGCGGAGCAAAACTTGGGAGCGTGGTCGTTATG